>NC_090652.1:245558532-245888532 GCF_040937935.1 Hyperolius riggenbachi | reverse complement strand
AAATTCAATTGATTTCATGTAATACATTCGTAATTTTGTGTAATTGTGTGTGATTTTGTGCCAATTTTGTGAAAGTGAAAAAAACTTATGAGATAATGAATTGTATGTGTAGTACAGCTAAGAAATAGAACATTAGTAGCAAAGAAAAGAGTCTCATATTGTTTTCTAGTACAGGAGGAAGTTAAAAAACTTCACTTGTCATCTATGCAAAAGCGCTTTTCTGAGCTATTCGACCCACTGTGTGGAATTTACCTTTTTTTATTTACACCCTGCTCTCAGAAGCTGTTCTCAGCAAGGAAAATGTTTTATGGCTGTAATTCCTTATCAGTGTGGGTTACAATAGACTGACTAAAGCTGGGTACACACATGAGATAAAAGTTTTTGGAAAATGAAAGATCAAAGACCAATTTTACCACCTTCCATGTAGTATGAGAGCATACCTACACAGTCTAATTTATTGAGCTGAGTACAACCATCAGATAAAAATCTTTGCAAACTGAGGAATTTATCTGTCACTTAGGTTTGTTAAGTTTAAAAGTCTGATCTTTCTAAAGATGCTGTACACATGCAAAAGATCAGTTCCTGCAAAATGCTTTCATAGTCTAGAACAGGGGTGCCCACACTTTTCGGCTCGCGAGCTACTTTAAAATTCGCCAAGGCCAGGAGATCTACCAATTTTTCAAATGCACCCCCCCCCCCAAAAAAAATCTAGTTAGGTATAGGTCCCTTCAGTATAGGTTAGCCGGGTATAGGGCCCTTCAGTATAGGTTAGCCGGGTATAGGTCCCTTCAGTATAGGTTAGCCGGGTATAGGTCCCTTCAGTATAGGTTAGCTGGGTATAGGTCCCTTCAGTATATGTTAGCTGGGTATAGGTCCCTTCAGTATAGGTTAGCTGGGTATAGGTCCCTTCAGTATAGGTTAGCTGGGTATAGGTCCCTTCAGTATAGGTTACCTGGGTATAGGTTCCTTTAGTATAGGTTAGCTGGGAATAGGTCCCTTCAGTATAGGTTAGCTGGGTAAGGTCCCTTCTGTATAGGTTAGCTGGGTATAGGTCCCTTCAGTATAGGTTAGCTGGGTATAGGTCCCTTCAGTATAGGTTAGCTGGGTATAGGTCCCTTCAGTATAGGTTAGCTGGGTATAGGTCCCTTCAGTATAGGTTAGCTGGGTATAGGTCCCTTCAGTATAGGTTAGCCGGGTATAGGTCCCTTCAGTATAGGTTACCTGGGTATAGGTCCCTTCAGTATATGTTAGCTGGGTATAGGTCCCTTTAGTATAGGTTAGCTGGGTATAGGTCCCTTCAGTATAGGTTAGCTGGGTATAGGTCCCTTCAGTATAGGTTACCTGGGTATAGGTCCCTTCAGTATAGGTTAGCTGGGTATAGGTCCCTTCAGTATAGGTTAGCCGGGTATAGGTCCCTTCAGTATAGGTTAGCTGGGTATAGGTCCCTTCAGTATAGGTTACCTGGGTATAGGTCCCTTCAGTATAGGTTACCTGGGTATAGGTCCCTTCAGTATAGGTTAGCTGGGTATAGGTCCCTTCAGTATAGGTTAGCTGGGTATAGGTCCCTTCAGTATAGGTTAGCTGGGTATAGGTCCCTTCAGTATCGGTTAGCTGGGTATAGGTCCCTTCAGTATAGGTTAGCTGGGTATAGGTCCCTTCAGTATAGGTTAGCTGGGTATAGGTCCCTTCAGTATAGGTTACCTGGGTATAGGGCCGGTGTCTTCCCGCGGTGACATCCAGGTCCTCACTCCCTCAGCCGCGGCTGAGGGAGGCTCCGGTGGGCAGCGTGAGTGGAGTCGGAACTCTGAAGTTTTCCACCTCTCCTCCCCTGATTGGCTGTGCGCATCCCCTCCCCTGATTGGCCAGGCTCTCTCCTCCTTCCCGATTAGCGGCCAGCAGCAGAAACTGCGTTCTACAGCTGCTGGCTGCTAAATTCAATGGGACGCGGCCAAGAGGCCGCGATCTACTGATCAGGCGGTCGCGATCTACCGGTAGATTGCGATCGACCTATTGGGCATCCCTGGTCTAGAATAACTGGAGATCTCATATGCACCTTGTTTAACGGACACTTGGACAGTCATCTGCAGATCAGATCCACCAGGATGGATCTGAAAGATTGAGAGATAAATATCTTTCGTCTGGCTCTTTCAAGGTATTTTGTGAACTTTTTTTTTACGAAGATTGAGTGCAGATTTGATCTTTGATTGTTTACTTTTCAAAGATTTATCTTGTGTGTACCCAGCTTTAGAATTCAAAATCTATTGGCCCTTATACTACATGGAGGTGGTAAAATTGGTCTTGATCTTTCAATGTTCAAAGACTTTTTTATCTATACAGTTATCATACTTGCTTTTGTGCATAAGTATTATTATTCATTTAAAAATTACAAGTTCCCAAAGTACAATTTTTTTTTGCTGTGAGAGCTGACATTGCATTTTATTCATAACTGGTGTATTCATTTTGCTTTCTGAGTATCTGTCTGTGTTCTGTAGTGTCTGAATTGCATGAGAATGTTCACATTCCTCACTTGATACAATTACGTAAACAAGATAATGTTATCTCCAGTCCAGCTTTCCCTGCAGGGAGCTTGTAAGTCCTGTGTTTA
Organism: Hyperolius riggenbachi; assembly: GCF_040937935.1. Lineage (NCBI taxonomy): Eukaryota > Metazoa > Chordata > Amphibia > Anura > Hyperoliidae > Hyperolius > Hyperolius riggenbachi. The sequence goes on along the minus strand of NC_090652.1, from coordinate 245,885,927 downwards.
ACTAGTTGACTGCTTTTCTAGTAAACAAAAATGGTGGTAGTATATAATATGCTGTAAATAATCTTTTAGAGCAAAGAAGAACTTCTGGGTTTCATACCACGTTAAGTCCCAACTTGAGAGAAACTGTCACATGCATACCTAAATGTTAACTCTCTCAGACAGAAAAAGGAACACAGATTAGTTACAGTATTTGTATGCTTAGCACTCTGCAACCACAAGTTTATTTCGTCATGTCACATGTGACCTTAGATATCCTTTAAATGTAAAAGAACAGAAATTGGAAATATGTAGAAAATGCTTATAGATGCAAAAGACAAACATACACTTATGAAAAATTAAAAAAAACAGCACAAGTTTGTACATGTTTGTACAAAAGTGTGTGTGTGTGTGCGTGCGTGCGTGCGTGCGTGCGTGCGTGCGTGCGCGTGTGCGTATATGTCTGTGTGTGTGTATTATTTTCACAATGCAACTCAGCAGACAAGAGACACAGAACATGATCTGATGGTCTGTTGGTGGATTCTGCTGTCTTGAAGTCTCGTGCCTACAGCTGTGGCTGGTGAAGTGTGACTTTAATTTGCAGCCCCATGCCAGGGTATTAATAGACAATTATTTATTGCAAATCTCAACCATTTATAATGTTTACTGTCTGACAAGATGTAAAATTTTGATCCAAATGTTAATGTGTTCATGACATTGCATAATTCTGTTTCGCGTCCAAGAAGGGTTTTTTTTTTTTTTTTTTTTTTTTGTAAACCTCTCATGAAAATGAATCAGAATTTCTGGAGTAGGAATTTGTGTTTTTAATGGATGATTGATTTAAAGCTCAAAGTTAGCAAACTGTGTGCTCAGTGAACTGTATTATCCGGCTGCAATTGGCCAAACAAATATCACTGCGCTGTAGCAGGAGAGATACAAGGCCAGATAGGCCTGTTTGGTTGTATTTCATAATGGAAGAGATGGGAATGCTGATATTTATGTCTTTTTCAGTTAAAGGTTAAACATATTGTAGATCAGGAATCACTAAATAGGCTTTTCTTTTTTAAGTGCTGCGTTTAAAGATACCCAGCATTTTTAAAACTCTGAAACTCGAGTCTGAAATTGTTTAAATTGCTAAATCTTAAATTGGACCTGAACTCTTGCACAGGAGAGAAGGAAAACAGAGAAATACACCTGTATGTATTTATTGTATTTAGAGAGTTTAACCTGTCTCATTTCCCCTCATTTGTGTCTAATCACAAGTTATAATTTGATCTCTCCCCTGTGGCACATGATTGCCATGGCAGAGATGGCAGATAACCTCATTTGAAAGCACAGGATGTTAACAATATGTCTGCTTCCATGTATCAGGAAGTAGAAACACTGCAGATTTACTTTAGGATTTGTGTCAGCTGTAACAAAGAAATGTTTTTTGTTTAAAGGTTACTATGCTGTTGTGTATCTTTTAGAGCAAAGAGGAGTTCTGAGTTCAGGTCCGCTTTTTAAAGAGAATCTGTACTCTAAAATTCTTACAATAAAAAGCATACCATTCTATTCATTATGTTCTCCTGGGCCCCTCTGTGCTGTTTCCGCCTCTCCCTTCTGCAATCCTGGCTTGTAATTGCCAGTTTTAGGCAGTGTTTACAAACAAAAGACATTGCTGCTAAAAGCTTGTAATAGGCTCAGATAAGCAGAGTCTGTGACTCATACAGAGACTGCAGGGTGTGTGGAGAGGGTGTGTATAGCTTCTATCCAATCACAAGCAGATTAGCACATTCCAGCCTGAGTGCCTCAGCCAGACAGAGCCGACAGGGGAGAGAAGATTAGATCATATAACAGAGATAATACAGCCACTGTGCAACTAGGAAAGGCTGCAGTAAGCCAGAGCACATTAGAACAGGTATAGGAACTTATAGGATAGAAGAAATAAGGCTGAACATTTTGCTACAGAGTCTCTTTAAGGTGCCCACTGCCCAGTAACAATACAATTTTACTGAAAAATCAACCTTCCAATCTGATAATTGCGATCGGAAGGAAACAATCAAAAAAGCATTGATTGCACCCATAAATGGAATAAAAAATATTAGTATGATCATTTCAAATAGAAACAATCCGTAAACCGAATCAATCAAACAATTGTTTGTAGTTTGATTGGCACCATTAACACTGACCAACCTGCTCAATCATAAGGTCTCATCATTTGGTGAAATTGCATCATTAAGGTGCCCATTAATGATCTGCCTTCCGGCTTCCGATCTGATAATTATGATCAGAAGGAAACGATCAGAAAGCATCGCTCAGGATTATAAATGGAATCGAAAATATAACCAATAAAATAATTTCATTTGGAGTCGATACACAAAACAGATTGATAAAATGATAGTTTGTAGTTGACTCGCACCGTCATCACTGTCCAATCTGATCATGTGGAAGTGGATCATTTGTTGAAATTGCATCGGTAATGAACTATCACTTTGAATGGTGTTCTCAAGTTTCACCTTAGTGTAATCTATACTAGTGATGGGAAGCCTACACTTACTTGCAGAATCTTACAGAATGCAGGATCTTCCACAGAAGCCCCCTTTAATTCCATCATGCAGCTATTCCATGTAAGAACAGGCACCTGTCAGTAGCGTAACAATTGGGGATGCAAGGGATACAGCTGCAGGGGGAGGGCACATAGGAGTAGAAGAAGCCGCAGGGGGCCCGTTGGGGAGAAGTTTCATCCCTGTGCTGAGAGACTTACAACTTAGGCTGCAGAGAGAAAAAGCTTTCTGCTCTCTGCACAATTGTCCTAATGGCTGCATCTGCTCAGCCACTAACAAGGAATCATACAAAGTTTTGCAGACAAAGATTTGTAGACAGTCCCTATTCAGTGTGCAGGAGGGTGTTGCTCCGTGAGAGGTGGAAAGAGTGAGTGTAATATGAAACTAAGGCTAGGGCACACTTTTTTGCACACCAGGGCCCATATGCAATTCACTTTTTCTCCTGAGTTTTCTCCTAGGTGATATTTTCACAACAATGCATTTTAAGCCACCAGCAAGAAAGAAAATACTCAAAATATATTTGATGGTACTTTTTCACCAACTTGTGGGCTCTTTTTCGATTGTAAAATGCTGAAGTTAGTTGAAAGAGAAGATAAAAATTATCTCCTAGGAGATAACTCAGGTGAAAAAGTCAATTGCATATGGGTCCATATGTGTCTGTATGTGTGAAAACATGCACGTTTTATCACAGAAGCGAATGTAATTGATAGAGATAATGCGTGTTTTTATCTGCATGGGGAAAACACATTCAAGTGTGCATTAGCCAATTGAATAACATTGGATCTCAGTTTACCTGTGCAGAAAGCGAAGTGGGGAGGGGCCCCATCCAAAGTTTCACAGGGAGGCTCAGTGATTTCTAGATTTATTCTGGCCAGAAAAGTGATGGAAAAGATGTTTCAAGGGGTCTAACATCTGAGTTTTGCATGGAGGGGTGGGATACACGCCAAAAGTCCCGGGGAAAAATCTGGATTTGACGCAAAGCAGCGTTTTAAGGGCAGAAATCACATTGAATGCTAAATTGGAGGCCTATAGTGCTTTAAAACATCTTGCATGTGTATACATCAATCAGGGAGTGTAATTAGTGTACTGCTTCACACTGACAGACCAAACTCACTGTGTAACACACCGCAAACTGTTTGTGTTGTGACTAGTGTTGGGTGAACACCTAGATGTTCGGGTTCGCGAACGTTCACCGAACATGGCCGCGATGTTCGGGTGTTCGCGCCGAACTCCGAACATAATGGAAGTCAATGGGGACCCAAACTTTCATGCTTTGTAAAGCTTCCTTACATGCTAGATGCGCCAAATTTGCAGGGTATGTGCACCTTGGGAGTGGGTACAAGAGGAAACAAAATATTTGAAAAAGAGCTTATAGGTTATGAGAAACTTGATTGTAAAATTTCAAAGGAAAAAATGTCTTTTAAATGCGGAAAATGTCATTTTTCTTTGCACAGGTAACATGCTTTTTGTCGCCATGCAGTCATAAATGTAATACAGATAAGAGGTTCCAGGAAAAGGGACCGGTAACGCTAACCCAGCAGCAGCACACGTGATGGAACAGGAGGAGGGCGACGCAGGAGGAGAAGGCCACGCTTTGAGACACAACAACCCAGGCCTTGCATGAGGACAAGAAGCGTGCGGATAGCAATGCATTTTGTCGCCATGCAGTCATAAATGTAATACAGATAAGAGGTTCCGTAAAAAGGGACCGGCAACGCTAACCCAGCAGCAGCACACGTGATGGAACAGGAGGAGGCGCAGGAGGAGAAGGCCACGCTTTCAGGCGCAACCCAGGCCTTGCATGAGGACAAGAAGCGTGCGGATAGCAATGCATTTTGTCGCCATGAAGTCATAAATGTAATACAGATGAGAGGTTCTATAAACAGGGACCGGAAATGCTAACCCATCACAGATGTTCATTGTTCATGTTACTTGGTTGGGGTCCGGGAGTGTTGCGTAGTCGTTTCCAATCCAGGATTGATTCATTTTAATTTGAGTCAGACGGTCTGCATTTTCTGTGGAGAGGCGGATACGCCGATCTGTGACGATGCCTCCGGCAGCACTGAAACAGAGTTCCAACATAACGCTGGCTGCCGGGCAAGCCAGCACCTCTATTGCGTACATTGCCAGTTCGTGCCAGGTGTCTAGCTTCGATACCCAATAGTTGAAGTGTGCAGATGGATTGTTCAACACAGCTACGCCATCTGACATGTAGTCCTTGACCATCTTCTCCAGGCGATAGGTGTTGGAGGTGGATCTGCACGCTTGCTGTTCTGTGGGTTGCTGCATGGGTGTCAGAAAATTTTCCCACTCCAAGGACACTGCCGATACCATTCCCTATTGGGCACTAGCTGCGGCTTGTGTTGTTTGCTGCCCTCCTGGTCGTCCTGGTATTGCGGAAGTCAGTCTGTCGGCGTACAACTGGCTAGAGGAGGGGGAGGATGTCAATCTCCTCTCTAAAGTCTCCACAAGGGCCTGCTGGTATTCTTCCATTTTGACCTGTCTGACTCTTTCTTCAAGCAGTTTTGGAACATTGTGTTTGTACCGTGGATCCAGAAGGGTATAAACCCAGTAATTGGTGTTGTCCAGAATGCGCACAATGCGTAGGTCGCGTTCAATGCAGTCTAGCATGAATTGAGCCATGTGTGCCAGAGTCCTGCCAGAATCCTCATCATCCTCTTGTGAGCGTTGTGATAGTTGTGATGCATCATAGTCGTCACCTTCTTCCTGGTCTGCTTCTGCTGACCATTCGCGCTGAATTGTGGAAGTCCAACGTGCACCGCTCTGGCCCTCGTCAGTGGTGGCATGAAATTCCTGCTCCAACTCCAGCTGTTCCTCCTCCTCTTCTTCGTCATAGCTGTTGGGGCCAGCGTTTCCTGAGGCAGATGGCCTGATGTTGGTATCATCACGCTGATCGTTTTCTCCTTCAGATTCCTCCAGTTGCATCATGACAGCTGTTTCCTTGATTTTCAACATTGACTTCTTCAGTAAACACAGCAGTGGTATGGTAATGCTGACTGAAGAGTTGTCACTGCTCACAAGCAATGTGGATTGCTCAAAATTTTGGAGGACTTGACAGAGGTCCAACATGTTGGCCCAATCGGATCCACAGAAGCTTGGCAGCTGTCCGGATGCGCCTCGGTACTGCGCCGTCATGTACTGGACCACTGCACTCTTCTGCTCGCAAAAGCGGGCTAGCATGTGCAGCGTAGAATTCCAGCGCGTAGGGACATCACACAGCAAGCAATGGTGGGGGAGATTGAAGCGCTCCTGCATCTTGGCGAGTGCCCCCGAAGCAGTACTGGAATTTCTACAATGTTTGGCCACTCGTTGCACCTTCAACAGAAGATCGGCCACGCCTGGGTATGTCCTCAGGAACTGCTGAACTACTAGGTTCATCACGTGCGCCAGGCAAGGGATGTGTGTCAGCTTAGCCAACCTTAAAGCGTGAATGAGATTACTCCCATTATCACACACAAACATGCCCGGTTTCAGGTCCAGCGGTGCCAGCCACAAATCCGTCTGTTCCTTTATTCCCCTCCAAATTTCCTCCCCTGTGTGCTGCTTATCCTCAAGGCAGATCAGCTTCAGCAACGCTTGCTGACGCATGCCAACAGCTGTGCTGCACTGCTTCCACGATCCTACTGCTGCTGGGTTAGCGTTTCCGGATGAGGTACAGCTTTGAGATGCGTTGGAGGAGAAGGAGTCAGAGAGGTAGGTGCTGCTGTTGTTATCCAGTGGGAGGGACGGCGGTGCAGCTGTTTGCGGCGTGGGAAACACCCGCGCCGTAACAGGTGAGGAATCGCTGCCAGGCTCCACAAGGTTCACCCAGTGCGTGGTAAGGGAGATGTATCGACCCTGGCCGAACGCACTCGTCCAGGTGTCAGTGGTGAGGTGAACCTTGCAGGCAACGGCATTCTTCAAGCTTCGGGTTATTTTGCTGACCACGTGCTCATGCAACTCAGGCACTGCAGAGCGCGCAAAGTGGTAGCGGCTGGGAACCACGTAACGTGGGATGGCCACTGACATCATGCCCTTGAAGCTGTTTGTCTCCACCACTCGATATGGCAGCATTTCGCAGGCCAGAAGCTTGGCTATGCTGGCTGTTAGTGCCACGGCCCGGGGGTCATTTGCTGGCAATTTCCTCTTGCGCTCAAACATCCCCGAGACAGACAACTGAACCGTAGGGCTGCACACTGAAGCGCTGTTGGTTGTTGTGTTTGATGAAGACTGGGAGACCTCAAGAGCACTATTCCGGAAAGTGACAGTGTCAGCGTCGTCTGATGTTTGTGAATGTTGTTGTGAACGACGCAATGGCTGGGCTACTGCTGCTGCTGAGGAGGAGGTGGTGAGTCTGGTGACCCCAAGGGAGGCAGTGTTGCTGGTACCCTGTCCTGCCACATTTGCCCACAGAGTGGGATGTTTGGATACCATGTGGCGGGTCATGCTGGTGGTGGAGAGGTTGTTAATATTTTTCCACCTGCTCAGGCGGGTCTTGCACACCTTGCAAATCACCATGGTACCATCCTCACTGCAGTCTTCAAAGAAAGGCCACACTTTAGAGCACCTGCCTTGCTGGCGATTTCTGTTTGCGCCTCTTTTGCGTCTCACTTGAACTTCCACGCTTGTGGTGCCTGAAATTTCGCGCCGCCTACCTTGTGGCACAAGGCGAACTCGTGCAGCAGTGGGTTCTTCAACAGACTCATCTGTGCTGCTACGACGGCGATGTTCTCCTTCACATACAAAATCTGGGTCTCTGTCCACATTGTCCAAACCCTCCTCTTCCATCTCCTCAAACTCGTCATATGTGATTGTGGGCCGCCGCCGTGGAGTAGAGCTCCCCAGAACAACCTCTGCGCAGCTCACTCCAACGTCGTCTTCCAGATCTTCTCCGCCGACCTCCTGCAATTGAAACCCCTCCTGCCCAACTTGCTCTGGGATTTGGGTTTCAAAGTCCTCGGACTCGCCTTGCATTTCAGTGCGTGGTGCATTTCCCACAGTAAATGGTTGTGAATCCGGGCACAACATTTCTGGCTGTTCCATTGACCTTTGAAAGGTGGAAGTTTGTTGGGCTGGGAATAGCTCCTGCGAATACCCCATTGTGTCCTGAGGAAATTCTTCGGACTGGTTATTTGGCAGTTGTGTGCGTGGTGTCGCTGCCGGTTGTGTCAGCTTTGTGCCCACTGGCTCCTTGTAACTGGCTGAGGACTCGGACCTCGTGCGTGATGTGCTGGTGCTGCTTAACCCACTGCTGGACGCTTGAGAGGTCATCCAATTAATTATCTGGTCCTGTTCTTTTGGATTTGTGAGGGTTGATTTCCTGGACAACATGGGCGGTATTGAGTGGGTTTTCTTCGGTGCTCCACTGTGGCCTGTACGTGAACCGTCAGGGGAAACACCTCTTCCCTTGCCTCTCCCTTTTTCACAGGATTTCTTCTTCATTTCACTTATCCTTAAAGTACACGCTGACTGGCAGCAGTACAGTGGCAGTACAGAAATGCTATATAGTGGTGGGTGAGCGGTGTACTACTATTCCCAGCAGCGACACAGAGCACAATGCTATACAGTGGTGGGTGAGCGGTGTACTACTGTTCCCAGCAGCGACACAGAGCACAATGCTATACAGTGGTGGGTGAGCGGTGTACTACTATTCCCAGCAGCGACACAGAGCACATTGCTATACAGTGGTGGGTGAGCGGTGTACTACTATTCCCAGCAGCGACACAGAGCACAATGGTATACAGTGGTGGGTGAGCGGTGTACTACTATTCCCAGCAGCGACACAGAGCACAATGCTATACAGTGGTGGGTGAGCGGTGTACTACTGTTCCCAGCAGCGACACAGAGCACAATGCTATACAGTGGTGGGTGAGCGGTGTACTACTATTCCCAGCAGCAACACAGAGCACAATGCTATACAGTGGTGGGTGAGCGGTGTACTACTATTCCCAGCAGCGACACAGAGCACAATGCTATACAGTGGTGGGTGAGCGGTGTACTACTATTCCCAGCAGCGACACAGAGCACAATGCTATACAGTGGTGGGTGAGCGGTGTACTACTGTTCCCAGCAGCGACACAGAGCACAATGCTATACAGTGGTGGGTGAGCGGTGTACTACTATTCCCAACAGCGACACAGAGCACAATGCTATACAGTGGTGGGTGAGTGGTGTACTACTATTCCCAGCAGCGACACAGAGCACAATGCTATACAGTGGTGAGTGAGTGGTGTACTTCTGTTCCCAGCAGTGACACAGAGCACAATGCTATACAGTGGTGGGTGAGCGGTGTACTACTATTCCCAGCAGCGACACAGAGCACAATGCTATACAGTGGTGGGTGAGCGGTGTACTACTATTCCCAGCAGCGACACAGAGCACAATGCTATACAGTGGTGGGTGAGCGGTGTACTACTATTCCCAGCAGCAACACAGAGCACAATACTTTACAGTGGTGGGTGAGCGGTGTACTACTGTTCCCAGCAGCGACACAGAGCACAATGCTATACAGTGGTGAGTGAGCGGTGTACTACTATTCCCAGCAGCGACACAGAGCACAATGCTATACAGTGGTGGGTGAGCGGTGTACTACTGTTCCCAGCAGCGACACAGAGCACAGTGCTATACAGTGGTGGGTGAGCGGTGTACTACTATTCCCAGCAGCGACACAGAGCACAATGCTATACAGTGGTGGGTGAGCGGTGTACTACTGTTCCCAGCAGCGACACAGAGCACAATGCTATACAGTGGCGGGTGAGCGGTGTACTACTGTTCCCAGCAGAGACACAGAGTGGCAGTAAACACAATGCTATACAGTGGTGGGTGAGCGGTGTACACAGAGTGGCAGTAAACACAATGCTATATAGTGTGGGTGAGCGGTGTACTACTGTTCCCAGCAGCGACACAATGACTGGGGGGACCCTGGCTAGCCTGGCTGGAGAGAGAACTACCCTGCCTGCCTACCCAAAGCTAAACCCACAGACAAATGGCGGAGAAATGACGTGGATCAGGTATTTATTTACCCGAACCACGTGACCCGTTTGGCCAATCAGAGCGCGTTCGGGTCCGAACCACGTGACCCGTTCGGCCAATCACAGCGCTAGCCGAACATTCAAGGAACGTTCGGCCATGCGCTCTTAGTTCGGCCATATGGCCGAACGGTTTGGCCGAACACCATCAGGTGTTCGGTCGAACTCGAACATCACCCGAACAGGGTGATGTTCTGCAGAACCCGAACAGTGGCGAACACTGTTCGCCCAACACTAGTTGTGACGGCCGTGCTGGACTGGTGTGCACCATTGCCAGAGTGCAGGCCATGGCGGTTTTAAAGCCCATATGGTCGGGCTGAGGTAGCTGAGTGTCCAGCTGATCGAATTTGGTCTGTCCACAATGAAGCAACGACCTTATTTATCTATCTTCTTGGGTCAGGTGTGCCACCCCCACCCGAGACACTCATATTGCCGGCGGTCATTGCTTCATTGTGATACGCAAGCCCCTTCACCGCGGCAAGGTAATGATCACGAAGGGGAATTGACACATGTACATGCCTTTTGTTTTGTTGTTGCAGCTGCAGTGCAGCCAGAAAAATTAGGCAGGCATGTATACGCACCAGAAAAATTATTATAGCGGCTGCTGCTAGCAGCAGCCTTAAAAATTCAGGAATCCGCCTGGAGTCCTGGACCCTGTTGGTGGTGGCACAGAAGGCAGTCAAGCGGCCTGCAGGCAGAGATGCTGTGTGGGGACCGACTTATTCTTGAGGCAGGCAGGCAGACGGTGTGCAGGCAGAGATGCTGTGTGTGGGGACTGACTTAGTCTTCGGGCAGGCCTGAGCGTGCTTTGCAGACCAGGCATCCGTGATCAGATGGACACTTGACCCAACGCTGTGTGCCAGAGATGTCACCACTTGCCTTTCAACATCACGGTACAGTTTAGGTATCGCCTTTTTTGAGAAATAATTGTGGTCTGGAATCTTACACTGCAGTGTGTGGCTTTGCTTTTGTGTGCTGCTTTTCCTCAGGTGGTCATCCCATTGCAGTTTGTGCTTTTTCATCATGTGCCTTCATAAGGTAGTTGTCCCTACGTGGGTCTTGGTCTTTCCACGGCTCAATTTTCGGTGGCAGAGAGTACAGATGGCATTGCTCTCATCTGAGTCAGACACACAAAAAAATTTCCACACCGCTGAGCCCTGTGATGATGGCACTTTGGTGATGGCTGCCGACAGAGTGTTAAGTGGGGTGCCAGAATCAGAGCAGAAGGAGGACAATATATCATGCTTCCGTGCGGAAGCTGAGGAAGATAAGGTGTTTTGTGTTAAATAGTCAACTACGTCCTGACAATATTAGGGGTTGATGGCTCGTGCCTTTTTCTGAACACTGTACTTTGGTCGAGGGCCGCACAACATCACGACAGCGCGACCTCGAACAGACCAGCCGGGTGGCCTGCCTCTGCCTGTTGTTTTGTCCATATCGGGGGGATGAAGTGAAAGGTATGCACTGACTTGACTAATACAATGTGTAGTCACACAGGTGCAGTGAAAGGTAGCAGTGACTGGTATTACAATACAATGTGCAGCTGTCACACAGGTGCAGTTAACAGGTATGCACAGACTGGTATACTAAACAGCGTGCGGTCACACAGGTGCAGTGAACAGGTATGCAGGGATTGGTATTATAAATGTGCAGCTGTCACACACAAGTACCGTGAATGGGTGCAATGACTGGTGATATATTACACTGCTTGCGCTCACGTAGGTGCACTGAACAGGTTACAGGTATGCACTGCAGTGATTGGAATTACAAATGTGCAGCTGTCACACACACGCACAGGTACCGTGAACAGGTGCAATGACTGGTGGTATTAACAATGCGTGTGCTCACATAGGTAGGTAGGTAGGTGAACTGAACCGTGAACAGGTGCAGTGATTGGGATTACAAATGTGCAGCTGCCTGTCACACACACAGGTAGTCACTGAATGTGCTGGGCATGGCAGTGGCACAGTAGGAAATACCACCAAGGGGCCAAAGGCCAGTTGCGACTGACTAGGCTGTATATAATGCAAGTGGACCACACAAGAAAAAAAAATAGATCACAAGAACAAGATTAGCTCTCAAAAGAGCTGTTGAGGGGTGTTTTTTTTAGCAATAAGAATCGGCAAGGAGCAAGCTAACAAGCCTATAAGAGCCTAACTAAGCTTTCTCTATAGCTCTCTCTGCAGCAGCTCTCCCTTCTCTAATTACTGCAGGCACATGAGTGAGTCAAATGCCTGATGCTGCCTGCCTTTTATAAGGGGGGGGGGGCTCCAGGAGGGAGTGTAGCCTGATTGGCTACAATGTGCCTGCTGACTGTGATGTAGAGGGTCAAAGTTGACCCTAATGATGTACTTTGGGGGCGAATCAAACTTCCGGAAAAGTTTGCGGTTCTCCGCGATTGCAAACCCCAGAAGTTCGCCGGTACCCGTTTGCCGGCGAAACGTTCGGGCCTTCTCTACTAATTTTTACTAGCCCATTTTTAGAATGCTAACTCAATATCTCCATGTGCTATTTAAGACCTCTGAACCAACTAAATGTTCCCAGGTAGCATTGTTAAAGCTTAACATCCCATTACCGTGTTTTAAACTTAAGGCAGCCAAACACTGGTCGATTGCCACCAGATCGACCAGCAGAATCTGATCAAAGAGGGATCTATTGGCTGCCTGCACTGCAAACAGATTTTGAATCGAGTTCACTATGAAATCGATTCACAATCTGTGGAGCTGCCGCCAGCATAGATTATCTGATCTGGCCGGCACGAGTCCCATGGTCTCCACTGTCTCTTCTACGCTCTGGGCTTCAGCTTCACTTTACTTCGCCCCCTACTGTTTAAACTTCCCCCGACAGGAAATAAGTGAAGCCAGCCGGAGCCCTGAGCGGAGAAGAGACCGTGGGGACACGCGCCGGGCGAAACAGGTAATGTATTGCCGCTAGTGTCGGTTGTCGGACATCCGAACTCCGCTATTGCCGCACTCCCTACCCGCCGGCGATTGAGCGAAATTATCCGGATATTGGACAAATCAACGGGATCGATTGATTTCGGACAGAAATCGGTCAAACGGTCAGCGTTTGCGCATTGATTTCACAGCAGATTCGATCACAGTGATCGAATCTGCTGTCTATCGGTGGGAAATCGAGTAAGTGTATGGGCACCTTAACTTCCTTAAGGAATAGTGAAGCTTTGTTTATTAAGCCTTATCTGACACAAGCAGCCACAAGGTATCCCATTACCTAAGTGAAAAAAATAGCCTAAGGTCTATCCTCCCACAGGTTGATTATCCATTTGCACTCATCAAGCAGGTTGTTGGCCAGGAAAGTGGAGCCAGTAAGAGTGAAGCTCTGTCCCTTGAGTAATATCAGACCAGATGGTTTTTAAAAACTGAGGTTGGGAGAGCCTTGCAAAAGGAGGGGGGAGTAAAGCCTCCATTGTCCTTTTCAAAATGTCCTTTTCTGTAAGTTAAGAAAAATGAACTTTTTCAGCCCTATGTTGTCTAGGAGGAAGTGGGAGTGATAGTTATGAGGGGGACATATGGTGATATCTGTCAGCCTACTTTAACAACAAGGGTTTTTTTTCCCAGGTATTCGATCCTCAAGATAATGAGTATAGGAGTGCACTTCCCCCAGGAAGACCAGTCACAGCAACTGTTTATACCCACCTGTAGTGGCACTGGAATCCTCATCCACTCTCCCATTACGAAGCTAGTGGATGTTAGACTCCTCCACCTTCCACTTTCTGTTTGAGCATGCCCCACAGAAGCTCAGTATGGTTTGGGTCTGGACACATGCTAGGCCAGTCCAGGACCTTTGTCCTCAGTTTCTTTAGCAAGGCAGTGGTTATCTTGGTGGTGTGTTAGGGGTAATTATCATATTAGAATACTGTCCTTTGGCCCAGTTTCCGAAAGGAGGGGCTCATGCTCTGCTTCACAGTACATGTTGGCATTTATGGTTCCCTCAGTGAACTGTAGCTCCCTGGTGCTGGCAGCACTCATTCAGCCCCAAACCATGACATTCCCGCCACCACCATGCTTTACTGTAGGCAACGCACACTTGTCTTTGTACTCCTCACCTGGCTGCTGCCATACATTGCTTCGAGGATGACAGCCATGGTGACCAGTTTGATGCAGTGGGTAGCATTTGGTCTGAGTACTGTCAGGCTGGCCCCCCACCTCTTCAACCTTTGCATCTACTCCACTGTTAGGCTCTACAACTCATAGAGGCCTGCAAGAAATTACTACAGCACATGAAAGTGATCATCTTCATTCTCCAACAGTCTGCACTGCAAGAGCAGTTAAAAATGTACTTGCTAGTGCTCAACTGACCCAATTAATTTTTTTTTAAGTTTTTGTTTGTAATTTATTTCAGCCATTTGACCTCTAAAAGAAATTTATACCAGAAGTGGCATGGTGGTATCGTGGCTGGCACTCTTGCCTTGCATCACTAGGGTCCCTTGTTCAAATCTGGCCCATCAGTCAGTATACCATCTACGTAAAGATGACTACTGTACATTCTTCCTTGTTTTTGAATGGGGTTACCTTTTCATTCTTCTTACATCCCAAAGACAAACTGATAAGTTGACTGACTTGCCTCAAAGCTGGCCTTAGACTATGACAGAGACCCTAAAGTATGATGATGATAGAGAATTATATTGTGAGTTCTTTTGAGGCACACATAATAGCATGACTTCAGATTCTGTAAAGTGTTGGAGAAGGTGTCAGCATTGCATAGATACAGAATAACTCACACCGTGGCTTTTCCACAGACAGCAATAAAAACACTATAAGTAATCTGCTTATACTCATCAAGGTCCCTAGGAGAAGGCCCAGTTTCATTTGTTTGTGGGGGTTTTTTTGTTTGTTTTTTTACCTTTAGTAAGGTTTTATCTTCACAGCTATAAATACACCTCAGAGTACACTAACTTCATAAGTGATAGAAATCTCTGTATTAAGACAGCACAATGTAGCAAAAACACAATTTTAGCAGGTTGAAAGGAATACTTTTTCAAGTCAAAAGCAAAAATGTATCAAGTTGTAATTAGCTGGAGTGATAAAAGAATAATGTGCGGATATATAAAGTATTACCTCGATTAAGTGATCTGCATTCACAGGTCGTTACATTTTAATAGCGGCACATACAAATCATACTCCACTAAAATGCTTTTCAGCAAAACCTCATTATTCCACTTCTCCCAGCCCTCAGCCTGTGTGCTGTGCTTTCCCAGGTCATTATTCTGCTAAATTCACCACTGGACACTGTAGATCAATGCTTATTTTGAGTAGTCTCCACTTCTTCCTTTGAAATGTGTCCATCATTATCTTGTACGCTTATTAATAGTAGCATGATATTGCCAGCCTGAATTAAACAAGAGAGATTATTTGTTTTAAAGGAAACTTAAATAAATAAATAAATAAATCATAAGACAATCACTGTCAGAGATGGATTAGTATGTAATGGGGCACTGGGCAAGGTAGAAAATTTGGCACCCCTTTGTGGTCCTTTTGGTAAGCGGAAGTGGAGAGAGGTCAGAGAAGGTGGCAGGTGGGCCCCTTAATACCCAGTAGGCCCAATACACCAAGCGTCACATGCTGATCATGTGACGCTTGGTGTAATGGAGCGCACACGCAGCCCAGAGTAGATGGAGGGGGCAGCGTCCTTCTGAGCCGATCGCTATGCGCCGGCCAGAAGTGAAGAGGGGAGGAGTATATCCGGGTCAAGGTTCAAGCAAGTCGCCGGGACACCGGCCATGAATATTACAGGAGCGGAGGCAGACGGAGGGGGCAGGAGGAGGTGTCCGTATGTACTTTTAACCCCCCACACACACACAATGCAGCTATTTTTATTTTCAGTTGTGGTATCCTTTAAGAGAACCCAAGGTGTGAGGGATATGAAGGCTGACTTATTTATTTCCTTTTAAACAATGCCGGTTGCCCTGAATAATGGCTCTTAATGCTGCCGCGAAACTCTCCGATGGCGTTAAATACTATTCCCCCTCCGAGTTGTCGCAAGTCGGAGGGAGATGTAATGGCCGGAGCCCCAAATTACCCATACTCACGCCACACAGCATTACATTGCTTTTATGGGTCGTCTAATTAAACAACCTGCTTCGTATCTATGCCCCTGAGAACTTCACTCGAGGATCAGTAGCGTCTCTGTTTACCTTGCCGCACGCGCACCTCTGTCACCAGTCCATGATTGTAAATGGGAACATGTATTCCCAAAACCAATCAAAGTGCCTGTTATGAATGAGCACCAGCATCAGCAGGATACCTGTGGTTATTTATGAAATGAAAGTAAAACGACAAATACACAACACTTCCTGTGTACTGTGAACAGTACATAGGAGAAAGTGTGGGCACATCTTTGTGACCAAAAAGTAAAAATACACTTACAAACACATATATTAAAGTGGACCTTAACTCAGAACTTCCTCTGTACTATAAAAAATAAGCAACAGCATAATAACCTTTGAAGAAAACCATTCCTTTGTTACAGCTTACAGATCTCCTGCGATTCTGCAGAGTGGTTACTTCCTGGTATCCTGTCAGCACAGATAGGGTTAGCCTCCTGTGTTTACATATTAGCTCAGAATTTGGCAGTTGGCAGACAGCTGACAGATCAAATTACATTAGCTCATTACTTGATGAGAAGGGAAAATGTATTTAATATGTATGTCTTGAGGGTATATTACTGTTATTTTTGCAAATAAGGGCTTGTAATTATTGAGATAGTATAAAGAAACACAAAAAGGAAAAACTACACCTTTTTTTCCCAAAAAATATTGTCACCATACCCATACACTGTACTAGGTACGTAATTTAAATGTTGTAATAACCAGGATGAATGGGCAAATAAAATATGTGTGGGTTTTATATAAAGTGGATGCAAAAATACAAGAAAAAGAAAAAATGTCTGGCACTATAGTTTAATGTGCAGCGATGTGACACAATAGTGAGCAGGTATCATAAAGCATGGCAGTAACATGACAAGCTGACAAGCATAAATGCATGTATATTACCATGGAGTGTCCTTATCTATGTCTGGGTGCAGGTGGAAGGCAGCGGTGGTGGGTGCCGGTGGGTGCACGGCCTTATGACCGTTTCGCGTGGCTATACGCCAAGCTTCTTCTGAGGTAAACGTGCTGGCAGTGCAGGAACAGCGGCGGAATAAAAAGGTGTACATGGAAGGGCACTTCCGTTCCACCGTACAGGGCCCATCCCTTCCGGAATCCCAAAGCTGATGCGTCTCCAATTGCCGGAGATTCTGGTAACACGCACAGCCATCAAAGAGGAGGGTCACGTGCGCACGTCATTTATGACGTTGCTGCATGTTGACCTATGGCAGCGCGTGAGAGCTACTGTTGTGTATGGAGCGGCTAAATGCCCACTCACATAACACACAGTAGAAAAGTCACCATGGCAACCTCAAATGAAATAAAGAGAGGAAAACATGCCAGGTGGCAACTATGAAGTATTCTCACATAGATGAGAGCTATATTAGCTAATGTGCCAGTTCCCCGGAGGTTAAAAAGTGGAGAGCAAAGGCTGGTGGAGAAATTGGAAGGCATGAGCTGAAAGGAGACACCTAGTGTACCAAATTGGAGAGTGTCAGTGAGAAAAAGTGCAGGGAAAGGGAAGATGTAGAAGTGAAAAACTAGGGAGAAAGAAGAAAAGAAAAAGAATGGAAAATTGGTACACGTGAAGTAAGAGGGGAGAATGGTAAGTTCAGGAAATAGCACCACAGAGGGGAGACTGTATTAATGTCCCAACATGGCATACCTCAATGGGAAATAGTTAGAAAAAACATATAAAATCCTATTATTTGCTATAATTTTATTATTATCAAAACTTCAAACATTTAAAAAAAATGTTATATAAAACAAAGAGGTACAAAACGCCGCCATGGTGGGAAAAGGGCAACAGCAGGCAAACCAGGGGTGAACATAGGTCGCCAAGAATAGTTCAAAGATCAAGAAAACAAGCAAGATCGACATAGTTGTTGAGGCCCAAAGGTCCCATAGCATCGGTGCGTAGGATCCAATGCGCTTCTTGTCTGAGCAACAATTTTTTCTTGTCGCCACCCCTTCGAGGGGTATTGCAGCAATCAATACACGCAAAGGAAAGAAGGTTGGGATTGTTTTGGTGAGCAGCTGACATATGCTCAACAATCCTAGGACAGCCTTTATTTTTAGGAAGCAAGCGTACATGCTCCAGAATGCGCTCCTTTACCATCCTGGTGGTCTTGCCGATGTAAAAACGCCGGCAAGGACACCACAAGGCGTAGACCACATACCTGGTTCTGCATGTCGCGAAGAAAGGGACACTACATTGAACTGGGCCTAAAGTATAGGACTTACCGGTCTTCATCAAATGGTAGGCTTTACAAAAGCCACATTTGTGATTGCCTGTAGAGGCAAAGTCGCTCAGCCAGGTACGCTGTGGATGCTCACGAAAATCACTATGAACCAGAAGATCACCGATAGTTGGTGCCCTTTTAAAAGCAATTGGAGGATGAGGAAGTAGAGAATCTTTCAAAACTGGATCCTCAAGTAAGAGGGACCAATTTTTGCTAAAAGCCCATCTGATCTGACTAGCCATAGGGGAAAAATCGAATGAGAAGACTCCTGGCCTCCCATTAGATTTACCCCGATTTCTCCTTGATAGAAGACCTGACCTGTCCTTTTTGGTTGCTTTTTTGATGGCTAGATCTAGGCTATATTCACTATAGCCTCGGGCAAGTAATCTTTGCTTAAGTTCATCTGCCTGATGGAGGAAATCCTCCAACCATGTATTGATCCTGCGTAACCGCAGAAACTGGCCATAAGGGAGAGATTCAGTTACATGCTGTGGATGATAGCTTTTACAATGTAGAATGGTATTGGAAGCAGTGGGCTTGCGATAGACTCTGGTAATTAAACCTTCATGGGTGGCAACTAGCTCTAAATCAAGAAAACAAATATTGCTTTCAGACCATTCCATCATAAAGAGCATATTTACATCATTCTGGTTAAGATATTTTAAGAAACTCTGCAAAAGTGGGATATCCCCTGACCAAAAGGCCAGGACATCATCCACATATCTGGACCACATCCTCAGGGCTGAATGAAAAGGGTTATTAGGAGAGTGAATATAAAGTTCTTCCCATGCACCTAAAAACAGATTGGCATAGGTGCAAGCAACCGGGGTCCCCATTGCAGTACCGGAGATCTGCTGGTACCATGTATCACCAAACAGAAATGCATTGTGGGTGAGAACAAATTTGAGACACTCACATACGAAAGCATTGTAAGAGACATCTTTTTTGGTATTTCTATCCAGAAACATCCTCACAGCACTAATACCATCAACATGTGGAATTCTGCTGTAAAGGCTGGTGACATCAATGGTCACCAGCAGTTCTCCTCTGCACCACAATGAGGACCCAAGGCCCTCTAGGACATCAATGGTGTCGCCAAGATGTGATGGAATGTGGAGCAGTAATGGCCGAAGGATGTGGTCCAGATATCTGGAGAGTCTTTCCATGACCGACCCCAGGCCCGACACGATCGGTCGGCCCGGAGGGTCGGTCAAGGATTTATGGATTTTAGGAAGACAATTCACAACAATTACAGCACCCTGATACTGCGCTCATATGCTGAGTCAGGTGTTAAGTGGGTCACCTCTAAAATTTTATAAAAGATAATGAATCAAACGTTCATCAAACATTCATATTACAGGTTCTAAATTCTAAATAAAACACATTGGCAGGTAGTAACCACATGTATAGTGTCCTTGCTCATATAATGATTATCATGTGGGAGCGCTCTTCCTAGATGCGTGCAGCCATCAAAATAGAGTTCTTCAGTGAAATGGTTAAGCGCTCTTCTCTGCCTGTTCCTTCTTAAACACAGCGAATATGTCATATAATGAAAAAGCCCCCCCTTCGGGGAAAGACTCACCAGACTTCTAGGCCTCCAAGGCCAATGCTCGCATTCGGGGTATTGGCCACCCTGCAGCCTCTCTGGCTGTCCTCTCTCGGCTATTCCCAGTCTGTGTTATCAAAAAAACGAATTCCACATCGCGTAAAAGCGTACCAGTTTATTTAAAAAAATGGTTAAAAACAGATCAGTGGTGTATAACCACTCATTGGGTCAAAAAACTTCATCAAGAAAATGAAACACAGCCAGCCCCTTGTTTGACAAGCTACCTGATTCCAGGTACAGGGGTATGCAGAGAAGAGATGCACTAAGCTTGTGACAAGGCGCACGCCTCTGTCATCTAGCGTCCCTCTCCGCAATATCTTACTGGCTAGTGCTCTAAAAGATACCGAGCCTACTGCACACAGACAATCCCGCCGCGTCCAGCGAGCGTCGTGCACTATGACGCCACTCCGTGGCTCCGCCCAACGTTTCGTTGCCCTAGCAACTCCTCAGGGGCTACGGAGGCACGGAGAGTGACGTCCTTTATCCTCTATTGTGCAGGCATTCACCTGCGTTCTATAATCAAGCTCAATTTTTTTGTTAAATAAACTGGTACGCTTTTACGCGATGTGGAATTCGGTTTTTTTGACTACACAGACTGGGAATAGCCGAGAGAGGACTGCCAGAGAGGCTGCGGGGTGGCCAATACCCCGAATGCGAGCATTGGCCTTGGAGGCCTAGAAGTCTGGTGAGTCTTTCCCCGAAGGGGGGGCTTTTTCATTATATGACATATTCGCTGTGTTTAAGAAGGAACAGGCAGAGAAGAGCGCTTAACCATTTCACTGAAGAGCTTTAGGAAGACAATACCACACGGGTTTAACTGGAAACAGAGGGAGAAGGTTACTAGCCAAAGTTGGGGTCAAAAAGCCTTGTTCGACTCCCCTTCTGAGGAGTGATCTCAAGGCAGAATGGTAATTTAAGGTGAGATCTTTAGTGAGCGTTCTGTAAGTGGAAGTGTCTGATAGCTGCCTCAAAGCTTCTGCCCTATACTTCTCGGTTGGAAGGATGACAACAGATCCTCCCTTATCGGCTTGGTGAGGTCCGGACGGTTCCTCAACCATCGCAAAGCCCTGCTTTCTATAGGGGACACATTGGAAATAGCTTCAGGATAGAATAGGGCCTTAATTTCGCTGTCTACTTGTTTTTCAAAAAGGTCAATGCATGAGCCTGCTTGTGTTGGAAATGGCATTATGGATCTGCATGGTTTGAAGTTGGTATCGTCAGCCACTGGTACTTCAACCAGTGCTGATTCGACCAAGAGTTCATTCAAGGCTGTAAGTTCTCCAAGTTGATTCTCATTCCATGAGCCCAAAGGGCTGAAGCCCAGAGTGCCCACAGATGTTAGTTCGATTTTTTCCGAGTCTCTCCGAGATGCAGATTCTTCTGCTTTCAATTTTCCGAACTGGTGTTGAATGTTCAATTTTCTCACTCCTTTATATAAATCGACCTTGAATTGAGAATAGTTGAACTGTTGAACCAGGGAAAAATTGAGACCTTTATTGTGTAGTCTTTTAACTCCATCAGGCAGTTCCACTGTAGTTAAGTTCACCAGATTAGTTCTCAAGTTAGAAGGCATGACTGCTAATAAGTCACTTTCCTTTCTTTGCCCTTCCCTCTCGGTTTGTCTTCCCAGGTGACTCTTTTGTCTCTTTCTCCCTCTTCCTCGCCTGATGCGCCGCCTAAAGGGGCACCGACAGGATTAGTGGGCGGCTTTTTCTTTGGAGTGCGTTTAGGACATGGTTTAGAGGTGTCTTCCTCACTGGATTCAGAGTCTGTAGTCCAGTAGCCTCTTGGTTTCCTCCGTGTATTTGGTTTACCTTTAGGGTTAGGGCCAGCAAATGGAACCCAAGAAAAGATTCTCCCAAACTTGTAATCCTCTTCGTCACGAAGAAATTTATGTAATTTCCGTGCCTTAATATTGTCTTGAATTGTTGCTAATTTTTTGTCGATTTTGTCAAATGAATTCTTAAAGTGGTCTTCAGTTAGCAACTTTTTATACTCGGCTTTGTTCTCTGAAATCGCGTTAGTAAGTAGGTCCAATTCAACCTTGCTTCTATTTAAAACTATATCTTGTAGTCGAGCTGAATGCTCCAAAAATTCCTGTTTCCAGGTCTCAATAAATTTAGGATCTTGCCTATATTCAGATGGCTCCTGGTACCTCCTGAACCCCCTGGCCACCAACTGCTCCCCCTTATATCTCTCCAAAGTGGTGACTGTCCAAAAAACTCCTACTTCTCTCTCACATAATCTCCTCAGATTTTGTTCCAGCACCTTGGCACCCACAGAACTATTAGAACCGCTAGACCCACCAGTATTGGTGAAAAAACTGGTAAGGTCAGATCTTCCTGCTGTGACGTGGTCACCATGCACTGTAGCCAACTGATCTGTAATGTCCAAATCTTCAAGGAGATTGTCCTCTTCGGAATTGGACATATCCGGTGCTCAGTACCACAAAGTCAAATTATATAAAGTGGCACTTTTTGTTTTTTTTATTATAATGGATGAAAACTGAGAAATAATGAATTTTTATTTTTTTTTACTTATTCTCTTTAAAATGCATAGGAAATAAAATCCTGTCCCTAGGACCACTCCTGCTGTGTTCCCTTTATTTTTCCTTGTGGCAAATTGTCTCTCTATCCTCTGTATCATCAGCTAGTCAACAGATATAGACGTGGCATGTCAATATCTTGTAATGGGCTAAAAATCAATAATTCAAGCATATTGCATTGTTGGATAGAGCCACATTTTAAGACATTTTAGTTATACTTATGGTCAGGTCAGAAGCACTAATACTTCTCAGCCTAAGTCCTGGTTCATTAAAAAAAAAAATCTTATCATGACAGGTCCTCTTATTCACTGCAATGCAAAGGAAATCTGAAATAAGTTTTGCCCAAATTCTTGTAATATAGAGGTTTGAATTTAAGGGTTCCTTTTTTGTCAACAAAGATAGAATTTCAGGTTTCATCGTAAATCTTACCCACACAATAGCATTCCTAATTTATGTGGGTTGATAATAGTTATCTGCCAAAAATACACCTCCCAAATCACATCACATAAGTCTATTGCGTCAGAAAAACAAATATTTGCAAGTCCATCAATTACTATTTGTTCCCATGTTAGTTCAAAATGTGTATGATTTGTTTTTTAAAACCTTATTAAAACATAGAAAAAAAAATCATAATTACCGGTATATCACAGATATAATAATAATAATAATAATAATAATAATAATAATAACAACAAATAGTACTGCTTTGAAATGCTCAATGTGCCATGAAGAGACAGTGCCTCATAATTGTCTCTTAGGATTCATTGGCCTCAATTCTGGTAGCTACTGCTATGTGAGGTAAATATTTTTTTTGTAGGTAAAATACCTCATGCGGTATTTTCCTCTTTTTTAGCAATTCTGAAAGATTTTTCTCCATTTTCGAACACGAGGTAAAGAGGTAAAACATGAGGTAAATGCATAAAGTGAGGTAAAACATGAGGTATTTTAGCGATAAGCATGCAGTAAATAAATAATAGTAGGGTTCTTTAATTGTCTTCCATAAGTTAGGATAGTTTTTGGAAGATGCTTTGAGGGGGGAAGTTGTATTTGATTATGTAGCAACTAGAGATGGCTTGAACCTCCGATTTTCGGTTCGCGAACCTTGAACGCGAACCTTCACCAAAAGTTCGGTTCGCGCGAACTTTCGCGAACCGCAATAGACTTCAATGGAGAGACGAACTTTGAAAACTAGAAACATTTATGCTGGCCAGAAAAGTGATGGCGAACATGTTTCAAAGGGTCTAACATCTGAGTTTTTGCATGGAGGAGTCAGGAGTGAGATACACGCCAAAAGTCACAGGGAAAAATCTGGATTTGACACAAAGCAGCGTTTTATGGGCAGAAATCACATTGCATACTAAATTGGAGGCCTAAAGTGCTTGCATGTGTATACATCAATCAGGGAGTGTAATGAGAGTACTGCTTGACACTGACAGACCAAACTCACTGTGTAACGCACCGCACACGGCTGTTTGTGTAGTGACGGGCGTGCTGGACTGGTGCGCACCATGGCGAGAGTGTAGGCCATGGCGGTTTTCAAGCCCATATGGTCACCGGGCTGAGGTAGCTCAATGACAGAACAACAGTGACTGTCCAGCTGATCGAATTTGGTCTGTCCACAATAAGCAACGACCTTATTATCTTGGGTGTGCCCCCCCCGAGACATTCATATAGCCGGCGGTCATTGCTTCATAGTGATACGCAAGCCCCTTCACCTCGGCAAGGTAACGATCACGAAGGGGAATTGACACATGTACATGCCTTTTGTTTTGTTGTTGCAGCTAGAAAAATTAGGCAGGCATGTACACGCACCAGAAAAATTATTATAGCGGCGGCCTTAAAAACTCAGGAATCCGCCTGGAGTCCTGGACCCTGTTGGTGGTGGCGGAGAAGGCAGTCAGCGGCCTGCAGGCAGAGATGCTGTGTGGGGACTTACTTAGTCTTGGGGCAGGCAGTCACACGGCGTGCAGGCAGAGATGCTGTGTGTGGGGACGGACTTAGTCTTCGGGCAGGCCTGAGCGTGCTTTGCAGACCAGGCATCCGTGGTCAGATGGACCCTTGACCCAACGCTGTGTCCCCAGAGATGTCACCACTTGCCTTGAGACATCACGGTACAGTTTAGGTATTGCCTTTTTTGAGAAATAATTGCGGCCTGGTATCTTCCACTATGGTGTGTGGCTTTGCTTTTGTGTGCTGCTTTTCCTCAGGTGGTCATCCCATTGCAGTTGGTGCTTTGTAATCATGGACCTTCGTAAGGTAGTTGTCCCTACGCGGGTCTTGGTCTTTCCACGGCTCAATTTTCAGTGGCAGAGAGTACAGATGGCATTGCTCTCATCTGAGGCAGACACACACAAAAATTCCACACCACTGAGCCCTGTGATGATGGCACTTTGGTGATGGCTGCCAACGGAGTGTTAAGTGGGGTGCCAGAATCAGAGCAGGAGGAGGAAGATGTGTCACGCTTCTGTGCGGAAGCTGAAGAAGATGAGGTGTTTTGTGTTAAATAGTCAACTACATCCTGACAATATTGGGGGTTGATGGCATGTGCCTTCTTCTGAACACTGTACTTTGGTCAAGGGCCAAAGGAAATGATGACAGCCTGACCTCGAACAGACCTGCCAGATGGCCTGCCTCTGGCTCTGCCTCTTGTTTTGTCCATATTGGGGGGGAATAAGTGAAAGGTATGCACTGACTTGACTAATACAATGTATGGTTACACAGGTGCAGTGAGCAGGTTGCAGTGACTGCTGGTACAACAATGTGCGTTTACACAGGTGCAGTGAGCAGGTTGCAGTGACTGCTGGTACAACAATGTGCGGTTACACAGGTGAAGTGAATAGGTATGCAGTGACTGGTATTACAAATGTGCAGCTGTCACACACACACACAGGTACCGTGAACAGGTGCAGTGACACTGCATGCGGTCACGTAGTTAGGTGCACTGAACAACAGGCGGGTATGCAGTGGTTGGTATTACAAATGTGCAGTTGCCTGTCACACACACAGGTAGTCACTGAATGTGCTGGGCCTGGCAGTGGCACAGTAGGAATTACCAAGGCTGCATATGCAACACAAGTGTCTGTGGGACACACAGAAAAACAAATAGATCACAAGAACAACATTAGCTCTCAAAAGAGCTGTTGAGGATGAGGAGTGCTTTTTAGCAATAAGATCAACAAGAAGGAGCAAGCTAACAAGCCTAACTGTAGCCTAACTAAGCTTTCCCTATGTCAGCAGGTTCTCTCCCTTCTCTAATGACTGCAGCCACACAAGTGAGTGAAAAGGCTGACGCTGCCTGCGTTTTATGGGGGGGGGGGGGCTCCAGGAGGGAGTGTAGCCTGATCGGCTACCCTGTGCCTGCTGACTGTGATGTAGAGGGTCAAAGTTGACCCTAATGATATAGTATACCCAGCAAAGTTTGTGTGAATAAGTTTGCGTGCGAACCGTTTGGGCCATCTCTAGTAGCAACCTATAAAAAGTATATTTATCCCTTATAAAATTATATATACAGTAGATAGAAGTATACTTATCTCTTATATTTATCCCTTATAAATAATAATATCCCTTTTTATAGTATATATATTCCTTATAAAAAAAAAATCAGTAAATATTTGGAGTTTTATCTCTACTATTCTTTTCTATTAACAAAAAACAATGTCCTCACATGGGCACCAGCTGATATTGAACTGCCACATTTATTGGCAAGGTTTGCAATATGAAGGACAATGCTGTACAATAGAATGTATCCAATCGCAATACATCACCATTCCATCGGATGATACCACCCACAGAGACCTGTCCGGTCGACAATTGTTTCGCTAAAGTAGCTTCCTCGTGGACCGCTGCTCTCCGCAGCGGGAATAAGGCTCAAACGCCGCAGACCAAGTGAGCGCCTAAAATACGCCATGTTGCGCACGCCCACTACGTCCTCTCAAGCCAATGGTAAGCCCAAGTCCTACAGCGTAAGCGCGCGTCATCACTGAGCGCAGCCTCACGCTGGCGGCAATCTTGGTCACGTCACCACGCTCCGCGGCGCTAATCAAGCGTCGCAGTCATGGCAATCTACTAGTTTCCTAGTTGCGCTGCATCCACCCGGAAGCCAGTGATAAGACCGCCCTCGTCGGACGCTGCAATGTGTACCATGCAATGGGCTCAACACTGGCAAGAGAGGACGGATATCCAGACCGCACAGAGCGTGATGGTCAGGGGGAACCTTGAATGTAAAGACATCAATGCATCACTTAAAGGGAAAGATCCCATAGCCAAGGTACAGGATTTTATGCATATCTTAGGGTTAATTGTATTTTTAAAGGACTAGAGAGAAAGGTACACCAGAGAGTGACACCCAAAGACCAGGTACAGGCAAGGAGAATACAAGCTATAAACATCCTAATGTTAGAACATACTAATATTTTTGCAGAAAAACACTAAATTCATTTCTGTCATTGAACCCTAATGGGCCCATTGCGTCAGTCCTCGAGATCCAGGTCGATTCCTTTTGAGAAAGCAGTTTCTCTCTATCTCCCCCCCTTCTCGGGGTTACTACAGAGAACAGTACCATCTTCAACTGTGTAGGATCACATTGATGTACTTCTTTAAAGTGTTCCACAAGTTTTGGGACTCCACCTTTGCCCTTCCTAATAAACCTAATATGTTCTACTAACCTTTCCCTCATTGGGCGGGTAGTTTTACCTATATAGAAAAATAGACAGGGACATAGGAGGGCGTATACCACAAACTCGGTTCTACAGGTTATAAAATCCTTAATTTGAAAATTTATATGGCCTAATCTCACATTCTTAGTTTTTTCGATGTGATCACATGTGGGGCAGTGTCCACATGGAAAACAACCCTGCACTCTTTTCGTGCCTAGCCAGGTTTTAGTCTGTGGTTTTACAAACTCACTTCTGGTTACAAAGGACCCCAATGTAGGGCCCCTTCTATACGCTAGCATTGGAGGGCTGTGGATTCTAGAACCGAACCCACAGTCCTGCTGTAAAATATACCAATTTTTGTTTATGATTTCCTTAACCCTGTCAGCCATGGGTGTGAAATCAAATGTCATCACGAACCTATCCTCTTGCTCTGCTGTTTTCTCCTCAAGAAGACTATCTCTGTTCATTCCTCTAGCCCTATCCAAGGCTGACTCCAATTCATGTATATTGTAACCCCTCTCAACAAATCTGTTGGTCATCTCTACTGCCTGAGACTCAAAGTCCAGATCCCTAGAGTTGTTCCTTCTCAGTCTGAGATACTCACTATATGGAATTGCCTCTTTTACATGGGAGGGATGATAACTCTGGTGATGTAAAACCGAGTTTGTAGCTGTCGCCTTCCTATGTCCCCGAGAAATCAGCACACCATCGTGTACCTCTAAGGTGAGGTCAAGAAAATTGACCATATCTCCACCCCATTCTCCTGTAAACAGCATATTTCTGTCATTTTTGTCCAAATATTCCATAAAGGAATTAAAACGGTCCCTGGTGGAACCCCAAATGACCAGCACATCGTCAACATACCTGGACCATGCTCTAAGATCACCTCTATAGGGATTGCTATCCCCATAGATGTATTTCTCCTCCCACTTAGCCAAAAAAATATTGGCAAATGTGGGGGCAACTGCTGTCCCCATTGCCGTCCCTGAAATTTGTCTGTACCAGACGTCCCCAAATTTGAACGCATTATGCCCCAGAACAAATCTAAGGCATTCGGCCAAAAACTCACTTTCCGATTGTTCCACCAATTTGGTGGCCAATAACATCTCTTGGACCAACCGAACTCCCATTTCCTGTGGTATCCTGTTATACAGGTTAACCACGTCAATGGTTGCAAGGCTGTCCCCGTTGTGCCATTTGACCTGTTCAACCATTCTGAGGACATGTGTTGTGTCCTTGAGATACGATGGAACAAAGGACAGCAGAGGTCTAAGGGCATGGTCCAGGTACTTTGAGAGGGGCTCGGTTACAGAGCCCCTCCCGGAGACAATGGGCCGGCCCGGGGGATCCACCAGGGACTTATGGCAGGAAGTAGATTACAGGCCTCCTTGGATACTCAGGGAATAAATCATCCCCCAATTTTTTATCCAGGAAGCCTGACGTCACTCCTCCACGTAACAAATTCCTCAATTTCTTCTGAAAAGTGGAGGTAGGGTCTGCAGATAATTTTACATAGGTAGTGGAATCTTCTAACTGTCTCATAGCTTCCCTAATATAGTGTTGCGTTGACAAAACTACTATATTTCCTCCCTTGTCGGCCTTTTTAACTGTAAGATCTGGACGGGATTTTAGCCATTTAATGGCTTTCCATTCACTCGGCGAGAGATTTCTCTCCGCCTGTGGATATATTAAAGCCTTAGATTCTTTGAGAACTTGTTTCTGGAATATGTCCAAAGCAGAGCCCGACAAGGGAGAAAATGGGCTAACTGATTTACATGCCTTGAATTTGGCCTGTTTAAAGTTGGCATTAGTGGAGTCATCCATGGAGTTATCATTTTCAGCAAGTAAGGACTGTAGTTCACTTATAGCAACACTGTCTTGAAAAGACAGACTTGGTAAAAAGCCCAATGGCCCTATCTTTGGTTGAGTTGATTCCATGGGATTGCCCCCGAACATCCTATAAAGGTTGATCTTCCAAACATTTTTGTAAAGGTCTATTTCAAACCTGGTGAAATCAAAGGCTGTAGTAGTAGCAAAATTCAGTCCCTTTTGCAAGACCTTAATGCAAGGGTCTGACAACTCTACTCCCGATAGGTTCAACACCTGTAGTTGGTTTGACTCCGGAGCTCGCTCTAAGCAAATCCCTCTTGGGGCATCCCCTTCCAGGACACTTTCTTTGCACATGATTCCTCGTTTTCTTCTCCTCCCTCTCCTTGTTTTTTTCTTCCTAAAGGGGATACCTTAGGTTTTTTCCCTTTTCTCTCGACCTCGGACTCTGAGCCAGAGTCAGAGGTCCAGTAGCCTTTTTTCTTTGGTCTACGTGGCTTTCTCCTTTTGAATATGTTTTTAGGTTTGGGCTCAGAGCGTGCCCAATCAAATATATGGCCTGTTTTAAAATCTTCCTGGTCTCGAAGATATTTGTTAAGCTTTCTCTCCTTAACCTCTCTCTGAATGGGTATCAATCTCCTCTCGCTCTTACTCTCAACTTGCTTCGCCTTATCCCCTGTAGCTACTGCAGACAACCGGTCTTTCAAGTCATCAATCTCTGTGACCACTTTCGCGTGTTCTTGTTCTGATCTTTCTAATGTCAATTCTGACAGGACTTTAGCATGATTCAGATGAGCAGTATTCCACTTTTCCATGAACACAGGGTTGTCGCTGTACTCTGCAGGGGATTGGTACAATCGGAACCCTCGCGATACATAACCCTTATCCTTGTATCTTTTTAAAGATGCAACAGTCCAGAACACTCGTACCTCTTTCTCAGAGGCCCTGAACAACTTTTGCTCTATGCGTCTGGTGTTCAGGTCTCTATGGGTGGGGGTAGCTGTACTGTTGTCCGAAAAGTACGTTTCCCAGTCAGATCGCTCAGATTTAAAGACATCCTCTTCCTCAGCTTCTGCGGATAAATGCATAGATTCAATAAGCTCTTGCTCTAAAGTGGATGCTTCCTGCATTGGTGCAATTGAAAACAGGCGGATACTAGTAACACACAGTTCATAAGCCTTAGAAGGATAATGCACTCAATACGTTCTGGCTGGTTAGACAATCTTGCAAATCTAGCTTGGCAAACCATCAGCATGTGCCTCCATGTACATCAGAGTAGAGAAAAACTTGTCAACAAAAAACAATGTCCTCACATGGGCACCAGCTGATATTGAACTGCCACATTTATTGGCAAGGTTTGCAATATGAAGGACAATGCTGTAATAGAATGTATCCAATCGCAATTCTTTTCTATTACACAGCCTGAATAGGAACAACACTGAGGGCCCATTCACACTAGAAGCGCTTTTCTAAATGTGTGTTGCGATTAATTAGCGTTTTTAAAATCGCTCCTATTCACTTTCATTAAAATTGCGGTAAAATCGTGGAAAAATAGGAGCGATTTTCGCGTATGTGATCGTGAAATCGCTGAAATTTTTATGCGATTTTTACCGCAATTTTAATGAGAGTGAGTAGAAGCGATTTAAAAAAAAATGGTAATCAATCGCAAAACGCTCAGAAAATAGTTTCTAGTGTGAATGGTCCCTAAAAAAGCAATAGGAACTAAAAACTGCAAAATGCATACAAATTGACTTTACCTCCAGGTACAGGCAGGTCTTAAACTGATTAGTAAATTATGTGCTTACATGCCCCCTAATTTCCATGAGAATAGCTATTTTCTGTAAATTACCTCAGGAATTACCTCATAATTTACCTCATGAGGTAAAACATGACTAAAACCTACCAGAATTGTAAATGTCCAGGGGCGCCGCCAGCAAACAGGCAAGCCACGCCCCTGCTTGGGGCCTCACACAAAGGGAGGCCTCGCTCTGCTGCTGGTGGCTGACACTGGCAGGGAAGCGACAAGAGTGTGGGCGCAGCGGCGGGGGCCGGGGGGAGCAGGCAGAGCAAAGTTTCAACTCACCTGTCTCGATCCTGCACACAGCTTCTATCTTCATCCTGTCCCAGCGTGCGGCGTCTGTAGCTATGGTAACAGCGCCCCCTGTGATGACGTAACCGCATGTCATCACAGGGGGAGCTCTTACCGATGCGACAGACGCCGCATGCCAGGACAGGAAGAAGATAGAAGCTGTGTGCAGGATCGAGAAAGCCAGTTGAATTGAAACATCTCTCTGCCCGCTCCCCCCGCCCTATGCTGGAGACACCTACCTATCTAACCTATACTGGGGGCATGCATCTACCTAACCTATACTGAGGGGTACCTACCTATCTAACCTATACTGCGTGCACATACCTATCTAATCTATACTGGGGGCATCTACCTGACCTATACTGGGGGCATCTACCTAACATATACTGAGGGGTACCTACGTATCTTACCTATACTGTATGCACCTACCTATCTAATCTATACTGAGGGGTACCTACCTATCTAACCTATACTGCGTGCACCTATCTATCTAATCTATACTGGGGCATCTACTTATCTAACCTATACTGTGGGCATGCATCTACCTACCGTATACTGAGGGGTACCTACCTATCTAACCTATACTGCATGCACCTACCTATCTAACATATACTGGGGGCACATACCTATCTAATCTATACTGTGGGCATCTATCTATCTAACCTATACTGAGGGGTACCTACCTACCTAACCTATACTGTGTGCACCCACCTATCTAACCTATACTGAGGGGTACCTACCTATCTAATCTATACTGGGGGCATCTACCTATCTAACCTATACTGCGTGCACCTACCTACCTAATCTATAATGGGGGCATCTACCTATCTAATCTATACTGAGGGGTACCTACCTACCTATCCTATACTGGGGGCATCTACCTATCTATCCTATACTGAGGGGTACCTACCTATCTAACCTATATTGCGTGCACCTACCTATCTAACCTATATTGAGGGTTACCTACTTATCTAATATATACTGGGGCATCTACCTATCTAACCTATACTGAGGGGCACCTACCTATCTAATCTATACTGGGGGCATCTAGCTATCCAACCTATACTCCATGCACCTACCTACCAAATCTATACTGGAGGCATCTACCAATCTAACCTATACTGAGGGGTACCTACCTATCTAACCTATACTGCGTGCACCTACCTAACTAACCTATACTGGGGCATCTACCTATCGAACCTATACTGTGGGCACTTACCAATCTAGCCTATACTGCGGGCAACCAACCTATCTAACCAATTCTGTAGGCAACTACTTATCTAAACTATACTGGGGCATTTAGCTATCTAGTCTATACAGAGGGCACCTACCGGTACCTATCTAACCTATATTGCCGGCACCGACCTATCTAACCTATACTGGGGGCATCTACTGATCTAACCTATACTGTGGGCACTTACCTATCTAGCCTACACTGGGGGCACCTACCTATCTAGCCTATACTGCCGGCACCTACCTATCTAACCTATACTGGGGGCATCTACCTATCTATCCTATACTGAGGGGTACCTACCTATCTAACCTATATTGCGTGCACCTACCTATCTTACCTATACTGAGGGGTACCTACTTATCTAATCTATACTGGAGCATCTACCTATCTAACCTATACTGAGGGGTACCTTCCTATCTAATCTATACTGGGGGCATCAAGCTATCTAACCTATACTGCATGCACCTATCTACCTAATCTATACTGGGGGCATCTACCTATCTAACCTATACTGAGGGGTACCTACCTATCTAACCTATACTGCGTGCACCTACCTAACTAACCTATATTGGGGCATCTATTTATCAAACCTATACTGTGGGCACTTACCTATCTAGCCTATACTGTGGGCAACCAACCTATCTAGGCACCTACTTATCTAAACTATACTGGGGCATTTACCTATCTAGTCTATACAGAGGGCACCTACCGGTACCTATCTAACCTATACTGCCGGCACCTACCTATCTAACCTATACTGGGGGCATCTACCGATCTAACCTATACTGTGGGCACTTACCTATCTAGCCTACACTGGGGGCACCTACCTATCTAGCCTATACTGCCGGCACCTACCTATCTAACCTAAACTGGGGCATCTACCGATCTACTCTATACTGTGGGCACTTACCTATCTGCCCTATACTGCGGGCACCTACCTATCTAACCTATACTGTGGGCACCTACCAATCTAACCTATACTGGGTGCACCTACCTATCTAGCCTATACTGCCGGAACCTACCTATCTAACCTATACTGCCGGAACCTACCTA
The DNA here is from genome assembly GCF_040937935.1 of Hyperolius riggenbachi. Classification (NCBI taxonomy): domain Eukaryota; kingdom Metazoa; phylum Chordata; class Amphibia; order Anura; family Hyperoliidae; genus Hyperolius; species Hyperolius riggenbachi. The sequence continues at coordinate 245,853,019 of NC_090652.1, read as the reverse complement.
TCTAACCTATACTGCTGGCACCTACCTATATAACCTATACTGGGGGCAACTATGCGGGCTACCTATACTGGGGGCACCTATACCGGTCTCGACGTGGGTGGGGGGCGCATTTTACGCCCTCGCCCTGGGTGAAATTTAGCCTAGAAACTGATAGTATTTGGCTCCTCCCAGATCATGTTTTGGCCATGCCCATTTTTCGGCGCCGCTTTGTTTTGTGGTGGGGCTGCCCATGGATGGGGGCCTCAGGTTATGGACTGTTTGGGGCCACCAAAACCTTAGCTGCACCCCTGTAAATGTCATTACCCTATGAGGTAAATTACCTTACATGGTAATTTGTTTGTTAATCCTACCAGAATTGAGGCCAATGTCTTATAAGAAGGGACTGAGACTGGGCCCTATAGTTGACCAATAAGTGCCTAATTTTTTTATATAATGGAATGCTGCCTTTTAACCAAAGGTTTTAGATTAATGTCTCATTTAAGGGGCAAAAACTATTGTCAGTGGGTGTTACCTAACAGCCACAGTGTTCATGTTCATGTAAAAAAGGTAGAGTTGGTTCAGTATCAGTTTTGGTGGGAGTACTGCTTTAGTTAAAGCACACCTGAACTGACGTGTGACGCAATGAGATAAATATGGGTACATATACAGTAGTTCCAAGCCTACTTAGAACTTCACTTTCTGTCTTAACGTTCATTTTCCTTCCATTGTGAGGATCCTTTCACACTGCATCAGTTGCGTTGCAGAATAATTCTGCATATCAACTCACTGTGCATACAATTGTATGAGCCTGTACACATCTATGTGTTGTAACAGATTACATTATTCTAACTAGCTGCGTGCAGGCTTTGAATTAAAGAGGAACGTCAGCCTAAACAAACATACTGTCATTAAGTTACATTAGTTATGTTAATTAAAATAGATAGGTAATATAATCTCGTACCCACCCTGTTTTAAAAGAACAGGCAAATGTTTGATTTCATGATGGCAGCCATCTTTTTGGTTGAAAGGAGGTGACAGGGAGCATGAGACACAGTTCCAACTGTCCTGTGTCCTGAGCACCTCTCCCAGTTGCTAGGCAACGTGAACAACATAGGAAATCCCATCATGCTCTGCACAGCATCAGGGAAAAAAAGCCCGGGCTTTTTTTTTTTGATGGGTGGAGCTTACCTAAAAATGCTGCTAAAAATGATACTTTGGTAAGAAAAACAAAGTTCTGATGCTGTGAAACTGTTAAAGAAACACCAAGCCTTTTCAGTTCTGCTGAGTAGATTTTTAGTCCGGAGGTACACTTTAACATCTATGTCCAGTCTCCATTGCAGTTCACACTCATTATAATGTATGCGTTATGCAACACGCACACTGTGAATCCAGCATTAGGGTTAAACAAACTTAGAGTTTTATGTATGGAAAGGAGGCAGACAAACTGCAGTGGAATGTAGAGGCAGCTCTTCTGAAAAGTCAATATAAACAAAACATTTTTTCTGGCTGTGCAAACAATCCTGATAGCAAGAAATAGCTTTCAAGTTCTAAAGTGATTTATTTTCACAGAGCATTCCAAGAAGATAGCAGTTCATACCTCTGGAAGTCAATGGTACAGGAAATCTTTGTTGCAATGGCCTTTGATTTATTTGATCAACTAATTAACAAGTTTATCCAAAAAATAAAAACAAGTTTTGCTACTAGGGGTTTAACAGGACTAGGAAAATGGATGGACTTTAATAACGTCAAAAGCAAGAAGTCTGGGAAAACTCTTTGGGCCCCAGAGAATTCTATACACGTTCCATATTTATGGACCTTTCGTACAGTGTGCATTTTATCATGACAGTGTAGCTCTACATTGCAGAAATGTTCTGCATTGCTGGAATTAGTTCAGTTACAAAAAAGAGACCTATTCAGTTTTAAAGAGGAATTACACTATATGAGTGTGAGGTACTTTTGTACTTACCTATGTCGTAAAAACGCAGGCGTCTATGAAAGCACGCTGGTTATTCACAGAAAGATAGGTTTTGAAATTGAATATGAACTACGCACTCCACTGGTACTTCAGTTTTGAGCTACTGTGGCAGGCTAAATAATAAGCTGTCTTCTTGCATGAGATTTCAGCAAGACAAAGTAGAACCTTTGGGCTCTGCTCTATCCAAATGCAAAGCACTCAAATATTTCTTAAAAATGAACAATACTCACCATTTAACCGTTTAGCAGCCAAATAAAGTAAAACTCCATATCAATAGAGTGCTTGGGGCCTATGTAAAACTCACATTGGGGCCCCAAGCTCCTTAGTTACCCTCAATATTAAGTAGCTAGAGGTGCCCTTGACTGAACGCAGATCTTGTCAGTGGAATGCAGAGAGCAGAGTGAGTAACCTCTCATTTACACTCAGCTCAGGAATCTGCATAGGGAAGAAGGGAGGGAGGTACTTTTGAAGGGGAGTGAGCCGCCTTTTCAACATCAGGCACCCGTAGGCATGAGCCTACAGTGCCTAATGGTAAATCCGGCCCTGGATGCCGAATATATAAGGACCCTACCCTTGTGAGGTGTAAGGGGATTACAGGTTTAAAGCGGAGGTAATATATAACTGTCCTTGTGGCAATAGAAGCGTCACACTTGCATTGTTTTTAAACAAACTTCATTCCAGTTTGTAAAGTCATATGTTGCCGTGACGGCTAATAGGCTGTGCAGTGAAACTCAGACTATCTGGACAAACAGACTTTATTTAGATAAATATAAAACCAACAGCTGGCAGGAGCAGCTCCCTCTCTTGCCAATCAGTGTTGTTCAGGACAGAACATAGCCTTTCACTGCAGCGCCGCCATAAAACGGAAAGTGTTTAAAACCAGCAGATGGTACTCTGTGCAGTGCACGGAATAAAACAGAGAATTAAGGTGCCCTAAGGTGTGCATAGGAAAGGCAATTACATGAAACAAATGGGCCCGAGGCCTAGCTGACGCTCTAGTATGCTACACAGGAGACAGATCGTACATCTGGTGAACAGATTTTATCACACACTAGAAAGCCATAAAACGCCCTGTCCAAGTTCAGACCTTGGTCTCGCAATGACATTTTACCTGGGTTGGCATTCACTTCGCTTCAGTTTAAAAGGTGCGTAATCTGTGAATAGTGATTTAACACACCTTTTAACGTAGCGATCTAATGAGTCCTACTTTGCGACATGTTTTTTTGCTTTGTACTGTATATCAGGTTTTATATATTCGAGTGATTAAATCCTTCCTTTACAACCTGCTTGTGAATTTCCAAGCCCAAATTTGTATTTTTCTCCCCTATGGCCAATCTGTCTGGCCCGTGAGCACTGCCTTGCGCTCCGTGCAGCCTTGTAACTGGAGATGATGATACTGTTTGTAAGAGCTAAATCACAACATTTCAGCATACAGATAAGCATACGTTTCAGAGAATCTAGCGGAGGAGCCGTACAATGGAAACAGGTGGTAAGTCAGCAAAGTGGGAAGCCTTCTCTCCTTAGGACCACTCCTAGTTTATGATAAAGGGGATCTAGTGTTCCCTAGTGAGTGGTCAGAGGATAATAATCCAACTTCAGATCCCACTTCAGACCCCGCCCACTTCCTTCCTCACATGACTGCTCTGAGACCTTTACATTAGCGGAAAGGAAGATGTGTGGCATGGCTGAGGAGTAGGAGGGACAACATTTGACATTCCTCTGGGGCATAAGACATCCTATTATGGCAAGGCCATTGTAGGTTATGGTGGTAAAAAGTGGTATAGCAATAGGTAATGCAGAGGATGTGAGGGCACTAAAGGCCAACCAGGATCCCCTTCTTTTACCACTGACTGTACAGTAGCGTAGCTAAGGAGCTTTGGGCCCCAGTGCAAGTTTTACATTGGGCCCCCCTAAGCACTTTCTACATAACAATGCACACGACATATCAAAACCTGCCAAGGACATCCACAGTATCAGAAGTCTCATAGTTTTATCTTAGGGCAGCATAGAGGTGTAGTGGACAGCATGTTTGCCTTGCAGAACTGGGCCCCTGGTTCAGTTCTGGCTAGGGCACTATCTGCATGGAGTATGTATGTTGTCTGTATCCCACATCCCAAAACCATACAGATACGTTAATTTGCTTTACCTTAAAGGACAACTGAAGGGGGATATGAAAGCTGCCTTATTTATTTCCTTTTAAGTAATACCAGTTGCCTGGCTGTCCTGCTGATCCTCTGCCTCTAATGCTTTTAGCCATAGACCCTGAACAAGCATGCAGCAGATCAGGTGTTTCTGACATTATTGTCAAAACTGACAAGATTAGCTGCATGCTTGTTTCTGGTGTGATTCAGACGCTGATACAGCCAAATAGATCAGCAGGGCTGGCAGGCAACTGGTATTGTTTAAAAGGAAATACATATGTCAGCCTCCATATTCTTCTCACTTCAGTTGCCTTTTAAATTGGCCATGGGCTGTGAGCTGAGGGACAGTTGGTGACATGGCTATATATACAACAATAACAATAATATGGCAGCATGGTGGCGTAGTGGTTAGCTCTCTCGCCTTGCAGCGCTGGGTCCCTGGTTCGAATCCCAGCCAGGGCACTATCTGCAAAGAGTTTGTATGTTGTCTGCGTGGGTTTCCTCCGGGCACTCCGGTTTCCTCCCACATTCCAAAAACATACGGATAAGTTAATTGGCTCCCCCTAAAAATTGGCCCTAGACTACAGTACTTACACTACATAATATAGACATATGGCAATGGTAGGGATTAGATTGTGAGCTCCTTTGAGGGACAGTTAGTGACAAGATATATATACACTGTACAGCACTGCGTAATATGTCGGCGCTATATAAATAATAATAAATAATAATAATAATAACATTTCTATAGCTCTTTTCTCCCATAGGACTCAAAGCACTTAGGCTCTCTCAGAGTCAGAAAATGGTAGTAGCATGAAGTATTAACACAACAAAAATTATACTTCTGCAAATGCCAAACTGAACAAGTGGGTTTGCAGTCTGGATTTAAACACGTCTAGAGACCAGAGATGGAGCTTTCCTGATCTGCTGTGGTAAGGAGTTCCATAATGTAGGAGCGGCATAACAGAAGGCTCTGGAACCAAAAGTTTCCAGGTGGACTCTGGGTATGACTATGTATCCAGGGCCAGTGCTGCTCGGATACCACTTTTCACTATCTGGAACTAATTCGGATCCAGATACCCCTCTCTCCGATCCGGGTCGGATATCTGTATCAAAAATTTTCCGATCCGAATCCGGGGCAGATATCCGACCCCAGTATCCGACGGATTCGGATATCTGGATGGAAAACCAGAAGTGGCCTTTAAATTGCTTTAAAAACGGTTTTAAGGGTATATGAGGCATGTAGCTTCATTATTTTGTAAAGGGAAACACTAATTGATGATGTGGGGACTTAAAATCCCCCAAAAAAGAAAAAAAAATGGCTGTCAATTAACATCAGGACTAGGTTCCAGGAAGCGGTCATACCGCCGCAGTTGGGGCCTCCCCACAACTTGGACAGCACAGACACCTCCAAAAAATTACACTGCTATTTTGTACAGAGAATCACTATGGCACCTAGTGTTGGTACCACGGCGCAGGTAAAATATTAAAAAAGGAAAGGTTCCAGGAAGCGGTCGTACTGCCGCAGTTGGGGCCTCAAAAAAACTAAACACAGCTATTGTGTATTTGTGTTTAGATAGTTCACCATGGCACTTGTAGGTACCACAGCTCATTAAAAAATGAGGAGAGGTTCCAGGAAGCAGTCGTACTGCCGCAGTTGGGGCCTCCCCACAGACACCTCCAAAAAATTTACACAGCTATTGTGTTTACATAGTTGACCATGGCACTTAGTGTGTTGGTACCACGGCTGTGAATTTTTTTTTAACCTGGCTTAATCAAGATGGTCAGGAGGTTGTGGTGGTAAAGGGTGGTGAAGCAGGCATAGTGATTCCCACTCAGCCACTTCATTTCCCCCTCTTGCCAACAACAGGGGCCAGGAACTCACCAACCACCCAAGCCTGGTTCATGTTTAAAAAAGTCAGTCTGTCCACAGACTGGCTGGACAGACAAGAGCGCTTCTCAGTGACCACGCCACCGGCCGCACTGAAGCACCTTTCTGACATCACGCTGGAAGGTGGGCAGGACAGCACTTCCAGGGCATACTGCGCCAGCTCGCTCGAGATATCCAGGTGCTTGAACCAGTACTCCAAGGGGTGCACAGGGGTGTCGGTGTCAAGCCCGCTGTAGGACCCCATATAGTCGGCCACCATCCGGGTCAGGAGCTGGTTCTGGCTTTGAGAGTCGGATGCTGCTGCAGGCACCTCCTCTGTAGGCAACGGTACTGGCGTGGTGTAGAGCACCTTTGTCAGAGGCAGCAGGTTTGTTGGGCACCTGCTGCTGCTGGATGCAGGCACCTGCTGCTGTGCTGGCTGGACTGTGACAGCAGGGGGGGTGGGAGTCTGGGGGAAGGCTTCCTCCAAGCGCTGAACCAGAATCCGCTGCAAGTCCCTCATTTGGCGCACAGGGTCTCCTCCTACAGGCAGGAACTGAGCCAGCTTCCCCTCCAGCATCAGGGTGATCCAGATGTCCTCCCGAGCATGCATCTGCTTGACCCTTAGGTCTTTGCGCAGGCACGGCAGCATGTGCGCTGCCATGGGGAAGAGGGCTGCCATCTCTGCTGACCCATCATCTTCTGGCCTGCTGACAGTGCTGTCCTCCTCCTCTGATTCCAGAGCCTCATCTTGCTCTCTCCACCCCCGCACTACTGCAGCTGCACTCTGCTGTGCCCCCTCCTCTTCAAGGTCAGGGACCTCCGACTCCTCCAAGTCCTCCAACTCCTCCTCCTGCCCCACAGAGGCGGACTGTGAAGGTTGCTGCTGCTGCTCCTGCTGGATCAAGGCTTCCCCTCCCACTTCCAGCAGAGCATCGAGGGCCTTTTCCAGCATGCACACCATGGTCACCCACTCACACAGTGACGCATGGTCCCGGCTGACCATGTTGGTGGCCTCCAGGAAGCGTGCCAGCACCAAGCACACCAGCTGAATTTTTCCCCAATCAGCACTGAGGATTATGTCCGGGAGGTGGGTGGTGCCAGTCCAGGACAAGTTGGCCTCCAAGGTGGGTTTGGCCAGGTAGAGGTTGACAGCCTGCCTCTGTTCAACCAGACGTTCACACATTGCCAGGGTAGAATTCCAGCGTGTTGGAATGTCTATAATGAGCCGGTGCCGTGGAAGGTTCAGCTCCAGCTGCACGGCTTCCAGGGACGCTGTGGCACCACCCGAGCGGCGAAAATGACCCACGGTTTTCCTTGCCGCTCCCAAAAGAGTGTCCATCCCCTGGTAGGTGTGCAGGAATTTCTGCACCACCAGGTTCAGGACGTGGGCCAGACAGGGGATGTGGGTGAGGTTTCCCCGGTGGATGGCGGCAACTAGGTTTGCCCCATTGTCGGCCACCACCTCTCTGACTCTGAGGCCTCTGGGGGTCAGCCAACTCCTCTCCTGCTCTCGGAGCTTGGACAGGACATGGTCTGCCGTAAGCTTGTTCTTCTCCAGGGTGACCATCTGCAGCAGCGCTTGGCAGTGGTGGGCCTTCACGCTGCTGCTGAGGCGGGGGTGTTTGGCGGTGGATGGAACCGGATCAGAGCTGGAACCTGCTGCCCTTCCCCTGACCCTGCTGCGGGGTGGCACCACCCACTGGGGTGATGATGCTGCTGTCCCCTCCTCACCCCCTTCCACCAAACTGACCCAGTGCGTGGTGAAAGAGAGGTACCGGCCTGTCCCAAACCGGCTTGACCATGAGTCCAAGGTCACATGGACACGCGCACCCACCGCATGATCCCAGCCGTTCAGCTGGCGTATGTGATGGCTGCCGGGAGGCTGGACCCTGACAACGAACTACTCACTCAGCAGGGTCTGGTGGTGGTGGCGTTTTAGGCTTGCACCAGAAGCCGAGGAGGGAGCAGAGGAGACCACTGAGGAGGACTGGCTGAATGAACAGGCCTCGGTGTCAGCAGGAGTGGCAAAGGGGTTTATGGTGCTCTGACCAGGGATGCTCGAATTCGGAAATCCGCGTGGTTGCAATAAAAAATCCGCATTCGGCCCCGCCGCATGCGGATTTTCGTCCGCGTCCACGCAACCACGCGGATTTTTTCCCGTGAATGGCGTAATCACGCGCGGATTCACGCCCGGAGGCGGATTTTCATTTAACGTTAATAACAAAGCCCCCATACATGCTACAGTCCCCCAAATAGCATGGATTATCGAGGTGATAAGGGGCAACATAACTTCAACATAAAAAATTCCCCCCCAAAAATTTTTTCTAGAGAAAATGGATGTTAAAGTGAAATCAACCCTTTAAATGGGGCTATTAATTGGTAATAAGTGGTTTTAAAAAGGGATATACGCGTTAAGCAGTCAAAGAGGTGAAGGCGAGTTCCAATGGCACTTGGCGGCAAAGGTACCGCTGGAGGAGGATGAGTGGCTGACGGCAAAAAGGCTCCAGAGAGGTTTTTGTAATTTTTTTTTGTTTTTTTTGCAGCAATTAGCAATGACATCGCAGCAGAGTTGTCAGTGGACACGGGCAGTGTGAACGCAGAGTGCAGTGGTGGTAGCGACTGAGTCAGGAGAAGGACTATGCGGGCGGTCAGTTCAGCCGCACAGAAGGACCACGGCAACATACTGGTGGTAGCAGCACAGCGTCATAGTGCTGGCCAAAAAATTAAATGCACCCGGCGACCCGGGCAGTGTGAACGCAGAGTGTAGTAGCGACTGAGTCAGGAGGACAAAGCGGGCGGTCATTTCAGCAGCAGCAGCACAGTAGTAGTAGCACAGCGTCATAGTGCTGGCCAAAAAATTAAATGCACCCGGCGACCCGGGCAGTGTGAACGCAGAGTGTAGTAGCGACTGAGTCAGGAGGACAAAGCGGGCGGTCATTTCAGCAGCAGCAGCACAGTAGTAGTAGCACAGCGTCATAGTGCTGGCCAAAGAATTAAATGCACCCGGCGACCCGGGCAGTGTGAACGCAGAGTGTAGTAGCGACTGAGTCAGGAGGACAAAGCGGGCGGTCAGTTTAGCAGCAGCAGCACAGTAGTAGTAGCACAGCGTCATAGTGCTGGCGAAAAAATTAAATGCACCCGGCGACCCGGGCAGTGTGAACGCAGAGTGTAGTAGCGACTGAGTCAGGAGGACAAAGCGGGCGGTCAGTTCAGCAGCAGCAGCACAGTAGTAGTAGCACAGCGTCATAGTGCTGGCCAAAAAATTAAATGCACCCGGCGACCCGGGCAGTGTGAACGCAGAGTGTAGTAGCGACTGAGTCAGGAGGACAAAGCGAGCGGTCAGTTCAGCAGCAGCAGCACAGTAGTAGTAGCACAGCGTCATAGTGCTGGCGAAAAAATTAAATGCACCCGGCGACCCGGGCAGTGTGAACGCAGAGTGTCGTAGCGACTGAGTCAGGAGGACAAAGCGGGCGGGCAGTTCAGCAGCAGCAGCACAGTAGTAGTAGCACAGTGTCATAGTGCTGGCCAAAAAATTAAATGCACCCGGCGACCCGGGCAGTGTGAACGCAGAGTGTAGTAGCGACTGAGTCAGGAGGACAAAGCGGGCGGTCAGTTCAGCAGCAGCAGCACAGTAGTAGTAGCACAGCGTCATAGCGCTGGCCAAAAAATTAAATGCACCCGGCGACCCGGGCAGTGTGAACGCAGAGTGTAGTAGCGACTGAGTCAGGAGGACAAAGCGGGCGGTCAGTTCAGCAGCTCAGAAGGAGGACCATGGCAACTTACTGGTAGTAGTACCATAACACCAAAAAATTAACCAAGGTAGGCACTAGGCAGGTAGTAAAAGTCTTTATAAAGGCAGGCATAGTTAACAACAGCACATGCAGCAGCCACTTCATGTCCCCCTGTGTCCGACAATAGGGGCCAGGAACTCACCTTCCACCCAAGCCTGGTTGATTTTCAGGAAGGTGAGTTTGTCCACAGAGGCGTGGGAGAGCCGAGAGCGCTTCTCTGTGACCACGCCACCAGCCGCACTAAAGCATCTCTCTGAGAGGACACTGGAAGGAGGGCAGGATAGGAGTTCCAGGGCGTACTGGGAAAGCTCGCTCCAGATGTCCAGTCTCTTGACCCAGTACTCCAAGGGGTCCACGGGGCTGTCGGTGTCATTGAGCCCGCTGGATGACCCCATATAGTCAGACACCATGGTGGTCAGTCGTTGCTTGTGCTGGTTGGTGGTGGATGCTGTGGCGGGCACCTCTGTTCTGGGCTGCTGCACTGCATACAGGCTCTTGCTTAGGCTCTTCAGGTCTCCGGGGCGCCAGTTGCTGCTGCTGCTGCTGTTGGTTGTTGTTGTGCTGCTAGTGGCAATGGCAGGCACCTCTTGCTGGCTTGGCAGAGCAGTTACAGTGGGGGTGGAAGGCTGGGGGAATGCTTCCAGTAGTCTGCGCACAAGGGCCTCCTTCAACTCCCTTGTGCGTTGCTCGGTGGTGGATGGCGTCATTAAGTCTCCCAGCTTCCCCTTCAGACGGGGATCAAGCATCAAGGTAATCCAGATGTCCTCCCTTGAACGCATCTGGATCACCCGGGGGTCCCTGCGAAGGCAGCGCAACATGTGCACAGCCATGGGAAACAAGTGGGCCTAGAGTTGAGCTGAAATTTTCGTAATTTCGCATTACTATAATTACGCATGCGAAATTTGCGATTACGATGCGAAATTAGCGTAGCGAAATTGCCATTAAAATCGTAATTGAAAATACCGTAAGCGTAATTTTCAACGCGAAATTTCGCGTTTCGTATCATGCCGTAATTTCGCATTAAACGCTACCGTAATTTCGCGTTAAACCGTAACGCTCCGTATAATATAAAAAAGCCGCCGACTTTAAGGGTTAATAGCAAAGCCCCCTTAAATGTTAAGAGCCTCAAATTTGGAGAATATATTAAGGAGATCAGGAGGAATAAGAGGAAAAAAATTTTTTTCAAAAAGACCTTATAGTTTTTGAGAAAATCGATGTTAAAGTTTCAAAGGAAAAATGTAAACATTTAAAAACCCGCCGACTTTAACGGTTAATAGCAAAGCCTGCTTAAAGTTTAGGAACACCAAATTCCCAGGGTATATTAAGGGGATCAGTGGGAATAAGAGGGAAAAAATTTTTTTCAAAAAGACCTTATAGTTTTTGAGAAAATCGATTTTTAAGTTTCAAGGGCGAAAATGTCTTTTAAATGTGGAAAATGTCAGTTTTTTTTGCACAGGTAACAATAGTGTATTATTTTCATAGATTCCCCCAAGTGGGAAGAGTTTTACTTACTTCGTTCTGAGTGTGGGAAATATAAAAAAAAAACGACGTGGGGTCCCCCCTCCCAGACCTCTTTAACCCCTTGTCCCCCATGCAGGCTGGGATAGCCAGAATGCGGAGCACCGGCCGCGTGGGGCTCCGCACCCTGACTATACCAGCCCGCATGGTCCATGGATTGGGGGGTCTCGGAAGGGGAGGGGCAGCCAAGCTTTCCCCTCCCCCTCCGAGCCCTTGTCCAATCCAAGGACAAGGGGCTCTTCTCCACCTCCGATGGGCGGTGGAGGTGGAGGCCGCGATTTCCTGGGGGGGAGGTTCATGGTGGAATCTGGGAGTCCCCTTTAAAAAGGGGTCCCCCAGATGCCCACCCCCCCTCCCAGGAGAAATGAGTATAGAGGTACTTGTACCCCATACCCATTTCCTTTAAGAGTTAAAGTAAATAAACACACAGACACTTAGAAAAAGTATTTTAATTGAACAAAAAACATAACCACGAAAAAAGTCCTTTAATATTCTTAATTAACCATTAATACTTACCTGTCCCTTTAAATAAATGATCCCTCGCAATATCCTCGGAAATGTTCTATCAGTTACAATGTAACAAAGTTATTACAATGTATCAACTTTGTTACATTGTAACTACGCCGCACCCGACGTCACTCGCCGCCGCCGCCGCCACCGCGTCTGCGCTGCAGGACCCGACATATAGCTCAGAGCTCTCTAAGCATCTTTGTATTTGGGCTCCAAGGAGCCCCATTGGTCCTTAGCAGACCAATGGGGTTCCTTCAAATCAGAAGGAACCCCATTGGTCTGCTAAGGACCAATGGGGCTCCTTGGAGCCCAAATACAAAGATGCTTAGAGAGCTCTGAGCTATAGCTCAGAGCTCTGTCGGGTCCTGCAGCGCAGACGCGGTGGCGGCGGCGGCGGTGAGTGACGTCGGGTGCGGCGTAGTTACAATGTAACAAAGTTGATACATTGTAATAACTTTGTTACATTGTAACTGATAGAACATTTCCGAGGATATTGCGAGGGATCATTTATTTAAAGGGACAGGTAAGTATTAATGGTTAATTAAGAATATTAAAGGACTTTTTTCGTGGTTATGTTTTTTGTTCAATTAAAATACTTTTTCTAAGTGTCTGTGTGTTTATTTACTTTAACTCTTAAAGGAAATGGGTATGGGGTACAAGTACCTCTATACTCATTTCTCTTGGGAGGGGGGGTGGGCATTTGGGGGACCCCTTTTTAAAGGGGACTCCCAGATTCCACCATGAACCTCCCCCCCAGGAAATCGCGGCCTCCACCTCCACCGCCCATCGGAGGTGGAGAAGAGCCCCTTGTCCTTGGATTGGACAAGGGCTCGGAGGGGGAGGGGAAAGCTTGGCTGCCCCTCCCCTTCCGAGACCCCCCAATCCATGGACCATGCGGGCTGGTATAGTCAGGGTGCGGAGCCCCACGCGGCCGGTGCTCCGCATTCTGGCTATCCCAGCCTGCATGGGGGACAAGGGGTTAAAGAGGTCTGGGAGGGGGGACCCCACGTCGTTTTTTTTTTATATTTCCCACACTCAGAACGAAGTAAGTAAAACTCTTCCCACTTGGGGGAATCTATGAAAATAATACACTATTGTTACCTGTGCAAAAAAAACTGACATTTTCCACATTTAAAAGACATTTTCGCCCTTGAAACTTAAAAATCGATTTTCTCAAAAACTATAAGGTCTTTTTGAAAAAAAAATTTTCCCTCTTATTCCCACTGATCCCCTTAATATACCCTGGGAATTTGGTGTTCCTAAACTTTAAGCAGGCTTTGCTATTAACCGTTAAAGTCGGCGGGTTTTTAAATGTTTACATTTTTCCTTTGAAACTTTAACATCGATTTTCTCAAAAACTATAAGGTCTTTTTGAAAAAAAAATTTTTCCTCTTATTCCTCCTGATCTCCTTAATATATTTTCCAAATTTGAGGCTCTTAACATTTAAGGGGGCTTTGCTATTAACCCTTAAAGTCGGCGGCTTTTTTATATTATACGGAGCGTTACGGTTTAACGCGAAATTACGGTAGCGTTTAATGCGAAATTACGGCATGATACGACTGTAATGCGAAAATTACGCGAAAATTACGCTTACGCGAAATTTCGCGAAATCCTTCTTCATTACGATTATGTACTTACGGCCATAATCGTAATTACACTAATTAAGCGAAATTTCGCAAAATCGTAATTAGGTCATTACGCTCATCTCTAAGTGGGCCCTGCCAGCAAGATCTTCCTCGTCCTCACCATTGTCCCATAACGCATGCCTGTCCTCTTCCTGTGCCATGTCGTTGTCCTCCTCAAACCGCCATCCACGTACAACGCCTGCTGCACTCTGCTCCTCCTCCTCCTCATTCAGGTTAGGGACCTCCAACTCTTCCACTACCTGCTGTGAGCCCTCCTCTGAGCTGGACTGTGCTGCCATCTGCTCCTGGTCTTCCAACTGCCTCAGGGCTTCATCCCCACGCTCAATTAAATTGTCCATTGCCTGCTCCAGTAGACAAACCAAGGGCACCCACTGGCACACAGAGGCCCGCTCCTCACTGACCATCTTGGTTGCCTCCAGGAAGGGACTCAGCACCAGGCATACTTGCTGCATCAGTGTCCACTGAGTGGCAGTAATCATGGGGACTTGCTGGTTGCTGGGGACACTTGGGTCTAGCATGTAGGCCCTAAGAGCCAGCCTGTGCTGACACAGCCGCTCCAACATGGCCAGAGTCGAATTCCAGCGAACTGGCATGTCGATGATCAGCCGGTGTTGTGGCCTTCCATACTGCCGCTGTAAGGTGGACAAGAGTGCAGAGGCAGTGGCTGACAGGCGGAAAAAGCGTACCACCGCCCGGGCATCCTGCAGCAGCTCGCTCATCCCCTGGTAGGTGCGCAAGAAGCGCTGCACCACAAAATTGAGCACATGGGCCAAGCAGGGGATGTGCTGGAGGTTTCCCTGCTGCACTGCTGCCACCAGGTTGGCCCCGTTATCGGCTGCCACATACCCCACTTCCAGGCCTCTGGGGGTCAGCCACCTCCGCTCCTGCTTCCTGAGGGCGGCCAGGACGTTGGTAGCCGTAAGCCTCTCCTTCCCCAGGGTCACCAATGTTAAAAGGGCTTGGCAGTGCCGAGGCTTGGCGCTGCTGCTGCCGAGGCGGGCTTGCTTTCCGGGTGCTGAGGGAGTGTCGTGACAGGACCCTTCTGCATCCCCCCTGATCCCGCGTGGTGGCACCACTAGCTGGGCTGATGCGCTCTTGTCCTCCCTCCCTTCCATCAGTGTCACCCAGTGGGCCATAAAGGACAGGTAGCGACCTGTCCCAAATCTGCTACTCCACGAGTCCATGGTCACGTGGACCCGCTTGCCCACAGAGTAGTCCAGGGAACGGGCCACGTTTTCCACCGCAAACTTGTGGAGTGCTGGGATCGCGCTCCTGCTGAAATAGTGGCGACTGGGGACTTGCCACTCGGGGATGCCAAATTGGAGCAGCGTCCGCATGGCGCTCCCCTCCTGCACCAGGGAGTAGGGAAGCAGCTGTGATGCCATGGCCCGGGCCAGCAAGCCATTTAGTTTGCGGATCCGCCTGTGGCTTGGAGGCAGAGGCTTGGTCAGACCCTGAAAGGTGTCGCTCAGCAGGGTCTGACGACGCTGGGATGCAGGGGAGACAGAGGAGAGAGACGAACACTGGCTGTCAGCCTCAATGTCTGTGTCCTGAGCAGCCGAGGTGGAAGAGCGCTTGCGTGCTACTACTGCTGCTGCTGTGGGGGATTCACGACCCTGAGGGAGGGAGGATGCTGCTGCGCTGGTGGGCCTTCTGTTCTCAGGAACCCCTGCCAGCAGTGCCTGCTTCCTCTTAAAGTCCGCATACTCGCGGCAGTGGCGGCTTCTCAGGTGGCCCTGGAGGGATGAGGTACCCATCTTGCTCAGACTTTTCCCACGGCTCAATCTTTTGCTGCATAACTTGCACACCGCATACCTTTTGTCATCAGTACATTCCTCAAAGCAATCCCACACTGGTGACTTTAATTTACTGCGGCCCCCACTAGCAGAGGGTGCAGCGGAGCAATGTGTGGTAGTAGTTGCCGGGGGTTGCATGGTGGTGGTGCCGGCTGAAGCAGTGTCCTGTCTACTTCCTCCACGCCCACTGCTGCCGATGCCCCTGCCCCTGCCTGACATATGGCGATATCCTTGCCTAGGCCGAGGTGACTCGTCATCCTGCTCTGACCATTCTTCCACGGACTCAGCAGGATGCACATAGTTAGGGTCCACAACGTCGTCATCATCAGCAGCATCATCATAATCCAGCTCTTCCTCTGACTCCCCCGCCTCCTCTTCTGTCCCTACATCCCCAGACACAGACCCCTCTTCTTCATCACCAGAACTCAACAACGCTTGTGATTGTGGCCCGATCTCAATCTCTGCCACATCAGTCCCCAGTAAGTCCTGAGCTTCTTGCATCAGCAGGTTCCCAGATGCCGGACTGAGGGACAGAACGCTGTCATCCTGGGAGGGTTGCTGACCAGTGGGTGCTGGGGTGGATGTCACAACAAGCGTGGGATGTTGGCTGCTGCTGCTACTGCTTGGAGTGGTGCTCACAGTAGAGGTCTGGGAGGAAGTCATGATGTCCATGAGTACGTCAGGTTCCATTTGCTCAACCACCACACGGGGACCAGAAACTTTAAAATATTTGGACAATGGTGTCCGCTGACTCGGCCCAGGCTTTGCTGCCCCCTTTTCTGCTGCATCACGACCACGTACAGCTGGGCGTCCTCTCCCTGGACGTGGAGCAGTCCCAGAAGTGGCTGAGGCAATTGAACTCCCTTTCCTCTCACCCCGCGAAACCCTGCCAGACATGTTGCTAGTAATGAATCACTGGATGCAGTGGGCACAGTACAAGGTCACTGAAGGATGCAGTGGGCACAGTACAAGGTCACTGAAGGATGCAGTGGCCACAGTACAAGGTCACTGAAGGATGCAGTGGGCACAGCAGTGGGCACTGGATATACAACTAGGTCACTGAAGGATGCAGTGGCCACAGTACAAGGTCACTTAAGGATGCAGTGGGCACAGCAGTGGGCACTGGATGTACAACTAGGTCACTGAAGGATGCAGTGGCCACAGTACAAGGTCACTTAAGGATGCAGTGGGCACAGCAGTGGGCACTGGATATACAACTAGGTCACTGAAGGATGCAGTGGGCACAGTACAAGGTCACTGAAGGATGCAGTGGGCACAGTACAAGGTCACTGAAGGATGCAGTGGGGACAGTACAAGGTCACTGAAGGATGCAGTGGGCACAGCAGTGGGCACTGGATATACAACTAGGTCACTGAAGGATGCAGTGGGCACAGTACAAGGTCACTGAAGGATGCAGTGGGCACAGTACAAGGTCACTGAAGGATGCAGTGGGGACAGTACAAGGTCGCTGAAAGATGCAGTGGGCACAGCAGTGGGCACTGGATATACAACTAGGTCACTGAAGGATGCAGTGGCCACAGTACAAGGTCACTGAAGGATGCAGTGGGCACAGCAGTGGCCACTGGATATACAACTAGGTCACTGAAGGATGCAGTGGGCACAGTACAAGGTCACTGAAGGATGCAGTGGGCACAGTACAAGGTCACTGAAGGATGCAGTGGCCACAGTACAAGGTCACTGAAGGATGCAGTGGGCACAGTACAAGGTCACTGAAGGATGCAGTGGGCACAGCAGTGGGCACTGGATATACAACTAGGTCACTGAAGGATGCAGTGGCCACAGTACAAGGTCATTTAAGGATGCAGTGGGCACAGCAGTGGGCACTGGATATACAACTAGGTCACTGAAGGATGCAGTGGGCACAGTACAAGGTCACTGAAGGATGCAGTGGGCACAGTACAAGGTCACTGAAGGATGCAGTGGGGACAGTACAAGGTCACTGAAGGATGCAGTGGGCACAGCAGTGGGCACTGGATATACAACTAGGTCACTGAAGGATGCAGTGGCCACAGTACAAGGTCACTGAAGGATGCAGTGGGCACAGCAGTGGCCACTGGATATACAACTAGGTCACTGAAGGATGCAGTGGCCACAGTACAAGGTCACTGAAGGATGCAGTGGGCACAGCAGTGGCCACTGGATATACAACTAGGTCACTGAAGGATGCAGTGGGCACACAAGGATGTCACACTGTGTAATGAGATGCTCATATGCCAGCGAGCGAGCGAGCAGTGGGCACTGGGCACGGCACAAGGTCACTGACAGAATGAATGAACAGCGCTGGCAGAGAGTGGCGGCGCCGGCGGTGTGACTGGCTGCCTGCAAATAGTACAAGTGTATAACTGTCACTGGAATATACAAGTGAACACTGCAGCTGCACTAACCTGCCTGCCTGCACTCTACACACAGATAATCCCCACTCCCACTACACTGCAGCACTGAACCTGCCTGCACAGCACTACACACAGTTAAATAATCACTAGACTCCCACACTCCCACTACACTACTGACTACAACTAACTACAGCAATCACTCACTGACTAGCTAACTGTGTACAGTATAAGAGCAGTGTTAGCAAAAAAAACGCTTTGTTTTTAACACAATAAATGCACTTGCTCAAACAACAATGGCCTGGAGATAATCCTCTCAGCACCACAGTCTAACAAGGACAGAGCTTTTCCATCATGGCCGCCGCTTTATATTCAGGAGGGGAGGGCATAGCTCCCCTCCTGTGATTGGTTGCTAGGGCCTGGCTGGGGCACTCTGATTGGCCTGCAATGTGTCACTTCCGCATAGTTTGACGCATTTCCGCAAACCACGACTTCAGCACCGGGTTTCACGAGCGTGAATGCGGATTTCTGTCCGCATTCACGCGAAGCCGAAGTATATTTTCGTGGTTGAAAATCTATTCACGGATTTTCGTGTCCGAGGCGGAATGCGTCAAAATGGTCGTGAATCCACGCGTAAGCGTGATCACGACCTGGCGGTGAGCACCACTGGCTCTGACCTCTGCAAGGGCCAGCGCCAGATTCCTTCAGCCTCTTGAACTCCAAATGCTCCATTTGCTGTTTATTGGCCAGATGGTTGATGAAGCTGGAGGTGCCATAAGTGGAGGGGTTAGACCCTCTGCTCAGCTTCACGTGGCATAATTTGCAAGTTACAAACAAATAAAGTGAGGGCAGATGGAAAAACTGCCATATTGGGGATTGCAGTTTGCCCTTACGTCGCTCAGAATGTGATGCTGATACCGATTTTCTCCCAGTGTTGGTTGAGGCCTAGGGTTGAGTGGTGCGGCTGGTGGTAGTAGTGCCACTGGCAGATGGAGCAGCAGGCTGTGGGTCACGCATTCCATGCCCACTGCTGCTCCTGCCAATCCCTGCCATGTTGATCCTGCATGCCACAACCACTGAATCCTCCTCCTCAGAGTCAGAGCTGACATCCCCCTCCAGTCCATGGTAGTCCGGGTCCTTCACCTCATCATCAAACTCCCCCTCCTCAAACAACTGCTGGGATGATGAGCCCGCCTCAAACTCCTCTTCTGCTGACACATCATGGACGGGCTCCCCCCCAACAACTACAGTCAGCATCTCAGACTCTTCCGCAAAGCCAATTTTGCTCAGAATGTTTTCTCTAGGGCTGGTGGTGGCCTCACTGGCCTGCTCGTCGTCATCCACCATCAGCTGCATCACAGGCATGGTGTCTTTCTCCTCCAATTTGCGCCACTGACCCTGCTTGAAAATGTCCATAACACACTGCTGCGTCTCTGCAGCGTGACTCCCCCTACCAGCTGGGCGGCCAGTGGGTAGCGGCAGAATGGAGACTGATGCGGCAGAACTGCTGGAGGTTGCAATGTTGCTCACTCTCCTTTTGGCCTTGCTGCCCCTCCCCCGGCTGCCAGTGCCAGACATAGTACAAGACTGTTGATGATAACGTCACAGATGATGTGTGGGATACTTGTACTTTATTAGCGGAAGCGGGCTTGGACTGTGAATCAGCATGGAGTGACAGGCAGCAGAGTACAACAAGACACACTGACACTACTCACTACTCAGTCAGCAGCACAGCAGCACTGCAATAATCTGTAGTAGCAGCTAACACAGTAATACTCTCACTCTCTAACAACTAATAGCACTGCACTAACTACACAATATATATAACACAGTAACTATACAGAGAAACTATACACAAACTATACACAGACTAGCTAACTACAACACAGTAAAACAATAGTGTACAGAAGGTGTTTAAGAGTAAAAAACGTAAAAATCACTCAGGTAATGCACTTGCTTCAGCCAAACACACTGGAGTGTCTCTCTCAGTGGCAGTCAAGCCAGGACGAGATTCTCATCATGGCCCCCCTCCTTATATACAGGAGGGACTGGCCAAGGTTCCCCTCTGTGATTGGTTGCTTGGGCTTAGGCTGGGAGCCCTCTGATTGGCTCAATGACGTCATGGACGTCATCTCCATGGTAACAGTACCCGGATCCAAATATCCGCATGATATCCGCGGATATCCGGGCCTGCGACCAACTATCCGCGGTTTGCATTCCGGATTTGGGCCCAGCTATCCGGAATAGGATAGGCCTAAAAAGTTCAGATATCCGGGTCTACCCGGATATCCGGAATCCTGATGAGCAGCACTGTCCAGGGCCCAGACTATGCAGTGATGTAAATGTCAGTAGGCCAGTCTTCAATAGGATCCCCCATTTTATGGGTAGCCAGTAAAGGGAGAGCAGGACTGGAGTTATGTGGCAGTGACGGGGTTGGTTGCTCAACAGTCTGGCAGCAGTATTCTGTATCAGCTGTAGGCGGAACAAGTCCTTTTTTGGAAGGCCGATGTAGAGAGCTTTACAAAAGTTCAGTCGGGATGTGATATACTCTGTAAAGTGCTGTGGAATATGTTGGTGCTATATAAACAGGGTAGTTTCTAGGATAAATTTCACCCAGGGTGAGGGTGTAAAAATCCCCCCCCCCACCACCACCACGTGGAGCCAGGTATAGGTGTCTACAGTATAGGTTAGCTACGTAGGTGCAACCAGTATGGGTTAGATAGCTAGGTGCCCGCAGTATAGGTTAGATAGGTAGGTGCCTGCAGTATAGGTTGGGTAGGTAAGTGACTGCAGTATAGGTTAGCTACGTAGGTGCAACCAGTATGGGTTAGATAGCTAGGTGCCCGCAGTATAGGTTAGATAGGTAGGTGCCTGCAGTATAGGTTGGGTAGGTAAGTGACTGCAGTATAGGTTAGGTAGGTAGGTACTTGCAGTATAGGTTAGGTAGGTAAGTGACTGCAGTATATGTTAGGTAGGTAGGTGCCTGCAGTATAGGTTAAGTAGGTAAGTGACTGCAGTATAGGTTAGGTAGGTAGGTGCCTGCAGTATAGCTTAGGTAGGTAAGTGACTACAGTGTAGGTTAGATAGGTAGGTGCCTGCAGTATAGTTTAGGTAGGTAAGTGACTGCAGTATAGGTTAGGTAGGTAGGTGCCTGCAGTATAGCTTAGGTAGGTAAGTGACTGCAGTGTAGGTTAGATAGGTAGGTGCCTACAGTATAGTTTAGGTAGGTAAGTGACTGCAGTATAGTTTAGGTAGGTAAGTCACTGCAGTATAGGTTAGGTAGGTAGGTGCCTGCAGTATAGCTTAGGTAGGTAAGTGACTGCAGTGTAGGTTAGATAGGTAGGTGCCTACAGTATAGTTTAGGTAGGTAAGTGACTGCAGTATAGGTTAGGTAGGTAAGTGACTGCAGTATAGGTTAGATAGGTAGGTGACTGCAGTATAGGTTAGATAGGTAGGTGCTGCAATATAGGTTAGGTAGGTAAGTGACTGCAGTATAGGTTAGATAGGTAGGTGCTGCAGTATAGGTTAGGTAGGTAGGTGCCTGCAGTATAGGTTAAGTAGGTAAGTGACTGCAGTATAGGTTAGGTAGGTAGGTGCCTGCAGTATAGCTTAGGTAGGTAAGTGACTACAGTGTAGGTTAGATAGGTAGGTGCCTGCAGTATAGTTTAGGTAGGTAAGTGACTGCAGTATAGGTTAGGTAGGTAGGTGCCTGCAGTATAGCTTAGGTAGGTAAGTGACTGCAGTGTAGGTTAGATAGGTAGGTGCCTACAGTATAGTTTAGGTAGGTAAGTGACTGCAGTATAGTTTAGGTAGGTAAGTCACTGCAGTATAGGTTAGGTAGGTAGGTGCCTGCAGTATAGCTTAGGTAGGTAAGTGACTGCAGTGTAGGTTAGATAGGTAGGTGCCTACAGTATAGTTTAGGTAGGTAAATGACTGCAGTATAGGTTAGGTAGGTAAGTGACTGCAGTATAGGTTAGATAGGTAGGTGACTGCAGTATAGGTTAGATAGGTAGGTGCTGCAATATAGGTTAGGTAGGTAAGTGACTGCAGTATAGGTTAGATAGGTAGGTGCTGCAGTATAGGTTAGGTAGGTAAGTGACTGCAGTATAGGTTAGGTAGGTAGGTGCCAGTATAGGTTAGGTAGGTAGGTGCTGCAGTAGTGGTGGGAGCAGGCATAATAGTAATAACTCACCTTCCTTCAGCCGAATAGCCGACCCACGCAGCTTCAATGTGCTTCCTTTCCCGTCATCTGTCTCAGTAACAGCACCCCCTGTGATGACATGCGGTACGTCATCACAGGGGGCGCTGTTACTGAGACAGATGCCGGGAAAGGAAGCACATTGAAACTGCGTGGATCGGCTATCCGGCTGAAGCAAGGTGAGTTATTATAGCTCTGTGTCCTCTCCCAGGCGTCTGTCGCTTTGGTAACAGCGCCCCCCTGTGATGGCGTAACTGCATGTCATCACAGGGGGCACTGTTATTAACGCAATGGACGCCTGGGAGAGAAAGGAGATAGAGGCTACCTGCATGCGGGAATCGCATAAGGTGAGTTTTAACTGCTCTATGCCTGTTCCCACCTGCCGCTGGTCCTATGTTTGGCTACCTATGCTGGAGTCTCCAACGTATCTAACCTATACTGCGGGCACCTACCTATCTAACCTATACTGGGGCCATCTACCTGTCTAGCATTTACTGGGAGCACCAACCTATCTAACCTATACGCGGGGCCACCTACCTATCTAACCTATATTGGGGGCACCTACTTATCTAACCTATACTCGGGGCCACCTACCTATCTAACCTATAATGGGGGCACCTACCTATCTAACCTATACTAGGGGCACCTACTTATCTAACCTATACTGGGGGAACTTACCTATCTAACCTATACTCGGGGCACCTACCTATCTAACCTATACTGCAGGCACCTACCTATCTAACCATGAGTGACATGAGTGACTTGCCTTTAATAGTTTCACTGATGCGCTACTCTGCATTCTGGGGGGTGTACATATGGCTACCTATACTGGGGCTCTCTTGGTTACCTATACTAAGGAGGCTACATATACAGAGGTCCCTCTGCCTACCGACACTGGTACTCACCTGGTTACCTATACTAATGGCACTGTAAGGCTTGGTGGTGTATTCTCCACAGTCAGCATGCAACGCATGAGCTGGCGTGGAGGAGGTACACACACTAGCACAAGGAGACAGGTTATCCCTAGTATAGTGGAGGGGAGGACTGACTCCAAAAGGAGATTGTGGCGCACAGAGCCGGTGCAGATCCGACAGCCACAAACAATGCTTTCGTTATAACGTCTCAGCGCAAAGTAGCGCTGAGCGCATAAACCAGAACTGAGGAGATCAGGACAGGTAGACAGAATGAACGCTTGCTAGCTAGCGGCTACTTAGCGACAGCAAGCGTCCAAAACAAGACAGACTGGAATGAGGCAGCCAATGCGATTGCAGCGATGGCGTGCCTCACAAAGACAGGACAGGATAGTCAGGAAATAGCAGGATCAAGATAGATGAACGAAACACAGACAAATATACAATAAGTATGTTTTCCTAGCGTATTACAATTACAGCTATCAATGAAACTATTTGTAACGTCTGACTAACATATGTATATATCGGCAATGAACCGATATATGACATAAGCAGGAACGCTGACTAGGACTGGAGTAATACAGGGAACAGGACTCAGAAGGATTCGCTATCTCTTCGCAGAGATGAACGCAATCCACAAACGGTAACAGAACAGGATTCAGAAGGATTCGTTATCTCTTCGCAGAGATGAACGCAATCCACGAACAGGACCAGGAGCAGGATACTAGCTCAGCACGGGTGCTCACGATACGCGCAAACTACCAAAACGTGCTGGAAAGCTGACTAACTGCACACAGGATATAAACAGTTCGTGTACGTATACATCAGCGACACTGATGTATCAACGTAACACGAATACAAGGAAAATAATAAACGTGCTGGTATGCATATATATTGGCAATGAACCAATATATGATGCAAAGACCAGCAAAGTATCTTTAAAACAAGAAACACGATCGGGGGCTGAAGCGACAGCAAGAAAGGCTTAAACTGAAGCTATGAAAAACCCGAGGAGTCCTGCAGGAAGCAGATCTTTATACTGAGGTCATCCAATGGGAGCAGACATGCAGATTCCCACACAGGTGAATAATAATCAGTCACAAGCTGACAGCAGGGAAAGGCAGACAAAGCTATGCAGCTTGCATGGAAAGAGATCAGAACTGCCTGAGCTGCAGCACTACTACTTCCAGCAACACCTGCTGCAGCAGCGATCATTACAGTACCCCCGCCCTTAAAAGCGGATTCCAGACGCTTTTCAAAACTGAAATTCCCAACAAAACAGTCTGACTGATAATTCATGATGACCGGGACAGCCCGGCAAGACCGAATTCCAGAATCAGTCCCCACAAGACTGGACCCATCGGAACCAGAACCTACAGAACCATGCCCATCAGTACTACAAGCCCCAGTGTGACACCCATCAGAACCATGATTTCCAGAAGAAAGCCCTCCGAAACTCCCTGAGCGATACCCACCGCCTTCCAGGAACCGCTCAAAAACGCCAAAGCCTTTGCAATGCCCACCGGGACTGTCTTTACCAACACAAAACCCACTGTTGAACCAGTCCAAGGCACCAGGACAAGTTTTCTCAGAGACCTCCCAGAACACCTTGAAGCTCCAAAGAGATCCCCATAGGTCAGAACGCCCCTTAGGCTCACATGGAGAACTACCAAGAACCCCTATGGAACCTAGGGCAATTCCCGAGTCAGGGCCACAAGGACAAACATCAAGATCAGGGCTTTCAGGGACCAGAACCATCTCTGGGCATGCAGGCAGACTGGCAACATCAGAACATGTTCCCACTAAGGAAGCATCAGAGCACGCTAACACCTTAGACACACTTGGGCATTCTGGCACACAAAGAACATCTGGGCACACTGGCACAAGAGAAACCTCTGGGCATGTCAAGGAACTGTGAGCCTCAGGGTCAGCCAAGACAGGACCAAAACCAGGACTGGCCAAAAAAAAATCATCATGACTAGACTTCGCAACTACTGGACTTTTACACGAGAATGCAGGATCAGACTTAGATGTCGCTGATTCCAGCAAAGTCAGTAACAAATCAGATTCAGGGGCACTAACAAGACAGGACAAATCTTCTGATGTATGCACTGAACCAGATAGGGACTCCACAACTACCTCTGGACTGGACAGAGACTCATCTAATACACTGGATTGGAGCTCATGAGGCGCTGCAGAACAAGTCAGTATTGCAGCAGCCCCCACTGGACTAGGCAAAACTGAGGAATTCCCTGGACAGGAAGGGGACTCTGGAACCTCTGCCACAGCGGCCAGAGAACCAGAATCTTTCAGGATACAGGGCTGGGTTTCAGGAACACTCATCAGACCAGACTGAAATTCTGAGATTTCTACTATTTTGACCAGTAGAGTTGGGCCGAACCTCCGATTTTAGGTTCGCGAACCTGGTTCGCGAACTTCCGCGGAAGGTTCGGTTCGCATTAAAGTTCGCGAACCGCAATAGACTTCAATGGGGATGCGAACTTTGAAAAAAAAAAATAATTATGCTGGCCACAAAAGTGATGGAAAAGATGTTTCAAGGGGTCTAACACCTGGAGGGGGGCATGGCGGAGTGGGATACATGCCAAAAGTCCCGGGGAAAAATCTGGATTTGACGCAAAGCAGCGTTTTAAGGGCAGAAATCACATTGAATGCTAAATGACAGGCCTAAAGTGCTTTCAAACATCTTGCATGTGTATACATCAATCAGGTAGTGTAATTAAGGTACTGCTTCACACTGACACACCAAACTCACCGTGTAACGCACCGCAAACAGCTGTTTGTGTAGTGAGGCCGTGCTGGACTGGTGCGCACCATGGCGAGAGTGCAGGTTTTGGTGGCTTTACAGCCCATATGGTCGCCTGGCTGATGTAGCTGAATGACAGAACAGTGACTGTCCAGCTGATCAAATTTGGTCTGACCACAATGAGGCAACGACCTTATTATCGTGGGTGTGCCCCCCGAGACACTCATCTAGGCGCCGGTCATTGCTTCATTGTGATACGCAAGCCCCTTCACCACGGCAAGGTAATGATCACGAAGGGGAATGGGCGCATGTACATGCCATTTCTTTTGTTGTTGCAGCTGCCCGCAGTGCAGCCAGAAAAATTAGGCAGTCATGTACACGCACCAGAAAAATTATTACAGCGGCCGCTGCTAGCAGCGGCCTAAAAAATTCAGCAATCCGCCTGGAGTCCCGGACCCTGTTGGTGGTGGCGGAGAAGGTAGTCAAGCGGCCTGCAGGCAGACATGCTGTGTGGAGGGACTGGGAGCGACTTAGTCTTCTTGGGGCAGGCCAGGCAGCCAGTCACACGGCGTGCAGGCAAAGATGCTGTGTGTGCGGGGACTGACTTAGTCTTGGGGCGGGCAGCAGCCCTCCGGGATCCATGCCTCATTCATTTTGATAAAGGTGAGGTACTTAACACTTTTGTGACTTAGGCGACTTCTCTTCTCTGTGACAATGCCTCCAGCTGCGCTGAAGGTCCTTTCTGACAGGACGCTTGCGGCAGGGCAGGAGAGAAGTTGGATGGCAAATTGGGACAGCTCTGGCCACAGGTCAAGCCTGCGCACCCAGTAGTTCAAGGGTTCCTCATCGCTGTTCACAGCAGTGTCTACATCCACACTTAAGGCCAGGTAGTCGGCTACCTGCCGTTCCAGGCGTTGGTGGAGGGTGGATCCGGAAGGGCTACGGCGAGGTGTTGGACTAAAGAACGTCCGCATGTCCGACATCACCATGAGATCGCTGGAGCGTCCTGTCTTTGACTGCGTGGACACGGGAGGAGGATTAGTGGCAGTGGTACCTTGCTGGCGTTGTGCCGTCACATCACCCTTAAAGGCATTGTAAAGCATAGTTGACAGCTGGTTCTGCATGTGCTGCATCCTTTCCACCTTCCGGTGAGTTGGTAACAGGTCCGCCACTTTGTGCCTGTACCGAGGGTCTAGTAGTGTGGCCACCCAGTACAGGTCATTCCCCTTGAGGTTTTTTATACGGGGGTCCCTCAACAGGCTGGACAGCATAAAAGACGACATCTGCACAAAGTCGGATCCAGTACCCTCCATCTCCTCTTGCTCTTCCTCAGTGATGTCAGGTAAGTCAACCTCCTCCCCCCAGCCGCGAACAATACCACGGGAATGTTGAGCAGCACAAGCCCCTTGCGATGCCTGCTGAGGTTGTTCTCCTGCCGCTGTCCCCTCCTCCTCCTCCCCCAAAGAAACACCTTGCTCATCATCCTCTGAGTCTGACTCGTCTTCTTCACACGACTTCTCTTCTTCCTCCTCCCCCCCCCTCTGTGCTGCCGCAGGTGTTGAGGAAACAGCTGGGTCTGATGAAAATTGGTCCTATGCCTGTTCCTGCCGTGACGGTTCCTGGTCACGCTCATTCACAGCTTCATCCGCCACTCTACGCACAGCACGCTCCAAGAAGTAAGCGTAGGGAATTAAGTCGCTGATGGTGCCCTCACTGCGGCTCACCAGGTTGGTCACCTCCTCAAACGGCCGCATGAGCCTGCATGCATTTTCCATCAGTGTCCAGTTGTCGGGCCAGAACATCCCCATCTTCCCAGACTGTTTCATTCTACTGTAGTTGTAGAGGTAGTGGGTCACGGCTTTCTTCTGTTCTAGCAGGCGGGAGAACATGAGCAGGGTCGAGTTCCAGCGAGTCGGGCTATCGCAAATGAGGCGTCTCACCGGCATGTTGTTTTTGCGCTGAATTTCCGCAAAGCGTGCCATGGCTGTGTAAGACCGCCTCAAATGCCCACAGAACTTCCTGGCCTGCTTCAGGACATTCGCTAAGCCAGGGTACTTTGCCACAAATCTTTGAACCACTAGATTCATGACATGTGCCATGCAGGGTATGTGTGTCAGCTTCCCCATATGCAAAGCGGCAAGCAGATTGCTGCCGTTGTCGCACACCACGTTGCCTATCTCCAGGTGGTGCGGGGTCAGCCACTCATCCACCTGTTTCTTAAGAGCAGCCAGGAGAGCTGCTCCAGTGTGACTCTCCGCTTTGAGACAAGACATGTCTAAGATGGCGTGACACCGTCTTACCTGGCATGCAGCATAGGCCCTGCGGAGCTGGGGCTGTGTAGCTGGAGAGGAGAACTGCCACTCAGCCAAGGAGGAGGAGGACAGCGAAGAGCATGTAGCAGGAGGAGAGGAGGTGGCAGGAGGCCTGCCTGCAAGCCGTGGAGGTGTCACAATTTGGTCCGCTGCGCCCTGCTTGCCATCGTTCACCACCAGGTTCACCCAATGGGCTGTGTAGGTAATGTAGCGGCCCTGCCCGTGCTTGGCAGACCAGGCATCCGTGGTCAGGTGTACC
Source organism: Hyperolius riggenbachi (assembly GCF_040937935.1). NCBI lineage: Eukaryota > Metazoa > Chordata > Amphibia > Anura > Hyperoliidae > Hyperolius > Hyperolius riggenbachi. Next base: position 245,824,994 of record NC_090652.1, on the reverse strand, counting down.
CTTGACCCAACGCTCTTCGCAAGAGATGACACCACTTGCCTCTCAACTTCACGGTGCAGTTGGGGTATGGCCTTTCTCGAAAAATAAGTGCGGCCTGGCATCTTCCACTGCGGTGTTCCGATGGCCACAAATTTACGGAAGGCCTCAGAGTCCACCAGCCGGTATGGTAACAGCTGCCGAGCTAACAGTTCCGCCACGCCTGCTGTCAGACGCCGGGCAAGGGGGTGACTGGCCGAAATTGGCTTCTTCCGCTCAAACATTTCCTTCACGGACACCTGACTGCTGCTGTGGGCAGAGGAGCAGGAACCGCTCAAGGGCAGAGGCGGAGTGGAGGAGGGTGCCTGTGAAGGTGGAAGGGAGAAAGCGGCAGAAGCAGATAATGCACCTGATGGAGGAGGAAGAGGAGAAGGAGGGTGGCTTTGCTTTTGTGTGCTGCTGCTGCTTTTGCTCAGGTGGCCATCCCATTGCTGTTTGTGCCTTTTCTCCAGGTGCCTTCATAAGGCACTTGTCCCTACGTGAGTGTTGGCCTTTCCACGGCTCAATTTTTGTTGGCAGAGCGAACAGATGGCTTTGGTCCGATCTGAGGCACACACATTAAAAAATTTCCACACCGCTGAGCCACCCTGGGATGTGGGCACTATGGGGACCTCAGCAGCTGATGCTGAAGGGCAAGTTGGCTGGCTGTACATAGGTGGCGATACATGGTGCCGGACTCTGCCACCAGCTGTTTCTGACGAAGAGCTGCCCCAGCTTCTTTCAGCAACTTCTCTCCTCCTACTACTCTCTGACTCCCCCTCTGAACTGTCCCCCTCTTCATCTCCTCTATTGGGAACATACAGAGGATCCCTATCATCGTCATCATCGTAATCATCCTGCCCAGCTTCGCTTGCCTCAGACAAATCCAAACATGCACCATCAGTAGGTCCTTCATCCTCCTTACACGTTACATCCATAGTGTTGCCGGGTAACTCAAATGTATGAGCTGGTGAAAATTCATCTGGCTGTAACAACAATGGCTGTGCATCAGTGATTTCAACACTAAATAATTCTTGCGAAGTGTCAAATGCAGCGGAAGTGGTGCTAGTAGTAGCGCTGGTGGCTGAGCAAGATGAGGTGTTCTGTGTCGCTAAATACTCAACCACGTCCTGACAATCTTGGGAGGTGATGGGACGTGCCTTCTTCCGAGCACTGTACTGTGGGCCAGGTCCACACGAAATTACATTTACACGACCTCGCGCAGACCTGCCGGGTGGCCTTCCTCTGGCTCTGGCACTACCTCTTCCTCTACCTGTTTTGTCCATATCGGGTATGCACGGAGTGGTATATCATACTGCGTGCACTCACGTAGGTAGGTGGGTTCACTTAACTGCACAGGTATGCGCACTGATGCGGTGGGTTCACTGAACACAACAGGTATGCAGTGGCGGGTTCACTGAACAGGTATACAGTGGCGGGTCCACTGAACAGAACAGGTATGCAGTGGCGGGTTCACTGAACAGGTATACAGTGGCGGGTTCACTGAACAGAACAGGTATGCAGTGGCGGGTTCACTAAACAGAACAGGTATACAGTGGCAGGTTCACAGAACAGGTATGCAGTGGCAGGTTCAGTGAACACAACAGGTATGCAGTGGCAGGTTCACTGAACACAACAGGTATGCAGTGGCGGGTTCACTGAACAGGTATACAGTGGCGGGTCCACTGAACAGAACAGGTATGCAGTGGCGGGTTCACTGAACAGGTATACAGTGGCGGGTTCACTGAACAGAACAGGTATGCAGTGGCGGGTTCACTAAACAGAACAGGTATACAGTGGCGGGTTCACAGAACAGGTATGCAGTGGCAGGTTCACTGAACACAACAGGTATGCAGTGGCAGGTTCACTGAACACAACAGGTATGCAGTGGCGGGTTCACTGAACAGGTATACAGTGGCGGGTTCACTAAACAGAACAGGTATACAGTGGCGGGTTCACTAAACAGAACAGGTATACAGTGGCGGGTTCACAGAACAGGTATGCAGTGGCAGGTTCACTGAACACAACAGGTATGCAGTGGCGGGTTCACTGAACAGGTATACAGTGGCGGGTCCACTGAACAGAACAGGTATGCAGTGGCGGGTTCACTGAACAGGTATACAGTGGCGGGTCCACTGAACAGAACAGGTATGCAGTGGCGGGTTCACTAAACAGAACAGGTATACAGTGGCGGGTTCACTAAACAGAACAGGTATACAGTGGCGGGTTCACAGAACAGGTATGCAGTGGCAGGTTCACTAAACACAACAGGTATGCAGTGGTGGGTTCACAGAACAGGTATGCAGTGGTGGGTTCACAGCACAGGTATGCAGTGGTGGGTTCAATGAACAGGTATACAGTGGCGGGTCCACTGAACAGAACAGGTATGCAGTGGCAGGTTCACTGAACAGGTATGCAGTGGTGGGTTCACAGAACAGGTATGCAGTGGTGGGTTCACAGAACAGGTATGCAGTGGTGGGTTCACAGCACAGGTATGCAGTGGTGGGTTCAATGAACAGGTATACAGTGGCGGGTCCACTGAACAGAACAGGTATGCAGTGGCAGGTTCACTGAACAGGTATGCAGTGGTGGGTTCACAGCACAGGTATGCAGTGGTGGGTTCACTGAACAGGTATGCAGTGGTGGGTTCACAGCACAGGTATGCAGTGGTGGGTTCACAGCACAGGTATGCAGTGGTGGGTTCACAGCACAGGTATGCAGTGGTGGGTTCACAGCACAGGTATGCAGTGGTGGGTTCACAGAACAGGTATGCAGCCAGACAGGAACAAGTTAAGCCTAACTAATCTTTCCCTGAGAGACAGTCTGCAGCAGCTCGCCCTACTCTCACTAACGCAGGCAGCACACGAGTGACCATAATGGCCGCCGCTGCCTGCCTTATATAAGGGGGGGTGGGGCTCCAGGGGCTAGTGTAGCCTAATTGGCTACACTGGGCCTGCTGACTGTGATGTAGAGGGTCAAAGTTGACCCTCCATGTGCATTATGGGGCGAACCGAACTTCTGCAAAGGTTCGCCTGCGGGACGCGAACGCGAACCACTGCAGTTCGCATGGAACCGTTCGCAGGCGAACCGTTCGGCCCAACTCTATTGACCAGAGAATCAGAATTATCCATGTTACAGGGCAAGACTTCTGAAACATTCAGAGGACAGGGCTGGAGTTCCTCGGCTGTTACAACACTGGAGAGGGACTCAACAACATTGGTTAAATCAGACTGTGTACAGGGCAAGGTATCTAACACACTTGCTGACGAGGACAATATTTCAATGGCTTCTGTTTTGCTGGGCAGAAATTCATCAAGTTTTATTAGAGCAGACTGTAATTCCAAAACAGCTGCTAGACAAGTGAATATTACTGCAACACCAACTGAGGTAAGCAGTGCCTCAGACTCCTCTGCTAGAGGGTTTGAAGTATCCAAAGTACTGGGTGAAGCATAAGACTCTGCGACCACAGCTTCACTGGACAGGATCACTGAACAGTCCATATTGCAGGGCAAAACCATGGAAGCACCTGCTGGACAGCATAATGATTCTGTGACCTGAGTTTCATTGGAGAGATCTACTGCACAATTCATGGTACAGGGCAAATTTACTGGAACATTTTCTGAACAAGGTAATAATTCTGCGATTTCAGGTTCACATAGCAGATGCTCTGAGCTATTCACGATACAGGGCAAATTTACTGGAATATTTTCTGAACAAGGTAATAATTCTGCGATTTCAGGTTCACATAGCAGATGCTCTGAGCTATTCACGAAACTAGAGCGAGGTGTAGAAACAGGAAGATCAAGACACAATGTTTGCGCATCTGAATCACCATTCATTTGTAAAATTGGAAAATTCAGATGCTGGGGTTCTGAGGTTTCTAGACAGGATTGCTGGGACTCGGAAACTGATGTAGTGCATCTATTGGCATCTGCTGGATCAGACAGGAGTTGAACTTTATTAACACAGGTAATTTCTGCAGAAGTGTTTGCAGAGGCAGGCAAGATTTTTCTGGTGTCTGTTTCACTGAACAAAGAGTCATGAGTACTGGCTAGGCTGGACTCGGAAGTCAGCAGGACCTCTGGATTCTCTGCTGAGAAATTTGCGCAGGGCAAGGTTAAGAATGTATCAGTGGCTTCTGTTTTACTGGTAAGTAACACTGAGTTATCCATGGTACAGGGTGGAATTGCAGGAACTTCAATTTCACACAAAAAGAGCTCCGAATCACCTGCTGAATCAGCCAAAGGTGCTGAAGCAGGCGGGTCAGAACGCCAAATTTGCGAATTCGGAGTCACATAAAAATCATCCAAAATCAGTTCCCACACATCAATCAATGGAGCCACAAAGTCATACCCACACACACCAGTTTTTATTAGGTTATAGGCAGACTTAATGCATGCATTCAATACTAATTCACTTTTTGCACTGTAAAATTGACAAAATGAACTTGAATCATTCTTCCATTCATTGACCAGAGCTTCCATCTCTCCTTTCTCAAATGGAGGATTCCAAGCATACTTAACAGGCAGATCATGGTTTGCAGATATGATTGTAGCAGGGACATATATTGGGTTAATTAGCAGGTGATTGGCAGATTCCTTATTCCTAAGAATCTCCAATACCTGTAGCAAGTGCTGAACTGTAGTGTATGCAAACTTTCCTTGCTTCACAAATAAGTTGATTTGTTCAATACTCTGTAATATCTCCTCATAATCATACTCAGATAATTCTTTTAAACAAAAATCTTTATTTTCCCTAGCCAGGGAGGAAAGTTCATTAGTAGTTTCATAAGTCCATTTAACTCCCCTGAAAGACAATTGCATTTCATTATCTGTTAATGGCAGAATCTCATTATAGGTCTCAGTCGTTAAGGATAACGACTCTGCAGATCGGACACGTTTCTTAGAACGTTTGCGTTTTGCCTTAGACCCTGCTGTTTTTGGTGATTTATTCAAGGCTGCAGGAAAATTATCAGTAACACTTTCTGCTTGCTGAACATTTTTGCAAGCAATTGAAGGAGTAGCTGATTGGCCTGCTGCCAGGAGTTCATTAAGAGGAAAAGGCAATGGATCTATGCGCAACCAGTTATGGATCACAAACGCTAGAAATTCCAGCGGTCTCTCTTTCAAATCGGAATGATTGAGAACATCAAATGCCCACTGGAATAATTCCCCTTTAAACAAAATATAACTTAGTTGGAGTGCCCAGGTTGAAACAGGAGTCGCTTGGAGATCGGGATTGGCCAGGAACCTGGCACATTCAGAGAAAAACTCATTTTCTGTTTCAGAGTTAAGTTCTTCAAATTTCTTAAAGGAACAGGAACCATAATTAACAGTGTCATACTTTCTGGGAATCCCCCCCACAATGGGGATTGGTAATGGGGTTTTCATAATGTAAGGCTTGGTGGTGTATTCTCCACAGTCAGCATGCAACGCATGAGCTGGCGTGGAGGAGGTACACACACTAGCACAAGGAGACAGGTTATCCCTAGTATAGTGGAGGGGAGGACTGACTCCAAAAGGAGATTGTGGCGCACAGAGCCGGTGCAGATCCGACAGCCACAAACAATGCTTTCGTTATAACGTCTCAGCGCAAAGTAGCGCTGAGCGCATAAACCAGAACTGAGGAGATCAGGACAGGTAGACAGAATGAACGCTTGCTAGCTAGCGGCTACTTAGCGACAGCAAGCGTCCAAAACAAGACAGACTGGAATGAGGCAGCCAATGCGATTGCAGCGATGGCGTGCCTCACAAAGACAGGACGGGATAGTCAGGAAATAGCAGGATCAAGATAGATGAACGAAACACAGACAAATATACAATAAGTATGTTTTCCTAGCGTATTACAATTACAGCTATCAATGAAACTATTTGTAACGTCTGACTAACATATGTATATATCGGCAATGAACCGATATATGACATAAGCAGGAACGCTGACTAGGACTGGAGTAATACAGGGAACAGGACTCAGAAGGATTCGCTATCTCTTCGCAGAGATGAACGCAATCCACAAACGGTAACAGAACAGGATTCAGAAGGATTCGTTATCTCTTCGCAGAGATGAACGCAATCCACGAACAGGACCAGGAGCAGGATACTAGCTCAGCACGGGTGCTCACGATACGCGCAAACTACCAAAACGTGCTGGAAAGCTGACTAACTGCACACAGGATATAAACAGTTCGTGTACGTATACATCAGCGACACTGATGTATCAACGTAACACGAATACAAGGAAAATAATAAACGTGCTGGTATGCATATATATTGGCAATGAACCAATATATGATGCAAAGACCAGCAAAGTATCTTTAAAACAAGAAACACGATCGGGGGCTGAAGCGACAGCAAGACAGGCTTAAACTGAAGCTATGAAAAACCCGAGGAGTCCTGCAGGAAGCAGATCTTTATACTGAGGTCATCCAATGGGAGCAGACATGCAGATTCCCACACAGGTGAATAATAATCAGTCACAAGCTGACAGCAGGGAAAGGCAGACAAAGCTATGCAGCTTGCATGGAAAGAGATCAGAAATGCCTGAGCTGCAGCACTACTACTTCCAGCAACACCTGCTGCAGCAGCGATCATTACAGGCGCAACCTATACAGAGGTCCCTCTGCCTACCTACACTGGGGGCCCATGTCTACCTATACTAAGGGAGGAACCTATAAATGGGTCCCTCTGCCTACCCCCACTTGATGCCCTCTGGCTACTTATACTGGAAGGCTACTTCTGGCTAATTATATGGGGGACATCAATGGCTACCTCTACTGGAGGGCAGGTGGCACTACTTATGGCTACATATACTGGTGTGAGTGCCCTCTGGCTACCTAAAGTTTGTGTGGGTGTGGGGGGCACAGAGGCACCCTATAATTCTTTTTTTTGAGTCGGGCCTAACCAAAACTTTGCTATGGACCCTTATGATCTCTAGCTGTAACACTGAACAAAGATAACAATAACAATAACTTTTCTATAGCGCTTTTCTCCCATACAATTCAAGGTATTCAATTCACAACTGTAGGAGCCGTGGGTATGGCGTGAGAGCACATTATTCAAGCACAAGTCGGCATTGAATGCAGATGGTTTGTATAAGTGTAATCAAAATGTAACGGCTTATGCTGTACATATCGAGGGGTGACATGTCTTGTTTTATTAACCTACTACTGTGCATTACCATTTAGTCTTGCTGACCATGGCTGCAAATGTATTGTCTCTACGTAGAATTCTGAAATTGACATTACCTGCATCTGACACTCTCTCTCAGACTCAATACAATTATTTTCTGACTCTAATGGTGGCCATACATGGTACAATTTTTTCATCCAATTTTACCATTTCTATGTAGTATAAGGGTAAATTAAGTGAATATACTGAAAGGATAATGTAGGCAGTTCCCTAATGGTGGCCATACATGGTACAATAAAAACGTTCGATTATCCCGTTTATTCGATCTAAATGATCGAATCTACTGAAAGTTGAAATTATTATTTTTTTTTCGATCAAGAAATTAGAACGATTATCCAGTTTTTTCTAGAAAAATCAGATCGGACATGCTGGAAAAATCTGTATATTCAATCTAACGGAATAATCGAACTAAATTATCTAATCGAAAAAAAAATGAAAAATTGTACCATGTATGGCCACCCTTATACTACATAGAATTGGTAAGATTGGATGAAAAAATTGTACCATGTATGGCCACCATAAGCATGTCTGAGATATCACTTTTTACACCAGACTGGGAAAGGGGGTGGGGCTAGGGGAAATGTAGGCAGCAGCTACTGCTGCTAAGAATGTGTAGATATCTGAGGAATGCGACATCACAGAAACAAAGTAAAAGTATGCTTATTAAGATAAAATGATGCCGGAACCCTTTTATTAAATAATTCAGAGTTCAGAAAAACTTTAAATATGTTAACACTTTAAAAGGGAGCAAAGATGGCAGCCTCCCAGGTCAAGTTACCTTTATGTGAGATGATAAGTTTTTACTTACAGGGCTAATAAATAAGAATAAAAAAATTAAAAATAGTGTATATCAGTGTGATGTATGTGACATGTGACTCCAAGTAAATCTGATTTATCACCCCTCCCCCCCCCCTTTTTGTTTTGCTAGCTATTTTTACCCCATCCATTATTCCGGTGTCATATTACAACCTCAAATGGCACGGTACAGTATGTTCATAACGGATATAACATGAAAAAAGTGACAACATGGCTGGGTTAAAATGCATCATAAAACTTCTCATTTTGTAGGCTGTCTCCTGCCATATGGCCCCTCTAGTGCTGGTATATATCTGTCACAGTCCTTTCAAGTTTATAGGCAGTAACGTGTTTTCCTACCTCTTTCAAGACAGAAGACAGCTGATGATTATGTCTGGTAATCTAATAACACACAATCATCCACTGAATTCAGCCAATTAAAATTCATTATACACTATGTTGTTATAGCAGCAATTGCCGAACATTTGTTGATTCGCGTAAACTGGACATAAAATGCAGACAGACAGTGAAGGGATCAGTAAAAAAACAATGTTAAACAGTTGTGCTCAGTATATTACCTTCTAGTATTTTTTTTTTCTATAATTCTTAAGATTTCAATATTCCTTTCGGGTTTTCTGAGAAAAATAATTTGAAATGTGATATCTGAATAATAAATGATACCTGACCAAAATATCCGTGCACAGGGGCGTAGCTATAGCCATAGCAGCCATAGCAGCTGCTATGGGGCTGTGGAGCATGGGGGGACTAGTGGATACTCATGTAATGTATTCACCATTAACTTTTTTTGTGTTTCTTTACCCTCTGACGTTGTCTTAGTGCCCATGAACTATGTGCAGTATTGATTGCATGATAATGTGAATTGACCGAATAACTCATATCCATATGGTAGGGGCAGGTGACATTGCTTAAGAGCACTTAAATCTGACGCCCGATGAAGGTTTTGCTATGGGGCCCCATGATCTCTAGCTAAACCACTGCCTGTGCATGCTGTATTCAATATTTAGCTTGATTTTAAAGCTGAGCTTTTGGCAGGGATTGTTGTGTTCAGTAACTAGGTTTATTTACACGTTTCAGCAGTTCTCTAGGTGAAGGAACACTTTCCTCAGTGTCTCCTAGCCAGCAGAAAACAGGAACCAACAACCCACAACAGTACAGATAATTGTATCAGGTTTTTTTTAGTAGCACAGTGCCATCTTTAGGCCAAATGTATGAACACCATGTATCCCCACTTGTTACAAAAGCTTCTTTAAAAAATGTCAATGTAAAGAGTCTGTGACACTGTAAATACTTGCACTTTCTGTCTATCCACAGCAGCAGTTGTAGTATTTCCTAGGAAGCTGTTGATTACTATTCCAACTGCAGTATAGGACCTGAAATAATTAGATCAGGGCAATCACCTAGCTGTTATTTGGTTGGTGTATCTAGTATACCGTGTATATAGTTTGATACTCTACACATGAGTGGGATAGCTACAACCCCCCCCCATTTTATGCCATATAGGAGAGATGGAGGATCAGCAAAGACCCCCATGCATGTGCAGATCATTTAAACTGTTGGATGACCTCTCCCAACAGTTTTTTATCCATTGAAGGATCGTTTGTTGTAAATAAATTGTACTTTGTTGTATAGTACACAATTAGGGGCGTCCAGTGGACCACATTTTGCATGTTACTTATTCCCTAGTACGCATTTCGGATATTTTGCAGACCTAGAACAACAAAGACAACTTGACATACATTATAATATACTTATACAGTCTGATGATCCGGTGTTGCCCGGGTATGTATTTGGCTGGTGCTGACTCTGCCCACTTTTTCTAACCCTAGCACACAAACACTCAATGACCAAATTTGTGAGCTTTGGAATCAATTATTTGTATATTCCCATAGAATTTAAACAAATCAGATTGGCTGTTTGTGACTCCACCCCTCTCCAGCATTTGAACCCCAGTCACCCAATGACCAACTGTAGCAGGTCTGAGGCATCTGCTATTAACAGTGTAAAAATGGCAGCAATTTGTATATTCCCCTTGAAAATCAACAGTTGAATTTTGATTGGCTATTATAGGCTCCCCATCTTCCCTGAATATTAATCTCAGTCACCCAGTGACCATCTGGACAAAGTTTGAGAACTCTGCCATTAACAGTGTAAGAAGGCCTGCAGTTTAAATTTTCCCAATAAAATGTGTTTTAGGCTCTGCCCACTTTTTGTAAACTGGACACACAGTCACTCAATGACCAAGTTTGTGAGCTTTGCGGTTCTTGGCATCAATAATTTGTATTCTCCCAGTAAAAAACAAAACAAATCTGATTGGCTGTTTGTGGCTCCGCTCCATTTTCTGAATTTTAACCCCAGTGAAATGTGAAAGTAAACTCCATCTCCCCCATCAAATACATGTCCCACTATGTTAATTACTGGGAGCTCCTATCCACTTTTGGTGTCCAGGAGAAGTTGAGGGCTAGTAGAATGAGGCACTTATGGTGCTATCTGCTGTCATATAGTGATCTCGATGATGGATAAACACTGTACACTATGGGGTAAATGTAGGCCTTTGACTATAATGGGGATATTAGATTGTGAGGTTATCTCAAGAACAGTCAGTGACATTTATACTTCAGTGTAATTTGTAAATCTCTGTGAAAAAAAAGTTGGATCTATATTCCTGAATAATATTAGCTACAGTCTATGGATAATACTGTACAGTATATATCACTGCAGTACAGACACATAAGGATCTTTCCTGGGGAAGCTAAAACTTTCATTTCTGTTTCCCGAGTCCATCCAACAGCCAGTAAATGAGAATTTGGTTCTGTTCCTCTATCAAGCAGTAGACTGTGGTCATGATTACAAGGAAGGGTAATTTGAATGATTTGGCGAATCTAGACTACCATAACTGACTGCAGATTCAAATGGAAATGAAAATTGTAATAACATTAAAGTATGAAAAAATGGCTTGTGTATCAAAATGTATGTCATAACATTTTTTGTTCAGCAGCAGTCGAGTTACAGTTTAATGCTTTATTAACTGTTCTGCAGATTGTATTGTATCTCTTCTCTTTATTACAGCGGTTTAGTTCATGCAGAATACCACCGCCTACAAAACTGTGTAAAGCTTCCATAATCAGAGAAAATGTAAATATTCATGAATATAAGACCGCTTACAGATGCTTATCCTGTTCACTCTCTTCCAGTCAGCACCCTTGGGCCAGTATTTGCAGTCTCTATACCTAAGGGTGCGGTGCGTACATACTGTACATCCCATTTTGATTGGCCAATTTTTTCAATTCAGACTCTCAGGTGTTGGGAGGTACAAGTAATGATAAAGCTGGTTTCAGAGACTAAGGTGGCCACACACCATACACTTTTTTAAATATACCTGTATGTTCAATTCAAGAATAGCAATCGATTTTTCTGACTGATTGTACCAATTCAAAAATCTGACCAATGTACACACCTATTTTAAAAATTTTTACCCAATCATGAATAAAATAATTGAAAGCTCAGAAAAAATTGATTGGAACTGTACATCAAGTAATTGACCATCCATCACACACATTACAATTCTTGATAAAGTTAGTCTGAAATTTCCAACATGTCCAATCTCCAAAAATCGAAAAAAAAATGGGAAATTCAATTGGATGTATCAATCGAAAACAAAGAAAAGCTCTACATTTTTTGGGACAACTGATCAAAATTATTGAATTGGTGAAAAATTGGATCTTTTAATTGTATGGTGTGTGGCCACCTTAAAAGACTCAGGTCCCACAATGCTCAACATCCATTCCTGAGCAGAAACGCTGTGCCCCTTTGCATGTCCTTTGACATGTTCCCACTGCTCACCGTTATGGCAAGCAAAACAATACCCATAAAGCAGCATCACTCAGTCATTCAAAATAATATTAACAAATACGTTATTCAATAAATGTGCACTCCATATGAAAACTTCAATAAAAATCAATTAAAAACAATACTCAGATGCTGATCCATATAACATATGATCATATACCAATAAATCAATGCATCTGCTATGGCAATAAATCAATCACCTGCACACTTATCTGACTAGATAGTGTGTCAGGTTGTGAACCCGGGTTCAGTATGTACAAATTAAGCTGAGTACAAATATACAAAAGTGCCAAACGTGCAAACTGTTCATATTTTTTTGTATAAAGATTTGTTAATATTTTTATAATTACCGTACTAAGTGGTGGGTATTCTTTTACTTGCTATATCCAGGGCCGTTTCTTGGGCAGTGCAGCAGGGCGACCACTGTGGGCGCAGACTGGCAAGTAAGAGAAGGGGGTGCAGACAAAGGGACATAACCACTAGTTAGCTGGTGACGCGCGGTGCAGCCAAATGGAAGAAGAAAGAAGATTACCAGTGCGGTCACCTTCCTTAACTCCTCCTGGGCTGCCTGCTTCAGATGTCAAATCATCATCAAGTCACCACCGCGTGATGACACCTGATGTCCTGTAGTGGTACTGCTGGCTGTCAGTGCGCGGCACCCATGGAGGAGTCGACTTTCCAGGCTCTCTTCGCCTGTGTGTATTTCTGGTCCCTGCTTCCTCCTGGATGAACGGCTGGTGGTCACTAGTAAGTAGGCAGATCTACAGTACTTGTGATCTGATCTGTGGCTGTGTGACTGTCCCTAAAGAGTAAGGGTTTGCGAGTCGGGGGGAAGGGGGGTTAGCAATTTTTACCCCCTGCCCCGAGTGCAATTTAGCCTAGAAACTGCCCTGGCTATATCCTATTATACTGGTTGTGTGCAGTGACACCTACTGCTATAAACTACTCATCGTTATGCATACACTCCTCTGTTGACACCGCTGTTCAGGTTCCCACCACCATTCGGATCCTGGACCATTACTGCCACTGTGGCTCAGCTTTACTGGAGGAGACACTCGCCGGTGTATATATCAGAGTCCCAGCAGAAGCAGGTTCCCATTGGGATTGCAATGCGACTCCTGCCTAGCAACAGGGAGGACTGTCATTAGTCCACCATTCAGTAAACAAATGAGAATCCTTCAATGAAAGCCTGTTTCTGCCGGGACTCCAATCTACATACCGGTGAGTGTCCCCTGCAGTGGAGCCAAGCGATGTGGCCTCAAGGATGCCCGAAGATACAGAAGACAGGTAAGAATGGACACTGTCTGTTCTCATAGGCTTGGCAATGATTCCATTGGCATCCACTTCATCGGCATCCAGGAAAAATTGTGCAGGTTCCAAATTTGCGCACACAGATCCTATAAATAACATAGTATCTTTGAACATGTCCCTTTCTCTGATGCGGAAACAGTCAGGTTTTTTTGCTAGTGGGGATGGGGCCTAAGTGGGCACTTGTAATCTACTTCATTAGGTGACATGAATTTTCAGGTGGAAAAAAGAATGCCATTATAATTTAATACTAGTGGAAACTATTTATTTGGCTGTTGGCTCAGTCCACTTTTTCTAACCTTGACACAGTCACTCAATGACCAAGTTTATGAGGGTTGGGATCCTTGAATCCATTGATGCATTAATAAAAAAAAATAGAGTGAATTAGAATTTTAGCATATTGACTGTGGTAGTGGTCTTACAATCCACTGGATAAGATAAGCAGATATGATTGGTTACTAAACGTTACAGTATTTTTTATATCCCTGTTGTTATGTACGTTGTATGATAAAGGTGACAATTATCAGAAAATGCATGTCATATATATTTTTGTAAAAAAAAAAGGATCAAAACATCAATCTTTTATTAAACTACTTATATGGCTAATTTAGAACAAATTATGTAATATCCTGTGTAAATGATATGCCCATCCACAGAAGTTAATCATTCATATTTAAATACATTTTCTCAGCATTCTATATCTTCAGCCATTGGTTTCTTTTTTTTTTTTCCTTCTTTTTTTTTTCTTATAAAAATAACTCTGTCTGCAATTTTTATTTCTTAGCAAATTCACATCAGAAAATTTTATATCTATCATCCCAAGTATGACCCCAAAGAAAAAAAAAGTATCTTCCAAATACTGGTAAAAAATGTCATTAATTTATACTGTTCTACGAATTACAGTATGAAGACAAAGAAAGCCTATAATCTGAATTTCTCTTTAGATATCTTGGTATCATAAAACTGAATGAGAGGTGAAATTGAGAACTTCATTTCTAGCGAATGTTATTAGCGTTACGCTCATTGGGGGATGGTAGCGAGGAAATAGAGCGCGTGTCTTTTTGAAGATTTACCTTAAAAATAGATTTATGGTGAGTCCAAAGGCCCATGTACAGTGTGTGCATGTCTGATTGGAAATAAAATATTTGATATATTGAGCTTTATAATTTGTAGTTTTTGATGAGCCAAGAAATCTGCATTTTGAGTTTAATTGACCAAGATATTATTTCTCATTTCTCTCTCGTATAAAGCTTCTAATAGAACAGTCGTAGAACAGCCAAATAAGCATATAACACTTTTACAGTATAAAATTAAGTTCACTGTAAAATCTGCCTGCTCTGAGGACAAGAACCCATTATACTGTAGCTTAGAATATATCCAGTGTCAAGACTGGAGTAGGGGGAGGGGGTGGCTTCATTTTTTTAATTCACATTGGCCAAGAGAGACATGATTTAGCAAAGAAGCCAAGGCTCAAAACGTAATCCCAGGAATTTTAATGAAGTGATGACTACCCTCTCCATTCTTGAACAATACATTTAAAGCAGTAGCCTAGTATAAATAAATGTAAAATACCCTATTTCCTAGTTTGGAAATAACAGGTATATGGCCTTAGGCTAGATAGTCCTATTATATAGACTGCCAGGTTCTTCCCTGCACTCTTCAGGAGCATGGCTGTCTGGGAAATACCCACAAGTCTGGGCTACACCCCATTCTCTGTAGGGCTCAGCAGAAGAAATATTGAGTTGCAACCTTAGCCACACCTTCTCCCAGAAGGCACTGCATAAGGGAGGGGAGGTGCAGCCTGATTTCTGGAGCTCAGAGAATCTATCACAGTGAAAACTACAAAAAGGTCAATTAAATTAATGTGAGTGGATTTCCTAAAGCCATGCTAGACTAGTGATGTACAAAAGAGAAGAATTCAAAGATTGTATTAAAAAATTAGGAAAACTTTTATTGTTCTATGAATCTAAAATTACACATTTTAAATATATCATGAAATCTTTTTGACTGGAAAAATGGCTAGGAAGCACTGATACGGTAAAATGTACTAGCTGGATGGTGTGGACAGCAAAAAACACATTGCCACGCCCACCCGGGTTCAGTGGGGAGAACGTGGTATCTCCATACGTCAGAAAATATAAAAATCAAATAGCTATATGGACACAGAAAAAACTATAAGGGATCATCTGCAAAATGATTGCTTGCATGAATGGAGTTCAACTAAGGGCACACCAACAGTGATAGCTCAATATTTCCCCAGGTATTAGAGCTGCTGAAAGAAATGTTCAACAGGGTCTGACATCCTTGTGCAGCCTTTCAGCAGTCACTCAAAAGCACATAAATACACTTGGTCAAATCATGTGTGCTGCACAGAGGAGGCATTATCACTTCCACAATTTGAAAACCTTGATTCCTCGAATTCCCCAGTTCAGCAAAGTTGTCAGTTCATGAAAATTCCATGCAAGACCTATGCACAAAAAGAAAGAATAAAGTAACAAATATCCTTCAAGACCACTTGCAAGACCAAGACCTGTTGGGCCTGTTCAATCTACGCCCGGGACATTTTGGGGCAGGGTGAACCCGAAAAAAGCCTCACCCTGCTCCTGCAGAAACTCCCGCCCTGCACTAATTACTATTCTGCCTCCGAGTAGTAGCAACTCAGGGAGACATGTAATTTGGGCACCGGCTACTGCCAGTGGCCAAATTACTCTTTTATTTTAATGATTTGTGCATCGCTCAGCTGAAACTCCAGAAACTTAAATCAGGTACACAGCGCTGGAACCAAAACAATGCAAAACAGCGATGTACCAAAATCAGATTGTTTAGCCCTATCGAGGTATATGGAAAGTAACTTGAATGCATTGGCTGTCTCCACAGAAATAAAGTTAGTAATGTTCCTTCAGGCTTGCAGGTCATGCACCACCAAAGTGAAGATAATGAAACCGACATAGGATATATGAAGCACCAGCATCAATTGAAAGGAGTACTTGTAACACTCAGAAAAATGCAAAGTAGCATGAATTCCAGTATGTCTAAGCTACAATTCATAAATAAGCTCTGTGTAGACTGGTGATAGGTTTAGCTTGTAAATCAGCATAAAAAGTTCATGGACAAGATTCTGGTCTCAAATATACAGGTTTATTAGACAACTTACAGGTAAGACAATTTCTAGAGACCCTTGGGCTGCTCTTTTGCATTTTAAAATAGAGATCTTCAGTAAACTGCAGCAGAAACTGGTAAACTTTATTATCGTGGCTGCTAAGGAAACAATTGCCAGATCCTGGAAAACTCCATTTCTTTCCGTTCAGGAAGTTAAGATGAGGGTCTTGGGGTACATGGTGCAAGAACAGTTAGCTAGCATTCTTGAAGACAAATGAGCACAACTCCATAGAGAATGGAGCCCATGGTGTAGGATGATTGTAGGGAGAAAATTAGGGAATTGTCTAGAGCAGGGGTAGGGGACCTATGGCTCGGGAGCCAGATGTGGCTCTTTTGATGGCTATATCGGGCTCACATACAAATCAGTAGGGGTTGATTCACTAAGCTACACTGCTCAAGAAGCGCAGCTTAGTGTGGCAGCACAAGTAAAATTTTCAAAGTAGGCACGCTACTGCTGTAGCATGCACTACTAACTTACTCGCGCTTCCCCAAAAACTAACGGCTGCTCAATTTTTCCCACCCTGGATCCTGTCAGGTCCAGTGACTTTGTAGGACGAGATCCCTGCACTTTGATTGGCCCAATAAGCTGCCTATCACTTAACAGGCAGCCTATTGGGCCAAAGTGCAGGGATCTCGTCCTACAAAGTGAATCAACCCCCAACACTGACACTTCTGCTGCCCAGAGGATCAACTGTATACACATAACCATGGCAACAGGGATGTGAGCCTTCTGCTGCGCATGCACACTGTGCCAGTTTGAAACATATTGTATGGCTCTCACAGAATTACATTTTAAAATATGTGGCGCTTATGGCTCTTTCAGCCAAAAAGGTCCCTGACCCCTGATCTAGAGGTTGTTCTTTTGTTTACATTTGTGTCTGTGATGTTTTTATTATTGAAGAACAGGAAACAGACTCATTTTTCAGACTAGTAGGTCGGGTTAATGTTTGATCTATGGGTGAGGAGATGACTCATTATTGATGTACATTATGCACTATCTCACCACAGTGGTGCTCATCAGAGCTAGGATATCCGAGGTACTCGGATAATCCTAGCTCTTTTTCACTATTCGAGCTCGAATACCGAACTTGAATAGTATTAGCTATCCGGGCTGTGCTATCCGAGCGCACTCGGATAGCAAGCAGCTATCCGGAGATATCCTAGCTATCCGAGCTCGGATAGCGTCACAAGCTCAGATAGCGTCACGACAGACGTCACCTCGAGTCCTCACAAGCGAATCAGAGGGCTCCAAGCCCTCTGACTGCAGCCAATCACAAAGGGGGAGCCTGGCCAAGCCCCCCTCTATAAATAGCGGGCGCCATCTTGCCTCACTCGTCCTGCTTGCGACTTACTGACTGATTGTACTGAGAGAACTGCTCCAGTGCTTTTTGTCTGTGTGCAAGTGCATTTCCATTGTTCTAAACCTAGCGTTTTTACACTCCAACACTTGATCTTCAACTGTATTGCTTTGTATTGTAGATAAATTGTATTTTAGGCAGTTTAGTTAGTGTGATTAGGGACTAGGGAGGGAGAGTCTGTCACTGGTGCTGCTGCAGGCCTGCAGCCAGCAGTTAGGCCCTGTGCCTGCCCTGCTCTGTGCTCTAGTCTCTACCTTACCTGTGCTCTCACCTGTCCTACTCTACTCCTGTACTACTACTTCTGTGTTAGATAGAATATTGTACTATTTTGTAGTTAGCAAGGCCCAGCTTTACTGCTATACCTGTCCTGCTGTATCTGCCTCTCAGTAATCTAGTCACACCTGTTCTACTATTTAGCTCGATTCTTCTATTGTTTAGTTAGTACTCACTGTACTCTAGTCTGTGTTTAGGGACCGTCAGTCAGCGTCAGCTAGGGTCTTAGTGTGCGACGTGCGTGCGCACGCACCCTCCAGTTAGTGCTACACCCATCCTCCTATTGTTTATATATATACTACTTCTATTGTGTCTTAGCTGAATTGTACTGTAGTCTGACACCGTCAGTCAGCGTCAGCTAGGGTCTTTGTGTGCGTAGTGCACATCTGCGCTGTCAGCACCCTCCAGTTAGTGCTACACCCGTCCTCCTATTGTTTATATATATATACTACTTCTATTGTGTCTTAGCTGAATTGTACTGTAGTCTGACACCGTCAGTCAGCGTCTTTGTGTGTGCAGTGCACATCTGCGCTGTCAGCACCCTCCAGTTAGTGCTACACCCGTCCTCCTATTGTTTATATATATACTATTTCTATTGTGTCTTAGCTGAATTGTACTGTAGTCTGACACCGTCAGTCAGCATCAGCTAGGGTCTTTGTGTGCGCAGTGCACATCTGCGCTGTCAGCACCCTCCAGTTAGTTAGTGCTACACCCGTCCTCCTATTGTTTATATATCACTACTTCTATTGGGTCTTAGCTGAATTGTACTGTAGTCTGACAACGTCAGTCAGCGTCACCTAGGGTCTTTGTGTGCGCAGTGCACATCTGCGCTGTCAGCACCCTGCAGTTAGTTAGTGCTACACCCGTCCTCCTATTGTTTATATATCACTACTTCTATTGGGTCTTAGCTGAATTGTACTGTAGTCTGACAACGTCAGTCAGCGTCACCTAGGGTCTTTGTGTGCGCAGTGCGCACTCTCTCATTAGCGCTACACCGATCTCTGCTGTAGAGTACACCAGTCCGTCACCTCACACACCCACCACCACCAGTCCCACCCCATTAAAGTACCCCACTTGTCCCACCCGCCTTTACATAAATAAGTTTTTTTTTTCATTTATATAATACTAAAAATATACAATGTCTGGCACTGGCAGCCGCGGTCTGGGCAGGGGCAGCAAGGGCAGCAAGGGCATCGCCAAGAGAGGAGGTCGTGGGCGTGGCAGCCGCGCCACCACCACCATGCGCAGTTCTGCGTCTGCACCAGTGGCTATTCCGCCACTGGCAGTGGACGCCTTGGCCGCCCAACAGCTGGGAGTCACGCTGCAGAGACACAGCAGCAGCAGCAGCAGCAGCGTGTGGCCCAGATGTTCCTCCCACCGCCAGGTCGTAGCCGTCCTATTGAGGAGAAGGACGCAGACGCTGTGGTGGAACTGATGGTGGATGAGCAGGCCACCATTAGCTCTGGAACAGAGTCCTCCACCCCCGCCACCACTCCTGTTCGCAAGAGCAGCAGCAGCAGCCGCCCAGCACTGCCTGGGGAGCAGGAGGAGGAGGAGTGCAGTTCTCCAGCCCCAGCGGGCGACATCAGCACCCTGTCAATCAGCACCTTCTTAATCCCAAGCACAGCAGGGTTATGGAGTGCTGTTGCGGCAGAATTGGCGGAGGAAGAATTGGCGGAGGAAGGAATGCTGATGGGCACTTTGGGGGATGATGCTTTGGACAGTCAGACAGTGGTGACTATCCATCCGTCCATGCATGCAGAAAGGGAGTTTGGGGGATCCCAGCAGAACATGTTTGTGGAGGGGGAGGATGATGATGACATTGTGAAGGACCAAGACTGGGTGCCACCAGGTCCTAGGAGTGGGGATGTCATCAGCTCTGAGGAGGAGGATGCGTCTGCGGACCTTGCTAGAAGGATCAGCATTGCAGGCATGGGCAGGATCACAAGTGGGCGTGGTATGCAGGCCACACAGCGTGCTGATCAGGAGACGAGTTCTGCCAGTGCCACCACCAGCCGCACCAAGAACCCCCCCAACCACCACAGGGAGACCAGCGGCAGCAGCACCTTCCAGCCGAAGGGGCAACTTCACCTCCCCAATATGGAATTTTTTCACCCTTCCATATAGGGAAGGAGCCCTCTGCGTTTGGCACCACCTCTCTGGTCAACCACCTTGCAGGGAAACACTTTCACGAGCATGAGGAGTTCGTGAAGTTGAAGGAAGCTGGCAGCGGCAGTGGCAGACCCGCCACCACTGCGAAGCCGTCGGCAGCAGGAGTGCGTCAGCAACGCACTGCTCCTCCTCCCTCTGCAACTCTTGCCGCCGACACTGAGGCCTGTTCTGGCAGCCAGTCCTCAGTGGCCTCCTCTGCTCCCTCCACTGCTTCTCGTGCCAGCAAAAGAGCTCGCCAGACCCTGCTCAGCGACACCTTCCAGGGGGTGGTCAGGGTTCTGTCTCCCAGCAGCCGTCGCGTGCGTCAGCTGAACGGCTTGCTGGCACAGGCCATGTGCTCCCAACTCCTGCCTTATTCCCTTGTGCAGGAGGGGAGCGACATGCGTGTGCTCCTGATGTGTGCAGCCCCCGATTGGCCAATCCCCAGCCGACATTATTTCGCACGCACGGCCATCCCTGCACTTCACCGCTCTCTGTGATGGCCAATGTCGGGAGAGGGCTGGAGCACGCGGTGGGTCAACGGGTCCACGTCACCATGGACTCGTGGAGCAGCCGGTTTGGGACAGGCCGCTATCTGTCCTTCACCGCGCATTGGGTCAGCTTGGTGGAAGGGGCTGAGGAGGGGCGAGCAGCTTCAGCCGGCACTGCCAGAGCAGCAGCAGCACCAACAACGCAGTGGGTGGTGCCACCATGCAGGGTCAGCGGAACAGCAGCAGGTTCCTCTGATCCGCTTCCATCCTCCGCCACACCAGCCCAAACCCCCCGCCTCAGCAGCAGCGTGAAGCCCCGCCACTGCCAAACGCTGCTGGAATAGGTCAGCCTGGGGAAGACCAAACTGACGGCGAACCACGTCCTCGCCAAACTCCGAGAGCAGGAGAGGAATTGGCTGACCCCCAGAGGCCTCAGAGTCGGAGAGGTGGTGTCCGACAATGGGGCAAACCTGGTTTCTGCCGTCAAGAAGGGAGGCCTGACCCATATCCCCTGCCTGGCGCACGTCCTAAACCTGGTAGTCCAAAAGTTCCTGCGGACCTACCAGGGGATGGACCGACTCCTTGAGGCGGCAAGGAAGGTTGTGCGTCACTTCCTGCTCTCGCCTGCAGCCGTGGCGAGCCTGGAAGAGGTGCAGAAGGAGCTGCACCTGCCACAGCACCGGCTCATGTTCGATGTTCCAACTCGCTGGAACTCCACCCTGGCGATGTTGGAGCGTCTGGTTGAACAGAGGCAGGCTGTCAGCCAGTACGTTGCACGAGCAACAGTTGTCTCCCTCACTGCAACTGGGCGTGCCGCCACCAACCTCCTGTCCATCATCTCCACGGAGGACTGGGGGCTCATGCAGCAGGTGTGCTCAGTCCTGGCACCCTTCCTGCAGGCCACCAACATGGTGAGCAGGGACCATGCAATGGTGTGCGAGTGGATCCCCTTGGTGTGTGTGCTGGACAGGGCCCTGTATGCACTGGTGGAAGAGGGAGCGGCAGCCTTGGACCAGCAGGAGCTGCAGGCAGCTTCACAGGCCACCTCTGAGGAGGAGGGCTCGGAGTTGGTGGAGGTCCCTGACCTTGCTGCTGATGAGGGGGAGCAGCAGAGCGCAGCTGGACTGGTGCGGGGGTGGAGAGAGGATGAGGTGGAGGAGGCAGAGGAGGACAGCAATGTCGGCTCTGGTGCTGCCGATGATGTGCCAACAGACGTGGCCAGACTGTTCCCAATGGCAGCGCACATGCTGAGGTGCCTGCGCAAGGACCCAAGGGTGATCCAGATGAAGCAGAGGGAGGACATCTGGATCTGCATGATGCTGGACCCACGTCTGAAGGGGAAGCTCAGCCAGTTCCTGCCTGCAGGAGGAGACCGTGCGCAACAAATGAGGGATTTGCAGCTGTCCCTTGTTGAGCGCTTGCAGATAGCCTTCCCTGAGCCATCCACCCCCACTGTCCAGCCAGCACAGAGGCAGCAGCAGGTGCCTGCATCCACCAGCAGCAAGCGCTCGCGCACCACAGACCTGCTGTCTCTGACCCAAGAGCTCTACATGAGTGTAGAGCTGCCAAGGACTAGAGAGGAGGTGCCTGCAGCAGCATCCTTCTCCAGTCACAGGCAGCGCTTGACCCGCATGGTGGCTGACTACATGGGGTCCTTCAGCGGGCTTGACAGCGTGGTCCCTGTTGATCCCATGGAGTATTGGGTCAAGCACCTGCCGATATGGAGCGAGCTTGCGCAGTACGCCCTGGAAGTGCTCTCCTGCCCCCCTTCCAGCGTACTGTCAGAGCGTTGCTTCAGTGCAGCCGGTGGAGTCGTCACTGAGAAGCGATCTCGTCTGTCTCACAAGTCTGTGGACAGACTGACGTTTTTCAAAATGAACCAGGCTTGGGTGGAAGGCGAATTCATGGCCCCTGTTGTCGGCGAGAGGGGTACATGAAGTGACGACTGCCACACACACATACACCTGCTGCTGCTGCTGCTGTTATATTTCATCCTGCTGTCTGTGTGTTTCCACTGCCAGGGAACACATTACAAGGTGCTGCTGCCCAAGCGCCACCAGCTATTACGCTCAAAAATAGCT
Source organism: Hyperolius riggenbachi (assembly GCF_040937935.1). Lineage (NCBI taxonomy): Eukaryota > Metazoa > Chordata > Amphibia > Anura > Hyperoliidae > Hyperolius > Hyperolius riggenbachi. The sequence continues at coordinate 245,802,309 of NC_090652.1, read as the reverse complement.
GCATTATTTTGAAAAAAAAAAAAATTGTAATTATTTTAGAGGTGTCCGGGTTGAAAACTGTGCTGTCCCAATTGTGTATTGGACACAATGTGGGCTTCACGACCGCTGTCTGGAACCTCATGCTGTTCATTTACGGCCCTGGGACCACCGCTAGGACCCAGGGCCTACTATGTCTCGCTGCCTGCCCTCCTGCCTGCTGCCAAATGCCAGTCTGCCACACACACTTATCCTCCTCACGCTGCCTGCTGTTATATTTCCTCCTGCTGTCTGTGTGTTTCCACTGGCAGGGAACACATTACAAGGTGCCGCTGCCCAAGCGCCACCAGCTATTACGCTCAAAAATAGCTGCATTATTTTGAAAAAAAAAAAATTGTAATTATTTTAGAGGTGTCCGGGTTGAAAACTGTGCTGTCCCAATTGTGTATTGGACACAATGTGGGCTTCACGACCGCTGTCTGGAACCTCATGCTGTTCATTTATGGCCCTGGTACCACCGCTAGGTACCAGGGCCTATTATGTCAGTCACATCACACTGCCTGACACACATTACTCCTCCTTCTGTAGCTGCATTGAGCTTCTGCTGTCTGTGTGCTGCTACCACTGCCAGGGAGAACAGAAGAAGAACTATTTTCTACTGCCACCTGCCCACCCACTCTCCTACCGAGTACCGACCGACTATTACCACACACACACTACAAATAGCTGCAAGCCTGCAACTACTACTTCCTCCTGCTGCTGATGTCTGTGTTTTACCACCGCCAGGGGACACAGAAAAAGGCGCTGTGGCTTGCAATGTGCCACTACCTGCCTATTATGCCATCAACACAAATATAACTATGGTGTTATTACAATAAAATATTTCCAAAAATGAAGTAAAAAGAAATTACAAAAGAAAGGAAAACCAAGACACATAATATAATGATAGAGAAGAAGAGGAAGAAGAAGAAGAAGAAGATTAAGAAGAAGAAGAAGATATAGAAGAAGAAGATATAGAAGAAGAAGATATAGAAGAAGAAGATATAGAAGAAGATGAAGAAGATATAGAAGAAGAAGAAGAAGATATAGAAGAAGAAGATATAGAAGAAGATGAAAAAGAAGAAGAAGATATAGAAGAAGATGAAGAAGATATAGAAGAAGAAGATATAGAAGAAGAAGAAGAAGAAGAAGAAGATATAGAAGAAGAAGATATAGAAGAAGAAGAAGAAGATGAAGAAGATATAGAAGAAGAAGATATAGAAGAAGAAGAAGATATAGAAGAAGAAGAAGATATAGAAGAAGAAGATATAGAAGAAGAAGAAGAAATAGAAGAAGAAGATATAGAAGAAGATGAAGAAGAAGAAGATATAGAAGAAGAAGATATAGAAGAAGAAAAAGATATAGAAGAAGATGAAGAAGAAGAAGATATAGAAGAAGAAGAAGGAGATATAGAAGAAGAAGATATAGAAGAAGAAGAAGATAAAGACTACGTAAATGAAGACTTCAAACAACCATTTTGGACACACCTTCTCATGCAAACACTTTTCATGAAGTTAATTTACTATTTTTGAGACCTTTTTTATAACTACTACATCACCACATAATCACTTGATGTTTTTCTTCATAAAAAAGGTGGTTTCATGCATCATTGACCTCCTATACAAGTTTTACAAGCTATTTAAGGCCAGCTCGAATGTTTTACTCGAATACAGACTCGGATAGTGACGTCGGATATCCGACTTCGAGTGAATTCGGATAGTTTACTATCCGAATTCGACCAAACTCGAATAGGATAATGAGGTATCGGAGCAACACTGTCTCACCATACGAATAGATGATAAAATATGTGAAGGTATCATGATGACTATGTTGTTTCTGATTATTGTGGGGCTGGGGCTTCTGCATGAGCTCTACCCACTTTTGACTAACTGCCAACATATGATGCTTGTTTAAATAAAAAAATATGTAAAAAAAAGTTGGGGGACAGTCCTATCAAAATTATCCTATCCTCCACAACGCAACCTAGGCAGGTGCCTGGGGCCTAGTGGGTGTCAAGGGGGCCCACCTGCCACCTTCTCTGACCCATCTCCACCTTAACTTGCCAACAGGACTAAATGGGGTGTCAAACTACTACCTTGCCGGGCCCTATTTCATTTTAATCCATCTCTAAATGTTCTCCAGCTGTAGTAAATAAATCCCAGTAGGTTCTTGGAGACATTCAGCTGGGTAATGCTGCTAATGGCCACACCCACTAAGAGGCACAGAGGGCCAGGAGAACAAATGTTCTATGGACAGTATCTGAAAAGAAAATGTGTCAGTGTGAAAGGTAGGACTTCAAACATTGTTCCTGGTGGCACTTCGTTATATGCAGAGTTTCTTTATCTGCATTTACTTTTACTTCTACTTTAAGCACATTGGACATCTGAGCAGCTGCCCAGAATGCCTTTGCAATGTTACCCCTCTTGACCATGATAATAGTCCACAAATCTTCAAAATAAGGGATAATTCCACAGTAGCTCTCCATCACCGCAGTTTTACGGTAGGAGACTTCGCTGTAATGTCCCCCAGCTGCAAAATATAAGAACTTAATTTATGTACTTTATTTATGATGGGAAAGATCCTGCCGTATTATATTACTTAAATACTAGAGATAATAAATATGTCCTCAGCGGGGAATGTGAGAGACACCGGGACACAGTCTTCCCCGGCTGTGAGCTCCTCTAGTGTTGCTGACAAAGACATTCACAAGCCATGGGAGAATTGTTAAATGTGCAGCATGTTCATGGTCTGCGCTTTATTTGTGTTTCACAGTCTGTTGTGAGGTCAGAGTTTCTTAAAGGGGCACTGAAGCAAATTATCCTCTATATAACTAAGAGAAAGAATGAATTAGGTATGAATGGGGGGGGGGGGGTAACTAAATAATAATAATAGAAAAAAATAAAACCATCACAATACTCACCTAATCACTGGACGCCTTGTCACCTGAATAGTTGCTGACGGAGGTACCGCTCAGTTGATTCCCTTGTGGGCGAGTACAAAATAAACTGCTGTTTTTTCACGTTTCTACCTAGAGATGTATATACATTTCTCTGGTGTCTAATAGCCCCCCTCCCTACCCTATACAGTTCCCTGGTGTCTAGTGGCCTTCCTCCCTCCCCTGTACAGTTCCCTGGTGTCTAGTGCCCCTCCTCCTTCCCCTATACAGTTCCATGTTATCTAGTGCCCCCCCTCCCCTATACAGGTTCCTGGTGTCTAGTGGCCCCTCCTCCCTCCCCTATACAGTTCACATAGACAGGTGGTATCCACGTTTTGTTTGTAAGGAGACACTTTAGCATGCCCAGAGAACTATATAGGAGTCATACCCATTGGTTACTGATGCCATACTGATGTACCCAGCCACAACTGCAGCCCAGATGTCCATACCTGACATGTGTTGCGGACCCTACCCGCTTTGTCAGAGGCTATCAGAAGCTGGACAGTCACCATTTATAAATGCTTTTAAGTGATGCAGTGTACGCCCCTGGAATAACATTTTCATTATTTACTAATTATGCTCACTTTTGTAGTAGATCTATTGCTCTTCCTTTGTACATACAGTCCATACACATACACAGGCCAAACTAGCAGTTTATCAGTATCTTACATTGTTTTTCTTTTTATAGATTCTACGCCGCTGAGATTGTCTGCGCCCTGCAGTTTCTCGATTTCAAGGGCTACGTTTACAGGTAAGCCATCCCTCTCCCATACACATCTCTCCCTTCCATGTCCCATTGCTCCTCCTCCTTTATAGGGATAGCAGTGCAATCATACAACCCCCTCAAAGAAGCATTGGTATATTCATGAATAAGCATGGCGTCCAGAGGAGATGAATGTTCACTGTAACCTCTGCCCATTGCTCTGCATACTGAAGAGAGAACAGGAGGGGGCCCGAGGAGAAGGAGAAAGGAGTGGGGCCCCCCTTTGCGCACAGCTGAGCACCTATTTATAATGTGCTCGCTGTTCCCCCTCCAGCATTGAGCCCCTGGCGGCCATCTGCCTCGCCACCTCTATAAATGTATGCTGGGACTGTGCTATTCCTAGACACAGATCACACACTAATACCCCAATGACACCACTATGACTAGAGCAAAATGGGTAGAATCAGGGCTGCATGTACAGCAGCTCCAATGCACATCAGCCTTCATGGACAGCTGCAGTCCTAATGTACAGGAGCCCCCTTGTACAGCATCTCCCATGTACAGCAGCCTCTGTGTGCAGCTTTCCTATTCCATTTGCAGCTCCCACTCATGTGCAGCAGCTCACGTCTTCCATGTTAGGTGTCCCTACTACAGTATGTGTGCCATCTCCCTTCAGTCACAGACCGCAAGGCCTTTGCAGGAATTTTACATTGTTTAGCCCATACATGCAATCTGCACATCAGCAGCTGAATAGATTCTATCAGCATAATACTCCCGCCTATAAAATCTATAAGTAGTACTTCTGTGGGTTACAGATTTCTTTCACAGGCACTGGAAAAAACAATGGTGAACCCACAGTAACCAACATTGACATACAGAAGATAGAAGCTATTTTCTGATTGGTTGCTGCTGTAGGATATTTAGAGCTGTACATTTCGATTTGCCTCCACAAATGACTGTTAGTGAATAAAATCTTATTTTAGCACTTTATAACATGTAACCATGTTCCTTTTACAGAGACATCAAACCAGACAACATCTTGCTGGATGGATCTGGCCATGTCAAGGTGGTAGATTTTGGACTAGTCCTGGAGAACATGTGGCAAGGTCAAACAGCCACAGAAGCCCCAGGCACAGAGGACTACATCGCCCCAGAGGTGGAGGCAGGCCTGGCGTACGATGCGGGTGTGGACTGGTTCACCTTTGGTTAGGTACTGTACCAAATGTTATCCTGTAGGGAACCAGACCAGGTGGACCTGAGCGGACTGGACATAGACACCAGCACGAAGGACATCATAAAGTCGGTGAGTATGAGGACTCTACATAAATATTAGTTTATTTCTTCATTGAGATGCAGCTGAGCTATGATAGTAATTGTGAATCTTCTTATATCTTATATTCAGTTCCTGAGGAAAGGTCCCTCTGAGCACCTGGGGATCAATGGTGACATCTGTGAACATCCATTCTTCACCGGTGTAGACTGGGGGGGGGGGGGGGCAGTTTAAGGTCTCGGCCTGATGCCCCCCGCCGTACCTGAATGAGTAAGTATGTGGTCCTGAACCTCCGATTAAAAGTTCAGTTTGCGCAAACTTTCGCGAACCGCAATAGACTTCAATGGGGTGGCGAACTTTGAAAACTAGAAACACTTATGCTGGCCACAAAATTGATGGAAAAGATGTTTCAAGGGGTCTAACACCTGGAGGGGGGCATGGATGAGTGGGATAGATGCCAAAAGTCCCAGGGAAAAATCTGGATTTGAAGCAAAGCAGCATTTTAAGGGCAGTAATCACATTGGGCTTGATTCACAAAGCAGTGCTAACCTACTTAGCACGTCTAAAGTCTTTAGACGTGTTAACCAGGGTGCTAAGCAGGTTAGCACCGGATTTCTCAATCAGATCGTGCGCAAAGTCCTATGCTCGCTAAGTCCCATAGGCTTTAATGGGCACTTCGCGCGGAGTGCCCTGCGCTGTGTGCAGTGTGCGCGTAAAGTTTTGGGTGCGAAAAGCTGGTTTAGACGTGCTAAGGGGGTTTTCACAGGCGTGCTAACAGTTAGCACCGCTTTGTGAATCAAGCCCATTGAATGCTAAATTGCAGGCCTAAAGTGCTTTAAAACATCTTGCATGTCTAAACATCAGGGAGTGTAATTAAAATACTGCTTCACACTGACACTCCAAACTCACTGTCTAACGCACCGCAAACAGCTGTTTGTGTAATGACGGCCATGCTGGACTGGTGCGCACCATGGCGAGAGTGCAGGCCCTGGCGGTTTTCAAGCCCATATGGTCGCCGGGCTGTGGTAGCTCAATGATAGAACAACAGTGACTGTCCAGCTGATCAAATTTGGTCTGTCCACAATCAAGCAACGACCTTATTATCTTGGGTGTGCTGCCCCCCCGAGACACTCATATCGTCGTCGGTCATTGCTTCATTGGGAAATGCAAGCCCCTTCACCGCGGCAAGGTAATGTTCATGAAGGGGGATTTACACATGAACATGCCTTTTGTTTTATTGTTGCAGCTGCAGTGCAGCCAGAAAAATTAGGCAGGCATGTACACGCACCAGAAAAACTAGTATAGCGGCCACTGCTAGCATGCTAGCTAAAATTTCCACTCCGCTGAGCCCTGGGGTGATGGCACTTTGGTGGTGGCGGCCGACTGAGTGTTAAGTGGGGTGCTAGAATCAGAGCAGGAGGAGGAAGATATGTCACGCTTCCGTGCAGAAGCTGAGAAAGATGAGGTGTTCTGTGTTAAATATTCAACTACGTCTTGACAATATTGGGGGTTGATGGCACGTGCCTTCTTCTGAACACTGTACTTTGGTACATTCAGGAATCCACCTGGAGTCCTGGACCCTGTTGGTGGTGGCGGAGAAGGCAGTCCAGTGGCCTGCGGGCAGAGGTGCGGTGTGGGGAGTGACTTAGTCTTGGGGCAGGCAAGCAAAGATGCTGTGTGTGGGGAATGACTTAGTCTTCGGGCAGGCCTGACCATGCTTTGCAGACCACGTGGTCAGATGGACCCTTGACCCAACGCTGTATGCCAGAGATGACACCACTTGCTCTTCAACATCACGGTACAGTTTGGGTATCGCCTTTTTTGAGAAATAATTGCAAATCTTCCACTGCGGTGTGTGGATTTGCTTTTGTGTGCTGCTTTCCCTCAGGTGTTCATCCCATTGCAGTTTGTGCTTTGTAATCATGTGCCTTCGTAAGGAAGTTGTCCCTACGCGGGTCTTGGTCTTTCCACAGCTCAATTTCCGGTGGCAGAGAGTATAGATGGCATTGCTCTCATCTGAGGCAGACACACAAAACAATTTCCACTCCGCTGAGCCCTGGGGTGATGGCACTTTGGTGGTGGCGGCCGACTGAGTGTTAAGTGGGGTGCTAGAATCAGAGCAGGAGGAGGAAGATATGTCACGCTTCCGTGCAGAAGCTGAGAAAGATGAGGTGTTCTGTGTTAAATATTCAACTACGTCTTGACAATATTGGGGGTTGATGGCACGTGCCTTCTTCTGAACACTGTACTTTGGTCGAGTGACGCACGAAATCACGACAGCGCGACCTCAAACGGACCTGCCACATGGCCTGCCTCTGCCTTTTGTTTTGTCCATATTGGGGGGGATAAAGTGAAAGGTATGCACTGACTTGACTAATACAATGTGCAGTCAGTCACACAGGTGCAGTTAACAGGTATGCACGGAGTGGTATATCACACTGTGTGCGCTCACGTAGGTAGGTGGGTGCACTGTGAACAACAGGTAGGTATATGCAGTGATGGGTATTACAATGTGCACCTATCACACACAGACAGGTACCGGACAGGCACAGTGACACTGTGTGTGCTCACGTAGGTAGGTGGGTGCACAGAGAACAACAGGTAGGTAGGTATATGCAGTGATGGGTATTACAATGTGCACCTGTCACACACACAGGTAGTCACTGAATGTGCTGGGCCTGGCAGTGGCACACACAGTAGGAATTACCAAGGCTATTTATGCAACACAAGTGTCAGTGGGCCACACACACACAAAACAAAAATAACAAGAACAAGATTAGCTCTCAAAAGAGCTGTCGAGGGGTGCTTTTTTAGCAATTAGAATCAGCAAGGAGCAAGCTAACAAGTCTACAAGAGCCTAACTAAGATTTCCCTATGAGAGTCAGCAGCAGCTTTCCCTTCTCTAATTAATGCAGGCACACAAGTGAGTGAAAAGCCTGACGCTGCCTGCCTTTTATAAGGGGGGGGGGGGCTCCAGGAGGGAGTGTAGCCTGATTGGCTACAATGTGCCTGCTGACTGTGATGTAGAGGGTCAAAGTTGACCCTATTAATGTAGTATGGGAGGCGAACCGCCATAAAATTCCATCGAAGTTCGCCGGGAACCGTTCACCGGCGAACCGTTCGGGCCATCTCTAGTCCTGGTGTATTATAGATGACAAATTGCACCTTTTAGAACTTGTAGCTAAATATTTTCCTGTCTTTGCAGCCCCCAGAGAGGAAGAATCTGCCTGAGAAGACTGTCAAGGAGCTGATGTCATACACCAGAGAAGAGGACTGGATGCCCATTGGATCCCTGGAGCAAGATCCATGATCTGGGAATATCCCATTACCTGTCCCCAAACCTTTACCCACTCACCAAACTTCCTCACAAAAATACAAAGGACTACCATTGACGTGGAGAAAATAGGCCAATGCAGCCCAATTTATTGAACAATATTTTAATATAAAACAATTCTTAATAACCTAAGAAGTATAAACCTTGCAGGACAAGGAACCCCGGAAGCTAACAAACGTAGGTAATGCAACTATATATATAACCGGCCCCCAGCCGCAAACTCCGGCTCAGGGACAGCTGCATACCCTTACTAACCTCTTTCAGATGACGGATACCCTGAGAAATTCACCCGCGTGAATTCCTCCAATAATTAACCACCGTCCTCCGGGCTCCCTGCCCCGCCACCACAAACAAGGGAGAAACCTCACCCTTGTGCAGCCCACAAACGGAGCCCCCGCTGAATACCACCCTCTAAAGCCAGGGACCACAAATCTGTACCTATGGCGTTGAGGTGTACTCCATCACGCCTCAGAAACAAATCTAAATCCTCCTCTAAATCTTCGTGTCTCACTGCCACCCCCCCATTCCTAACCACAAACCGGGACACCTCCCTGTTCAGCTTCTTGCGAGCTCGATTAATTTTGTCAACGGACCGAGCCAACCTCCAATGGCTTCTGCCAATAATCTCAGACCACACTATAATTGTTCGTGGGAAAGTCGACCGCATCCTCATGAAATCACATTTTATATCTTGTATAATCTGCCTCGTGGTCCTTGAGGCCAGATCATTCCCACCGACATGGAGAACCAGTACCTCAGGGGCCCTGTCCAGGGCCACGAATCTCTGCAGTTCTGGCAATACCTTGGCCCATTGCATGCCTGGAATTCCGATCCACCGGACAGTTGCAGTCGCTCTCGGGATACCCAACTGCCGGCCGTCCGGCCGCACAGCGGCTCTGCGTGCACCCCATGCGACATATGAGTGGCCGAAAATCCAAACCAAGATTGGAGGAGCTGGGTTATCTGAAATAAACAAAAACTGAACAACTAACATAATACCTAACACTAGTTTACCTCCCCTTCGCTGACCCATCATACCAACTGTGGCCTGACGTACAACTGGAATCTAGCTGATTCCCATCTTCCTATGCTCTTAATCTGATCATCTCGAAGCCCCCATCTGGCCGCCTCCGTGGCCGCTCCTATCCTAAATGAGTGCGATGCAAACTCGGCCGCAACAAGGCCCAAGCTGCTCAATGTTTTCCTAAACACCGCCACAAACTGGTATTTTGTCAATGGCACCCCATCTGCGTGACACAGCCATGAACCACCCGTCCGGGGGCGCACCCTCAAAAACTGACCCACCACCGCCACTGGACAACCCACTGATCCTTCCACGGGGAACAACGTGATCTTCCGGCCCCCGCCTAACTGATCTGTCTTTGATCTACGCAACTGCACCTCCACTCCTGTCTCCGACCATGCCACATCCCCTTCCAAGAAGCCACCCACCCCTCTTTTATTGGGGCTCACTAATTCACTCACCCTGAAAGCCCCGAAAAATGCCAATACAAAAGCAGCACTAAATAACAAAACCTCGTATGGGGAACTACATATCTCTCCCAGCTTCCCCAAAATTGAAATCAACAGGCCAAATGTAACTGGGCGCCTAGTATCCTTGGGGGCTACTACTTGTCTCCTCAAACCTCTCAATGCCATGCGAACTCTGAAATCTTTAGTAACATCAGTTAAACCCTGAACTTTGAAATAAAACGATAATGCAGCCAAATTTTTTGCTATTACCCCCGGGGTGATCCCCGCAACCCCTTTTTCCGCCATGAATTTCAGCAACAAAAACAACCTTTCTTCATCTGCTTGGCAACCTCCAACTTGTCGCCACGACTCCTCCCATTGCGTCCACACCGCTGAATACGCTGCCCAGGTTGATGCTGACAATGATTGAGAAATCCAAACTCCTATTGTCCCACGGGTATCTTCCATAAGGCCGGAGGGCAGGAAGCCCCCTGCCGTTCTGCTCCCGGGACGAGGGTCCAAAATCTCTGCCATTGGAATCGAGAAAGAGCGTCAGCCACTTCATTCTCTACTCCAGGCAAATGGACTGCAAACATCAACATGTTGAATCTCAAACATCTTAACACCAACTGACGCAGTACTCTCACCACCGGAGGTGATGATGCCGTCAAACTATTGATTGCCTGCACCACACCCATATTGTCGCAATTAAATCGGATTCTCCTATTCCTCAACAAAGGTCCCCACAGCTCAACCGCCACCAAGATAGGGAATAATTCTAACAGTATCAAATTTTTCGTCAGGCCTAACGGTTCCCATGTTTCAGGCCAGGCCTCGGCGCACCACTTACCCGAGAAGAACGCACCGAAGCCCAGAGATCCTGCGGCGTCCGTAAATAACTCCAAGTCATGGTTTGCGAGAGCTTCCTCCATCCACATAGAACGGCCATTAAAGTCAGCCAGGAATACCAACCACATACGCAAGTCCTCCTTGTGCTCTGCCACCAACCGGATCCTATGGTGCGGGGACGCAACGCCTGCTGTAGCCCTTGCCAAACGTCGGCAGAAAATACGCCCCATGGGCATAATTCTGCACGCAAAGTTCAGCTTACCAAGAAGCGACTGAAGCTCTCGCAAGGTGATCTTTTTTGAACCGAGCGTCCTGGTAATAGTGAGACGCAAGTCATCCACCTTATCACCAGGCAGCCTGCACTCCATGGCGACCGAGTCGATGACAATCCCCAAAAACTTGATTGTAGTCTGTGGGCATGGAGGCCAGCAGGTAAGCGCATTCAGCTAGATCCTGCCCCCCGATAAAAAGAAAGTCATCCAAATAATGAATGACTGACTTTAACCCTGACACTTCTTTGACCACCCATTCTACAAACGAACTAAAGCGCTCGAAGTAAGAACAGGATATGGAGCACCCCATCGGGAGGCAGCAGTCTACGTACAGGTGTGACTCCCAAAAGCAGCCCAGCAAGCGAAAACTATCTGGATGCACAGGAAGCAACCGAAAGGCTGCTTCCACATCAGTTTTAGCCAGCAAAGCCCCTTTACCTGTCCTTTTGACCAGCCGGACTGCTGAGTCAAATGACGTATAAACAACCGATGAAGCCTCGGGATCTATACCGTCATTGACCGAAAAACCTCTCGGATGAGAAAGATGATGAATCAGCCTGTACGATCCTGGGTCCTTTTTTGGGACTAAACCTAGTGGAGATACCACCAAGTCAGTAATCGGGGATTCTGAAAAAGGGCCTGCCATGCGGCCCAACTCCACCTCCTTCTGTAATTTGGCAGAAACAACCTCTGGGCGTAACATAACAGACTTTAAATTGCGATATGGCGGATGAGAACCTGGAACACCTGAACTAGGAATATGAAAACCCTCCGCAAAACCCTTACGCAGAAAATCCGCATCTGCCGCATCCGGATACCTACTTAGATATCGCTCCATCCTTTCCACCATCACTGGAGTCCTCCCTTTTGTTTGCAGCATCTGCGGAACGACCTTTGTTTTGCTTATAGCACCTGGTAAGGGCATGGCTTCCACCACAGGATGAGCATTCATGCTTGAACCTGCACGAACTTCCGAATCTGCATGCCCCCTCATTAAACTTCCAGCACACTCATGGCTTCTTATTAGCCGGCTGCCCAGCTGACCCTGAGCTGCCGGCAGCTCCCTGAAAGGGCTGATTGCTCTTAGTCCCGGGGATCATCAACTGCATCCACATGCCTATGTCTTTCTGATCCCACCTGATCGTTGGGCGAATCGCTTTACACTGCCTAAAATGTTCATCATAGCGCAGCCATGCTGAACCTCCGTATAACCTGTGGGCCTCCGCTATACATTCCTGGTAACAAAAAAGGGACGAGCAACACTCGGGTTGCTTCTCCCCCAGTACACTGGCATATATGGAAAAAGCCTGTGACCAGTTTTGGAACGTCCGGGGAATGAGTCGGTACCTCCTACGTTCCTCCTCCTCTTTTTTACTCTCGTCGGGCTTGACCCGATCCAAGTTAAACTTACCCAATTGCAGTAACGAGAAGATCTCGATATACTCACCCTTCCAAATTTTTTCCCTAACTTCCTGTTTTAAATGCAAACCCAACGGTCCAGAAAAGCAAAGATAAACCTCCCCTTTTGCTGCGTCTGCCAGCCGCACCGTATCCATTTCCTTATCCTTTGGGGCATTCTGCGCCGGGGCAGTGACCACTGCGTTGGTAACCACATTCCCCCCAGGCTGCGTAACCCCACCAGCTGGCACTAATGCTGTGGACCCTCCCACACCCGAAGGAATCCATGCTGCCACAGGTGACTGCTCAGAGGCCACCTGGGTCCGACTAGGCCCCTGTAAGGCATCTCTGATGCCGACAAGCAGGGTATTAATGAGGGATAATGCCGATGATGAGCTGTCCCCTAAACCTGTAGTAACTGCTGACTGTGCTACAGACAGTGATCCCCCACTGCTACTCGCCCCACTAGCACTCTCCCCCCCCCCCCTCACTAGCACATCACCCCTGTTATCATCATTTACAACATTTCCAACAAGGTTGCTCTCACCTGGCTGCACCGGACGTGGGTCCCGATTAGTGTTGGGCGAACAGTGTTCGCCACTGTTCGGGTTCTGCAGAACATCACCCTGTTCGGGTGATGTTCGAGTTCGGCCGAACACCTGACGGTGCTCGGCCAAACCGTTCGGCCATATGGCCGAACTAAGAGCGCATGGCCGAACGTTCCCCGAACGTTCGGCTAGCGCTGTGATTGGCCGAACGGGTCACGTGGTTCGGACCCGAACGCGCTCTGATTGGCCGAACTGTCACGTGGTTCGGGTAAATAAATACCCGAACCACGTCATATCTCCGCCATTTGTCTGTGGGTTTAGCTTTGGGTAGGCAGGCAGGGTAGTTCGCGCTCCAGCCACGCTAGCCAGGGTCCCCCCCAGTCATTGTGTGTCGCTGCTGGGAATAGTAGTACACCGCTCGCTCAGCATTCTGTTTACTGCCACTCTGTGTACCTCGCTCAGCCACACTATATAGCATTCTGTTTACTGCCACTCTGTGTCTGCTGGGAATAGTAGTACACCGCTTGCTCAGCCACACTATATAGCATTCTGTTTACTGCCACTCTGTGTACCTCGCTCAGCCACACTATATAGCATTCTGTTTACTGCCACTCTGTGTCTGCTGGGAATAGTGGTACACCGCTCGCTCAGCCACACTATATAGCATTCTGTTCACTGTTCTGTGTCTGCTTGGAATAGTGGTACACCGCTCGTTCAGCCACACTATATAGCATTCTGTGTACTGTTCTGTGTCTGCTGGGAACAGTAGTACACCGCTCGTTCAGCCACACTATATAGCATTCTGTGTACTGTTCTGTGTCTGCTGGGAACAGTAGTACACCGCTCGCTCAGCCACACTATATAGCATTCTGTTCACTGTTCTGTGTCTGCTGGGAATAGTGGTACACCGCTCGCTCAGCCACACTATATAGCATTCTGTTCACTGTTCTGTGTCTGCTGGGAATAGTGGTACACCGCTCGCTCAGCCACACTATATAGCATTCTGTTTACTGTTCTGTGTCTGCTGGGAACAGTAGTACACCGCTCGCTCAGCCAGAGTATATAGCATTGTGTTTACTGCCACTCTGTGTACACCGCTCAGCCAGACTATATACCATTGTTTACTGACACTCTGTGTACACCACTCAGCCACACTATATACCATTGTTTACTGACACTCTGTGTACACCGCTCAGCCAGACTATATACCATTGTTTACTGCCACTCTGATTCTGCTGGGAACAGTAGTACACCGCTCGCTCAGCCAGACTATATACCATTGTTTACTGACACTCTGTGTACACCGCTCAGCCAGACTATATACCATTGTTTACTGACACTCTGTGTACACCACTCAGCCACACTATATACCATTGTTTACTGACACTCTGTGTACACCGCTCAGCCAGACTATATACCATTGTTTACTGCCACTCTGATTCTGCTGGGAACAGTAGTACACCGCTCGCTCAGCCAGACTATATACCATTGTTTACTGACACTATATAGCAGACTATATAGCATTGTGTGTACACCGCTCAGCCAGACTATATGCCATTGTTTACTGACACTCTGTGTACACCGCTCAGCCAGACTATATACCATTGTTTACTGACACTCTGTGTACACCGCTCAGCCAGACTATATACCATTGTTTACTGCCACTCTGATTCTGCTGGGAACAGTAGTACACCGCTCGCTCAGCCAGACTATATACCATTGTTTACTGACACTCTGTGTACACCGCTCAGCCAGACTATATACCATTGTTTACTGCCACTCTGATTCTGCTGGGAACAGTAGTACACCGCTCGCTCAGCCAGACTATATACCATTGTTTACTGACACTATATAGCAGACTATATAGCATTGTGTGTACACCGCTCAGCCAGACTATATACCATTGTTTACTGACACTCTGTGTACACCGCTCAGCCAGACTATATACCATTGTTTACTGCCACTCTGATTCTGCTGGGAACAGTAGTACACCGCTCGCTCAGCCAGACTATATAGCATTGTGTTTACTGCCACTCTGTGTACACCGCTCAGCCACACTATATAGCATTGCGTACTCTGCCAGTCAGTGTGTATATTGCTGGGATCAGTAATACTCCACTCACCGTCAACCACTATATGAGCTCAACATGAGTTCCCCAGAGACCTCCGCTGTGAGCAGCACTCCCAACAACAGCAACAGCCAACGCCCCACGCAAGCTATAACATCCACCCCAGCAGCCAGTGGTCAGCAGCAGCCCTCCCCGGAGGAGAACGTTGTGTCCATCAGTCCGTCGCCAGAGCGATTAATGAGGGCTGCCATTGAGGAGATGATGGGGCCTGATGTGGAGGAGGAGGTCTGGCTCAGGCCAGCATCCCAAGTTAATGTTGAGGACGATGAGGGGTCTGTGTCTGGGGATGTTGGGGTGGCAGAGGTGGTGGGTGGGTCAGACTCAGGAGAAGAGTTGTATGATGAGGATGATGATCGGGACCATCTGTATGTGCCTCAGAGTCCGACCCCGGAAAACATGTTGTATCGTGTGTTTAGGTACTAAAATCTGCGTTCCCTCCCAGTAGTGTTGGGCGAACAGTGTTTGCCACTGTTTGGGTTCTGCAGAACATCACCCTGTTCGGGGTGACTATATAGCAGACTATATAGCATTGTGTTTAATGCCACTCTGTGTACACGGCTCAGCCACACTATATAGCATTGTGTTTACTTCCACTCTGTGTCTGCTGGGAACAGTAGTACACCGCTCACCCGCCACTGTATAGCATTGTGCTCTGTGTCACTGCTGACAATAGTGGTACACCGCTCACCCACCACTGTATAGCATTTCTGTACTGCCACTGTACTGCTGCCAGTCAGCGTGTACTTTAAGGATAAGTGAAATGAGGAAGAAATCCGGTGAAAGAGGGAGGGGCAAGGGAAGAGGTGTTTCCCCTGACGGTTCACGTACAGGCCACAGGGGAGCACCCAAGAAAACCCACTCAATACTGCCCATGTTGTCCAGGACAACAACCCTCACAGATCCAAAAGAACAGGACCAGATAATTACTTGGATGACCTCTCAAGCGTCCAGCAGTGGGTTAAGCAGCACCAGCACATCACGCACGAGGTCCGAGTCCTCAGCCAGTTAAAGTCTGGGCTTTCTTTGAAGACTGCACTGAGGATGTTACCATGGCGATTTGCAAGGTGTGCAAGACCCGCCTGAGCAGGGGGAAAAGTATTAACAACCTCTCCACCACCAGCATGAGCCGCCACATTCTATCCAAACATCCCACTCTGTGGGCAAACGCGGCAGGACAGGGTACCACCAGCAACACTGCCTCCCTTGGGTTCACCAGACTCACCACCAGACCCGCCTCAGCAGCAGCAGTAGCCCAGCCATTGCGTGGTTCACAACATTCACAAACATCAGACGATGCTGACACTGTCACTTTCCGGACTAGTGCTCTTGAGGTCTCCCAGTGTTCATCAAACACAACAACCAACAGCCCTTCGGTGTGCAGCGCTACGGTTGAGTTGTCTGTTTCTGAGATGTTTGAGCACAAGAGGAAATTGCCAGCAAATGACCCCCGGGCCGTGGCAGTAACAGCCAGCCAGCATAGCCAAGCTTCTGGCCTGCGAAATGCTGCCATATCGAGTGGTGGAGACAAACAGCTTCAAGGGCATGATGTCAGTGGCCATCCCACGTTACGTGGTTCCCAGCCGCTACCACTTTGCGCGCTCTGCAGTGCCTGAGTTGCATGAGCACGTGGTCAGCTAAATAACCCGAAGCTTGAAGAATGCCGTTGCCTGCAAGGTTCACCTCACCACTGACACCTGGACGAGTGCGTTCGGCCAGGGTCGATACATCTCCCTTACCGCGCACTGGGTGAACCTTGTGGAGCCTGGCAGCGATTCCTCACCTGCTACGGCGCGGGTGTTGCCCACGCCGCAAACAGCTGGATAACAACAGCAGCACCTACCTCTCTGACTCCTTCTCCTCCAACGCATCTCAAAGCTGTACCTCATCCGGAAATGCTAACCCAGCACCAGCAGCAGTAGGATCGTGGAAGCAGTGCAGCACAGCTGTTGGCATGCGTCAGCAAGCGTTGCTGAAGCTGATCTGCCTTGGGGATAAGCAGCACACAGGGGAGGAAATTTGGAGGGGAATAAAGGAACAGACGGATTTGTGGCTGGCACCGCTGGACCTGAAACCGGGCATGAAGCTAGACACCTGGCACGAACTGGCAATGTACGCAATAGAGGTGCTGGCTTGCCCGGCAGCCAGCGTTATGTCGGAACGCTGTTTCAGTGCTGCCGGAGGCATCATCACAGATCGGCGTATCCGCCTCTCCACAGAAAATGCAGACCGTCTGACTCAAATTAAAATGAATCAATCCTGGATTGGAAACGACTACGCAACACTCCTGGACCCCAACCAAGTAACATGACCGATGAACATCTGGGATGGTTTAGCGTTTCCGGTCCCTGTTTATTGAACCTCTCATCTGTATTACATTTATGACTGCATGGCGGCAAAAAGCATTGCTGCTATATCCGCACGCTTTTTGTCCTCATGCAAGGCCTGGGTTGTTGTGTCTCACAAAGCGTGGCCTTCTCCTCCTGCGCCTCCTCCTGTTCCATCACGTGTGCTGCTGCTGCTGCTGGGTTACCGTTGCCGCGTGGTCCCTGTTTATTGAACCTCTTATCTTTATTACATTTATGACTACATGGCGGTACAAAGCATGCTATCCGCACGCTTTTTGTCCTCATGCAAGGCCTGGGTTGTTGTGTCTCACAAAGCGTGGCCTTCTCCTCCTGCGCCTCCTCCTGTTCCATCACGTGTGCTGCTGCTGCTGCTGCTGCTGGGTTAGCGTTGCCGCGTGGTCCCTGTTTATTGAACCTCTTATCTTTATTACATTTATGACTACATGGCGGTACAAAGCATGCTATCCGCACGCTTTTTGTCCTCATGCAAGGCCTGGGTTGTTGTGTCTCACAAAGCGTGGCCTTCTCCTCCTGCGCCTCCTCCTGTTCCATCACGTGTGCTGCTGCTGGGTTAGCGTTGCCGCGTGGTCCCTGTTTATTGAACCACTTATCTTTATTACATTTATGACTGCATGGTGGTACAAAGCATGCTATCCGCACGCTTCTTGTCCTCATGCAAGGCCTGGGTTGTTGTGTCTCAAAGCGTGGCCTTCTCCTCCTGCGCCACCCTCCTCCTGTTCCATCACGTGTGCTGCTGCTGGGTTAGCATTACCGGTCCCTTTTCCTGGAACCTCTTATATGTATTACATTTATGACTGCATGCCGACAAAAAGCATGTTACCTGTGCAAAGAAAACAGACATTTCCCGCATTTAAAAGACAGTTTTCCCTTTGAAACTTTAAAATCGATTTTCTCAAAAACTATAAGCTCTTTTTGCTAAATTTTTTTTTCCTCTTGTACCCACTCCCAAGGTGCACATACCCTGTAAATTTGGGGTATGTAGCATATAAGGAGGCTTTACAAAGCACAAAAGTTCGGGTCCCCATTGACTTCCATTATGTTCGGAGTTCGGGTCGAACACCCGAACATCGCGGCCATGTTCGGCCTGTTCGGCCCGAACCCGAACATCTAGATGTTCGCCCAACACTAGTCCCGATCAGCCGACCCTCTTGGCCTTGCCGCCTCGAACCGACCACCATTTCCATCCGATCTCCCGGAAGCAGCGACCGCAGGGGAAGCGGCCCTGTTGTTACTCCTGCGCCTTTCACTTTCCAGTCGCCTCTCACCAGACCCCTCAGATTGGCGGTCCCCGTCTCGAGCCGACTGACCACGAAGTGATCCATTGCGCCCAGACCGTCCTCTGCTACCCGATGCTGTTTCCTGACGAGGTGGTGACGGAGAAGATGACCTGCCATGCCCAGCAGCCGCACTCCGTATGCTGCTATCAGAGCTACTGGACCTTGGTCTGCAAGCTTGCTTCCCCTTAGCAGCTGTCACCTTCTTCCCAGACCCCGGATTGGAGTCCTTCTTTGATCGCTTGGACTGCCTGGGTGTAGGGGCATCCGCCTCACGCTGCCGCCTCCCCTCTGCCGCCTTGTTTCCCCTAGTATCCTTCTGACCACTTCGCCTGTTTGAAGCTGCTGCTCCGCTCTGCTTGGGGTTACCTCTGCGCTGTTTGCCGCCACTAGGCCCCATACCGCTTGGGCCCGCCACCTCCTGGTCTCCTTGTGGTCGTTTACTCCCAGCTACTTTGCTCCCAGCCGCGCTATTCTTCCTTGCTGGGGGGGCTGTAGTAGCTTGTCCCGGGCTACCTCCTCTCCTCTGACCTGCGGGGGAAGCGCTGGGACTCAGCCGCTCCGGCGGCCTGGAGATGCGTGCACTGACCCGCCCGGCTTGTTCGCTGGCTGCGCCCTCCGTCCTCTCCGCAATCTGCTGTGCCACCCATTCAGGTCCTCTTGCCGCTGCCTCGCTCCTCAGCATTGCCATCAGGCTGTCCAACTCCTCCATCACGTTGCTGTAAGCAGGAGAACACACAGAGAAGCCAACTTTCTCCTGTGATCTCCTCTCGTTCTGGCTCCTCCCCTTCCGCTGACACCCTTCCTGTCCTCAGCCACTGCTGTCCGACCCGCCTTCCCTCTGACTCAGGTCGCCTGGCCAAGCCCACCCAGAAATTAACCCCTTCCTTTCCTGACAGAAGGTCTATCCCTATCATGGGAGGCCTTCCTCAGCTCCTGCTCTCGCCTATCCAGGCCCTTCTTTCCAGGTATTCTTGTTTCAGGTCAGCAGTGGGCGAGCCAGCCTGTGGATCCCCACATCGAGCCCAGGAGTTGGGATACCTGTTGGAGCCGGATCAACCTCAGGAGTCCAGAGCCCTGGCAGGAGTGCAGCCTGTGCCACATGGTAAGGATATATTAAATGTAGCTTTCAGCGCTTCTGTCTTACACATCCTTTCATTTGGATACTTATACTGTATTTTTGTTTTACCATATTTAGAAGTGCTGTTTCGTGCAACTGTCCAGATGCGATGATGGACCCAGAGGAAGATGGTGATGGTCGGATGGGATCTGGAGTTGCATCTGAGTGGTACCACCCTGATAAGATTTTTTTTTACCACACTTGACATACACATACACTGACTGGCATACACACCTTGGGCTCAATTCACAAAGAAAGAGAGTTCTAGAAAATTATAACAGTTTTTTCTCGATCCACCTCATCATAACGGCTTCCCAAATGGTTGTATGATATTTTATCTCCAATCCCCTGCTGGAGATAAAATACCTGCTCTTTGTAGCTGTATTTTATTGATAGTTAGCCTGAAATTTGTGATCACATGAGCCAGAATTACCAATTTTGCACAGCAGTAGATGCCATAGAACAGGGATGGTGCGGTTACTTCTCTTTCATGGAAGTTCATTTTTGGCCAAAATGATTAACCAAAATGATTTGAACTGTAATTAAACAATGTCCCTGAAGCCTGATGTAGATCTAATTTTTAATTTTATGGTACTTTTTCTCAAAGTAGTATGTTGGCAGATGCAAAGTGAGAATCAAAATATAAATACTGGTGTGAAGAGTGAAGTGAAACACGTACATGAAAAAAGTTGCCTGGAAAAAAGAGCGCAGTGTTTGCCGCTAGTAGAATCTCGCTAAAATTAGAGCTAATCTTCTACTGAATTTCCATAGTAGAAAATCGGTAATATTTACCGATATTTTCTCTGGCTGGTGCCTAACCCTAAGACCCTCCCTGGTGGTGCCTAACCCTAAGAGCCCCCTCTGGTGGTACTTAACTCTAAGACCCCACAGGTTGTGCCAACCCTAAAAGCCGCCTGGTGGTGCCTAATCCTACCCCCCCCCCCCCCGTTAGGCCAAAACCTAATCCCCGAGTGGTGCCTAACCCTAAATTCCCCTCCTTTAGCTAACCCCCCTCTTCTGCAAAGCCCCAATATTGCTCTGTGACCACTATGCAATGCTGCAATGTAGTTATCTGCAAGCCATTTTGTTTTCCGCATGCCTGTCCGTAAAAAATGCCCCCTCTTTCCGCTAATTTAACTTCATAGCCACATATCACAGCTTTGCGGAAGCCACAATTTGCTGCAAAAATGTAATATTGGGCACCTTGAAGTGCCCACCAGCAGCCGCTGCCGTAAGCCCAAATTTCCTCCTTATGCCGCTAAATGTGGTTTTTATCATAGGCACCTTTTTTCCGTAAGGGGTCCTGCACCCTTTTTTCCTGCTTTGAAGTGAATCATGGTAATATATTAGAGGCTATGCGGTAGAATTAAATGTAATGAAAATAAGTGATGGTGGGGATGATGGGGAATGCTCTGTGAAGCTCAGCATGAATGAGTGAAAAGTGAAGAGTGAGCTCTTTGTGTCGTCAATATGGTTCCAGTGTTCTACAGAGGAAGACTGAACGGCCAACCCATAAAAGTGAAAACGTAGGTCTTTATCTGAAATTGCTTTCCTTTTTGTTCTTCAGTATTTTTTCACCAGATTCAACAACCAATGGGAAGGTTAGTGTTATGCAGAGGAGAGGGGATGGTTAGTGTTAGACATCGAAGTGGAGAGGTTAGTGTTAGGAATGGAGAGGGAGAGGTTAGTGTTAGGCAAAGGAGAGGAGGAGGTTAGTGTTAGGCAGAAGAGATGAGAGGTTAGTGTTAAGCAGAGAAGAGGGGGAGGATAGTGTTAGGCAAAGGAGAGGGGTGGTTAGTGTTAGGCAGAAAAGAGGAGGAGGTTAGTGTTAGGCAGAGGAGAGGGGTAGCTTGGATCAAAGGAGATAAGTGTAAAGCATCAGGGAGGAGAGGTAAGTGTTAGGCATTGGAGATGGAAGATTAGTGATAGGCATTGAAGAGGAGAGATTAGTATTAGTTGGGGAGGGTGAGGTTAGTGTTAGGTAGAGGAGAGGGGAAGTTAGTGTCAGACACATGAGAGGTGGAGGCAGGGGTGCCTCTAGCCATTTTGTCACTCCAGGCAAGAAAACCTGTGGCATCACCCCCCCCCCCTCTCCCCTCCCCACCGTGGTGCCCCCCCCCCCCCCCCCCATGAAAATAATCATAATGTGGCAATGTTTCACCATAAAATAATCGTAATGAGGCAGCGTTTCACTAGAAAATAATAGTAACGCAGCAATGTTTTACCAGAAGATAATCGTAATGTGGGCAGCGTTTCACCAGGAAATAATCGTAATGCATCAATCTTTCACGAGAAAATAATCGTAAAGCAGCAAATAATGTTTCACAAGAAAATAATAGGAATGCAAAAAGATTTCACTAGAAAATAATTGGAATGTGAGCAGCATTTCACCAGAAAATAATTCTGATGCAGCAATGTTTCACTAGAAAATAATTGTGATGTGGGCAGCATTTCACCAGAAAATAATGTGCACCTGGGGGGGAGGGAGAGCAGTGACACAATGTGGCCCCTGCATGTTGCACCGCAGCTATGACATGTGGGCTGCATTGAATTAACAACTGTAGAAAGCTTTGTATCTTCTACAGTACGTTCCCCTTCGACTTCCATTCTCATTTTGTCCTCTTCTTGAGTCTGCTTGTATCTCTCCTTTGGCAACGAAACTGATCATATCCTAGGAGAATTTCTTTGGCAGAATATGACACCATATGGGTGTTATTAACAATCCACAAATTAAGCTCATTACGTGGTACTTGATTTTATAAACATTTCTCAATAGCGTGCACAAATAAAATTAGTTTTTATGGAAATGTTTGCCAATAACGATGCCTGCTACTAAGTGATTTATGCCTAAACAAAATGTAATCAAAACACGTTCATTACATGGAAATCGTGAATCCTAAACATCTTCTCGGCACTAGAAGTGTGCCAATTTTGCACGGTGAGAGAGGCAGGCATCCTCTTAGTGAAAGACAATCAACCAATGATTATATGACAAGCCAGGTGTAGCAATGTAGAGGAGGCAACATATCAATGTTACAAGTAGCGATTACAGCGTTTCCACAGGGGAACCCGTAACATTTCAAATAAAATGGGAATTGCATTGCAGTGGCAGCTCGTATATACACAATAGATCAAGATTATAACATATCTAATTATTGCGGTATGGGGTAGTCTGGTTACTAAATAAACGTAGGTATGTGAGGCGAGGGGGGGATTATATAAAGCCAAGTAATCCAGCTGTATTATCTAAATCTAAGAAGTTTAGGACCTACAGACAATATGAGCTATTCCGCAGCTTCTCTGCGGATGACTTCTGAAATGATTGCATTGGAAAGATTGGGCCAGGACTTACGAAAAGGCCGGCTGATCAAAAAAGATGTATGGTAAGAGAAAGCCTTTTGTTCGGAAATTTATTCTGGTGTCGCTCAGTAATACTTTGTAATGGAAATGTGACGTGAAAGGAATACGGATGGTGAGATTCCTGACTTCCTTTTTAAATAAATGACACTTTCCTAGCCATTGTCTTGAATGGTCCGTTTTCAAGCTGTATATATTTGCATTAAAATTACATAAATTTGCAATAACTCAGAAATATTTGCATCTTATTGATCACCCCAACTTTAAACACAACAAAATGCCTGGCAGAAGTTATGCAGCTGTGGTTATTAATAGTTTATGAATACTATGCCTTACTGGCCTTTTGTGTATTTTATCACTGTATAAACACATTGCCAACATCTTAACATTCGCGACATTAGAATTGGTACTTGAGTCTAGTAACGGCAAGGAACAGCATGGTGTTTTGCTTCCACATTTATTGTGGGTGCCCATTGCGATGATCCAGCAGTTTTACTGCAGACAGTAGTCATTGGATGAGTATATATTGATGTTTGATCTTTGTTTTCAATATGATGGTATTAGTATAAATAGTGAAGTGAACTGACCAAACATTGCCACTGTATGTATACTAAGTTGCCCAATGACGGGCATAAAAAGCTGAAATAGAGTAGTGCCATCATGTGAGGCATGCACATTTAGCATCCATACCACTTTCCTGTATTGAGACATGGGGACATATGCAATTAACTTTTAACCTGAGTTTTCTCTTAGGTGATATTTTCACAATTGTCAATAAAATGCCCTTTAACCTCCCTGGCGGTTTATTTATTTTGCCAGGGAGGCTGCAATGTGTTTTTTTTTTAATTAAAAAAAAAATATTACATGCAGCCAACTGAAAGTTGGCTGCATGAAAGCCCACTAGAGGGCGCTCCTGAACCGTACTTTCGATCGCCCCCGGCAATCGAAAGTAACAAGATAGGCCGCAATGGCGACGAGCGGAGTGACGTCATGGACGTCAGTCGACGTCCTGACGTCAGAGCCGCCCGATCCAGCCCCTAGCGCCGGCCGGAACTGTTTGTTCCGGCTGCGCTGGGCTCGGGCGGCTGGGGGGACCCTCTTTCGCCGCTGCACGCGGCGGATCGCCGCGGAGCGGCGGCGATCGGGCAGCACACGCGGCTGGCAAAGTGCCAGCTGCGTGTGCTGCTTTTTTCAGAACTAAAATCGGCCCAGCAGGGCCTGAGCGGCGACCTCCGGCGGCATACCCCGAGCTCAGCTCGGGATTACCGCCAAGGAGGTTAAACCACCAGCAAGCAAGAAAATACTTAAAGTACTTTTGATGGTACTTTTACACCAACTTGTTAGTACTGAAAAGTTATTTTAAGAAGTTGAACAATTATCTCCTAGGAGAAAACTCAGGAGAAAAAGTGAATTGCATATGGGCCATGGTCATGAAGGCTCGTTCCACACTACATGCCTTTTGCTCTGGCATTCCCACCAGTATGATCCAGTCGTCTGCAATTGGCAAACACACTGCATACTGCATTTCTGGTACAGTGCATGACTGAGGAGCGAAAATGCTGATATTCTTTTCGCAGTCATTTTTGCAAAACTAATGCAAAATTTGACTTTTAAGCAAAAAAACCTTTGAAAATCATTTTGTAACATGTTTAGGATTTTTCACATTTTTAGCAATTTTTCTTTGCTTTAAAAGGTTTGATTTTTTACAGGGTTTTTTTTCCCGCTAGTTTTAAAGTCGAAAATAGCATTTTCAATGACTTTGGCAAACATTTCTGCAATGCTTGTCAGCATGTGGGGGCCTAACACTGCACTACAGAGACAATGATGTTAAATGCTTTGTGTGACAATGTCAGGTGACACAACTTGTTTAATAAACAGAGTGGTCACTCTATTCTCTGATCACTTTATTATTGCACAGTGATGGGCTGTAACAGTGACAAAGCCACAAACTATACTATAATACACAAGTGGTGTTCACACCACACCACAAACATTAAACAAAATCTTAGAACAGGATCAGTCCTCAAAAGGATTTTTGGGGTCCCTAATTGGTGAACTACAAGGAGCAGAACACCTATGGAATCAGATACACCGCACTGGATAATACAGAACTGGTATCTATCTGTCCTTCAATCAAGCTGCTAATCGCGAATAACCCGAGATCGGCGGCAATCGCAGCAGTGAGATCACTGCCATGATGTTTGTATTGCACTAGCACTTTAAAAAGCACTAGGGCTTCGGTGATTAGTGGGAATCACCTGCTAATCACCCGAGTGAGAACGGGCCCAAAGGGAACCGAGCGCAACTTTTTTTCTCCTGGTTTCTGATAGCTATAGGAGCCTTCTAGCTGCCCGTTATTTATCCAGGGGGAAGTGTGAAGATAGCATCTGTGACTTCTCTATAATAAATGAAATATCTACATCAGTCCTTATCTGCCTGAAATTTCTGAGCTCAGGCAGGACTTGGAAGTAGGGTAAAAATACTCCGCTAAACTTTTAAATGTAAAAAGAAGTGGTAAAATGGAAGTAGTTTTTTAATAATGAGCCATATTATTGTCATGCATTTTTAATGTCCCATTGAGATGCCTGGGTGCTAAAAATGGTGCTTGATTTACTTTAAGGGTGAGGGGTCAAAAAATGGCTCTATAATAAAGCATAAGGCAGACGCAAACTTTGTGTAAAGTTTGCCACGAACTATCTGCCGGCTAACAAGTTCGTCCATCACTACTTATTATATAAGTTTCTCTTTACATTCCTTGGCAGATATGTATTATACACACACTATCTACTGAAACAGCAAGACATCCATCTTCTATGTAGGTCCACATTGCCAGCCTCAGCTCATTCAAACATGACTTGCATAAGTGCACAAGTATATATAATCATTTGTTTGCCTGACCATAAATAAGATGAAAAACTTGTAATTCACATCTTTCCAGCCTGGGATAATGGAGCTGAAAACAACGTATCAGAATGATGACCACATTCCAATAAATTTCTTTGGTCAGCCACCGGGCAGTTCCATATGTCACAGTGATTGCAGATGAATGTGCTGGTTTCACTGTGGTCATTTTCCTGTCCGTAGCCCGAGTCTTCTACTCTCGCTAGGCTATGCTTGGGTTGCTCTGCAGTGGGTATGAGTTTTGGATAACATTCCAGGCCATAAATTATTAGGCAGCCAGCGTTAAACAAATAATGGAGACAGACAGACACAGAGAATGATCCCATAAGCAGAACTATGATTACAGCGTCCAATAAAATTTTTATATAGCTTTGTGTCCCAAGACATTAGGAAATGTATATATTTTACAAGCGGACATAGAATAATACATACAGCATACTAAGAAAGACTAGTGTGTTTAAATTCAGCTTCAATATTGATCATATCTGGGCAAATGTGGTGCAAAACAGAATGACTTTCAGTATTAGTTTATACTGAACTGAACAGTGATATTTATTTGTTTTCTAATAAGGTTGGTTGGTCATCTAAAGGCAGGTTGAAGATAGATGATGTTCCTGGGTTAGCAATTCACAATGTATTAGAGGCGGGGAATCACAAGAATGGAACTCAAAGGTCCCTGTGCACTAGACTTTAACCTAATATTTCGAGCATTATAATGGTAAAGTGCTTCCAATAGTGACACCTTGATATGAGTGTGTTATGCTTAATGAGAAGTCTAGGGCTGATGGATAGTAAAGGTAGGCTTTCTGTATTATTCGCGCATGCGCAGAACTTTCACGCCGGCCGGCGTGTGACGTCAGCCGCGTCATACGCGGAAGAAGAAGCACGACACTCGGCCGAGTGTCGCCCGGGCTACCGCCGGTCAGCCATTCCGGAGCGGAGACTAGGAGAGGAGCCAGGATGCCGTCGTGGGACCTCCCGACCAGCACTGGGATGGAGAAAGCCCCGGGTGAGTACAATTTTCATTTTTAAGATGAGCTCGGAGTCCCTTTAAAAGCTTAAAGGATACCTGAACTGACATGTGACATGATGAGATAGACATGTGTATGTACAGTGCCTAGCACACAAAACTAACTATGCTGTGTTCCTTTTTTTCTTTCTCTGCCTGAAAGAGTTAAATATCAGGTATGTAAGTGGCTGACTCAGTCCTGACTCAGACAGGAAGTGACTATAGTGTGACCCTCACAGATAAGAAATTCCCCTTTTTATCTCTTTCTTGCTCTCAGAAGCCATTTTCTGCTAGGAAAGTGTTTTATAGTTGGAATTTCTTATCAGTGAGGGTCACACTGTAGTCACTTCCTGTGTATCATGCTCCCTGTCACTTCCTTTCAACCAAAAAAGATGGCTGCCCCCATGAAATCACAAACCTTTGCCTGTTCTTTTAAAACAGGGTGGGTAAGAGATTATATTACCTATCTATTTTAATTAACATAACAAATGTAACTTTTAATGACAGTATGTTTAACTGAGAGGAATATGGATGTTTCCTGTTAAACAATACCAGTTGCCTTGCATCCTGCTGATCTCTTTGGTTGCAGTAGTGGCTGAATCACACACCTAAAACAAGCACGCAGCTAATCCAGTCTGACTTCAGTCAGGGCACCTGATCTGCATGCTTGTTGAGGGGCTGTGGCTAAATGTATTAGAGACACAGGATCAACAGGAGAGTCAGGCAACTAGTATTATTTTAAAAGAAAAAATCCATATCCTTCTCAGTTTAGGCATTTTCTCTATCAATTACATTAGCTTCTGTGATAAAACATGCATGTTTTCACTCATACAGACACACATAGTATGCAGAAAACGCATACAGAAAACCAACAGACGATTGTGCTCCCATCCTCAGCTTATTACACTCACTCTGTCCATCTCTGATGGAGCAGGACTGGCTCTGCAGACTCCTCCAGCCTCACTACAGTACACACCACTTGGAGAGGGGTAGAGAGGTTGGGAGCAGGGCACTGTACACAAGAGCCTGCTGAGCACTGAATAGGGATTGTCTACAAATCTTTGTCTGCAAAACTTTGTATGATTCCTTATCAGTGGCTGAGCAGTTTCAGTCATTAGAACAATTGTGCAGACAGCAGAAATCTTTTTCTCTCTGTGCCCTTAGTTGTCTGTCTCTCAGGACAGGGAAAATAAACTTCTCCCCCCACGGGGCCCCCCTGCGGCTTCTGGGCCCCCCTGCGGCTGCATCCCTTGTTATGCCCCCGAGGTGTTCCTAAGGGCAAAGTTTAAGGTTAGACATTCAGAATAGGTTTTACATCAAGGTTACACATTTTGTCTGCCCCTTCCTCCTTTATTAAGCTGCTCCCATTGGTGATCACACACTAGACTGGAGCCTTTACTAATCCTATCATGAATATCACATGACTAGAGATGATTACAGTTGGCCAGTGGGTGCAGCAGAGGGAGGAATGGGTGAGGACAGGTTTATGAATCAGGTTTTTCGGACAATTTACTCTGATTCATTTAATTTAAATGAAACACTGCTGCTCTCCTGCCTCTCCCCTCCTCACTCACTGTCAGACTCCTCACACAGCACAACAAGCTGCTTTTCCCCAATGATGACCTCTTCACCTCACTCACAGTACAAAAATGCTGCCCTTGAAATCTCTGCGCCTGATGCAAGTGTTTCACCTTGCTTCATGACAGAACCGGCCCTGCCATTTGGACATGGGTTCGCTTTAAATATACGAGACTAATTTCTACCCGTGTGGCTCTGTAAGCAACGTTTATCTGATGGTATTTTGAAACACTGAATGCACAATAGCTTTTAGGTATATGGTAAACAGCATGGTAAAAAGTGAATTGTATAAGGCCTATGAATCACTCACACTTATTAACCAGAAACACATTTTTATGAATGTCTGATGATTACTGACCTTTTCCCCCCAAAAATGTGAGCCAGGCCTGCCATATTAGCAATGCACATGTGGAGATCATAGGGGTTACTGAAGATATACATGTGTATGTTATTATTTGTGTACAGGTAAACTATCACCTCTGGCTTTGATCAAAGGACTCAGCGCTTTGAATTTAGTGCGGCACTGCTTACACCGTATATACGCTTACCATCATCTGGAGGACACGGCAGGTTGTGCCAAGAGTTGTCAGAATATGTGTGTTCAGCTCAATGTGAGAAGAAAAACCCACAGTCATCACTTTCACACACATTGTTTATTGTATTACTTCATGAACAAGTTGCTTGATGGAGAAAAGTGACTGGACAAACAATGCGGTCAGCATGTTCTGTGACAGATGCTCACCGCATTACATTTTATTACCACCATCAGATCATTAAGTTCATGTAAATTTAAGGAAAGCTGAAATGAGTGGAATATGAAGGTTGTCATTATTAACTAATTAATTTATTATACACTAAATTATTCTTCTTGCTTTAAAGTGACACTGAAGAAAACAAGCTTGTCTGGCTTACAAGGGTGAAAAGGGATAATTTGCATATTCAGTAGTGGTGCATTGTGGGTAATCTCAAATGTTCACTTATAGCTGAATTATTGCAAGTTTCCTTCTGTTTTAACCACTTGCCGACCGCACGCTTATACCGTGCGTCGGCAAAGTGGCAGCTGCAGGACCAGCGACGCAGTACTGCGTCGCCAGCTGCAGGCTGATTAATCAGGAAGCAGCCGCTCGCGCGAGCGGCTGCTTCCTGTCAAATCACGGCGGGGGGGCTCCATGAATAGCCTGCGGGCCGCCGATGGCGGCTTGCAGGCTAAATGTAAACACAAGCGGAAATAATCCGCTTTGTTTACGTAAGGCAGATCGGCGATCCCCGGCCAATCAGCGGCCGGGGATCGCCGCCATGTGACAGGGGACGTCCTGTCACTGGCTGCACAGGACGGATAGCGTCCTGTGCAGCCCGGATCACCGGGGAGGGGACAGGTAGGAGAGGGAGAGGGGGATTTCGCCGCTTAGGGGGGCTTTGAGGTGCCCCCCCCGCCAGCCACTCACAGGCAGAAGAGATCAGACCCCCCCTGCACATCATCCCCATAGGGGGGGGGGAAAGGGGGGCAATCTGATCTCTCTGCCTGCACCCTGATCTGTGCTGGGGGCTGTAGAGCCCACCCAGCACAGATCACCAATAACCACGCTGGTCCTTAAGGGGGGGTAAAGGGTGGGTCATCAAGTGGTTAAGAAGGCAAATTCCACCAAGCATTGCTTATTAGTAGGAGGACTTTTCGGTCTCTTTTATCCCCCTATACATTCCTAGTGGTTTGGGTCACTCCGAACTGCTTGGTTACTCTGTTGTACTGGTCCAAGCCCTATCCCATACAGCTGTATCAATCCTTGCCATGTACTGATGAAGGCTAAAAGCCTGAAACAGGCCATGTAGGGTTGATGTGGCTGTGTAATATTTTAAAGCTATAGGCTTGCTATATGACAGCAGTTGTGGATGCTAGTCTGGCTTACAAGGGTGTAAAGGGTGCATTGTGGGTAACCTCAAATGTTTACTTATAGCTGGATTATTGCAAATGTCCTTCTGTTTTAAGAAGGCAAATTCCAACAAGCATGTCTATATAGTGTAATGCATGTATTCTGTAATGATCTGCTCAGCTGCCTGTGCAGGCAGGCAGCTTTTTGACCATTGTTAAGGTTTGCATGCTGCAGGACTCTGGAAAGAAGAGCTTCTGTCAGTTTTGCAGCTTGTGCTTGCTGAGGAATTTGCATACGTTGTCATACAAATTGCCTGGCCACATTCATTGGAGGCGTGTACTATAAGTACTATGTGTTTCCCACAATGCTTGGCTGGTCATAAGGATTCCTTCCTGTGAAACACTCCTGGAGGAGTGTCAGCCTTACTCTTTGTTTGAAGCTCAGCTTAGAGTAATTTCTGAAACTGCGCTAGGCAGGTTCCCCTAGTGCAGTTAGGATTGCTTATCTGTTTTTGTTTGTTCTGTTGCGATTGTCCTGTCCCAGCGGTGGTCGACAGGAAATCGTTCTGATCTCTGTTTTCGGAGTATAGCTGGTGCAGAGGTTGCTACCAGCTATCTCTTCTGATCTGTCTCACTTGGATCGCACTAGCATCTTGCGCTAGCGCTGTGGATCCTTCTGTTCTGTCTCCTTGGATCGCGCTAGCCACTTTCCGCTAGTGCTGTGGATCCTTCTGTTCTGCCTTCCTGGATCGCACTAGCATCCTGCGCTAGTGCTGTGGATCCTTCTGTTCTGCTACTCTGTCTGCCTGGATCGCACTCGCCTAGCGCTAGTGCTGTGGATCCTTCTGTTCTGCTACTCTGTACCTGGATCGCACTAGCATCCTGCGCTAGTACTGTGGATCCTTCTGTTCTGTCTTCCTGGATCGCGCTAGCCACTTTCGCTAGTGCTGTGGATCCTATCTCTCGCTTGTCCCTGTTTTCGTGTGTCTGTCTTGTCTGCTACGAACGCTTGCTGTAGGCTCGGTGAGGTAACCGTTAAGCAAGCGCTCGCGTCCTCTGTTACATGTTTGTCTGTCGATGGTTAGTTAGGCGTGCTTGTCTCTATTGTGCTTATCACGTGGAGAGCGCGCATGAACGCGTGCACTGTTGCGAATGAGTGCGGTGTTCGCGTTCAGTTAGCGTTTGTTATTTTCCGTATCTCCTCATTGTATGATTTGCTGTGCCTTTGCTATCCTCGTATTCTGTTATGATCTGCCTTGTGTCACTTTTGGCAATCGCCTTTCTTGCGGTTGCATTTCTGTTTCGTATCTGCTGTTGTGTGTGCGCTGTCGCGGGGTGGCGACTAGATTGGCGCACACACATACAACCTGTCCCTTTGCTCGTTCTCATTCGCAATTGCTTCCCTTGCGATTGCGTTCTGCGCTTCGTACAATTCCTGTCTGGCATTTGTGGAGGTACAGAGGATTGGTTCCTCTGCACTCCTTAGCGCCATCTGCCGACAGGAATTTCCCTCTACGGGTGCGTAGCACCTTTTGCTGGGTTCCTGCAATTATACGCTTGTGGAGGATTTCCGCCGTATCAGCGCACGCGTTGTGTGCCGATCACGGAGAAAGTTCCACAATCGTTACATATTCCTTGCCAATTTAGGGAGAAGCCAATTAACTTATCTGTATGTTTTTGGGATGTGGGAGGAAACCCAGGCAGACACAGGGAGAACATACAAACTCCTTGCAGATGTTGACCTGCCTGGGATTCAAACTGGGGACCCAGCGCTGCAAGGCCATGCAGTTTAGAAACCACACTTTCCTGCAGAAAAATCTTTATCAAGCTGTCTCACACTTCTTGGCTGCCTAAGCTATTCAGAAAACAGCACTGAGTTCCAAAGTTGGTGAAAGAGCTCAGAGAAGCTCTTTTCCATAGATAACAACTCAAGTGTTTTAACTCTTCCATTACTGGAAAACTGGAAAACAACATGATACTTTTTTCTTTGCTACTTATGTTCTATTTGTTATTGGTACTACTACTACACATACAATTCATTATCTGATGACATTATTTTTGCTTCAGATTTGCTTTAAAGCGAACCTGAAATGGTCTTAATGTGTGTATTTATACTTACCTGGGGCTTCCTCCAGCCCCTGAGGTGCGTGGGGTCCGTCGCCATCCTCTCTGGCCACTCCATTCTTGTGCTATGGCCCATGGTAATCTGGCCAGTCTTGGCCAGTTGTGCTGTTCTGCACATGCGTGCCCCAACCACACATGTGCCCCCACCACGCCCCCATGTCTGAGAGTGTTCTGTACCTGCAGGTACAGAACGGTCCAGGCTGCAGGAGCGAGGCAGGGGGTGCGCGCGGCGAAGCCCTGCATATGCAGGAGAGTGTGGCCAGCCAGATTACCAGCGAGGAAGCTCACACTACTCATGGGGCTGGAGAAAGCCCAAGTAAGTATAAATACACACATTAAGACGATCTAAGTTATCCTTTAACCATTTCATCTTTTCCAAGTGTGAGGAGCTTAAAGTGTAACTGTCGGACATAAAATCAAAAATCAATTCTTTATTTTTATCTGGTAAACAAGTAATACGGATGCTAACCAGGCAATCCAAAAGTTAAAATCTCTATTACTTTTCTTGTTTATAAATGATCATTCCCCAGTTTACCTGACGCTTATTTAGTACGTTGCCGCACAAAGGAAGTTGCAGGGCATGCTGGGTTGTCTTTTTTTACTTCTTTATTTCCCCTGAGACTTAACTAATGTACAGAAGCAAAAAAGGACAACCCAGCATGCCTTGCAACTTCGGGATATTCATCATTTTATTTGTTAAATGACCCCGAGCTTCTTCAAATTTAAACAAAAATGAATCAAACATTTTAAAATAGCTATAAATCCATTTTACGTCTCTTATTTTCAGTTATTGTTTTTAATATTCTTCCTCCTTGTTTATCAGCAGCAGACGCCGGAAATGTGTAATTCCAGGGAATTGTTGCCGCCTCATGTGTTCACCTTCCAAGCTGTTAGTTCCTTCCCTTGGCACGTAGACAGGTCAGCAGTTGTCAGAGCTCTTCTGTCATTGCAGAGCTTCCATCATGTGCAGGAATTGGCAGCAGGTCCCTCCACTGGGGTTTGCCTATATCCTTCCAGTGTTTTGTATTACTTTGGCATGCACGACACACACACACAAAAAGTAAAAACACTGTGCGGCCTTCTCTTTGATTCCGCTGCCAGCACTGGGGAGGAAAATAATAAGTTACACTTTAAAGCACAGTTTCCCATTGATGGCAAGCAACCTACTTCTGTAACATTGTATGAAAGCGGCAATCCCACAGCTGAAATCTAGGCCAGGAATCCTTTGTGAGCAATTCTGCCTTTCCCTTCATCTTTTGCATGCAATGGGACTTCAAGCACTGAGGCATTGTTACCAGAGCAAATATGTTTCATTGTGAATTAGATAACATCTAGCTCATTTTCTGTAAATATACTGACCAGCTTTAGCTGTTGTTGTGAGAGGCATCTCAATCCGGAAATGTAGGCGTAGGCTATTTAAAGCCCTTGTTCAGGCTTATTTAATTTTTTTACACTGTATTTTGTGTGGATTGCACGTAAACTGCGTTTGTGCTTTAATTATTTTTATTATTATTATTATTATTATTATTATTATTATTATTATTATTATTATTATTATCTGGCTTGCTGTGTTTGCAAAACTGACTTCCTGTGTAAATGTCAGGTGCAGCTTGGCTGGACTAAAAACCATCTCTGAGCTGTCAAAACTCCTCCCCCTTTTCCACCCTCACCAACATCAGGTAGTCAGGGAGGAGCCGGGAGGAGCTTGGCTAGATTGCTCCCAGGGTAAGGATTTTAAAATGACTCCCTCGCCCCCAGTATTGAGTAACCCTCAGTATTAGGTAGCCAGAGGTAGTCCCCAAGTATTAGGTAGCCAGATGTAACAAGCCCCCCATCCCGTATAGGTAGCCAGAGGCCCCCCAGTATAGGTAGCCAGATGTAACCACCCCCCTTCCAGTATAGGTAGCCAAATGATCTCTGCAGTATAGATTTCTGTATAGACTTCTCTTACCCCAGTATAGGTAGCCAGATATTCCCTAAGTATAGATAGCTAGATGTTGATTCTTCCAACCCCCCTCCAAAGTATAGGTAGCCAGAAGTACCCAGCAAGTATAGGTAGAGAGATAACCCCAACCAATGTTGCCACTCCCCTTTCCCCCAAGAGTATACATAGCCAGATGATCCCTGCACTACAGGCAACCGGAGGTGTCCCCAGTATACAGCATAGGTAGCCAGAGCCTCCCATCAGCAGAGCACATCACAGCGCAGTATTTTGAAAAGAAAGCCAGATCGCGTGTGCCCTTCCCAGCCATATATGGTAATTACTAGTCCTCTTTTTCATCACAACCCTCACAATCTTAGATCAAAAGGACCTAATAACTTGGTAACTAGAGTCTAGCTCAAAACCTTTGGAGGAAGAGCCTTCTGTCATGCTGCCCCCACACTTTGGAACTCCCTGCCCCACACCCAATCAGGACATCTCCATCCCTGGAATCATTTAAGTCCAAACTGAAAAGCCCCCTGTTTAGTCTGGCATTTATGAACACCTGACTATCTCCTCTGTAACACAGTCCAGCCTGCAACCATGTGTTGATCTACGACATATCTATTCGCTTTGAGTCCTATGGAAGTAAACTGCTTTACAAAAGTTATTGTATTGTACATTGTCAGTGCAGTTTCTAGGCTAAATTGCACCCAGACGAGGGTGTAAAAATTGCCCACCCCCGTGGATGCACAAACCCCTTCTCTTTAGGGACAGTCACACAGCCACAGGTCACAAGTAAATCTGCAGCTCATCCAGGAGGAAGCAGGGACCAGGTAAACACACAGGCGAAGAGAGCCCAGAAAACCAACTCCTCCATGGGCGCCGTGTACTGACAGCCTGCAGTACCGCTACAGGACATCAGGTGTCATCGCGTGGTGGTGACGTGATGATGACTTGACGTCAGGCGCAGGCAGCCCAGGAGGAGTCAAGGAAGGTGATCGCACTGGTAATCTTCTTTCTTCTTCCATTTGGCTGTACTGCGCGTCACCAGCTCCCTAGCGGTTATGTCCTTCTGCCTGCACCCCTTCTTCTACTTGCAGGTCTGCGCCCAGGGCGGTCGCCCTGGCGCACTGCCCAAGAAACGACCCTGTATATTGTATTGTATAAATTAGTGTTGGGCGAACAGTGTTCGCCACTGTTCGGGTTCTGCAGAACATCACCCTGTTCGGGTGATGTTCGAGTTCGGCCGAACATCTAATGGTGTTCGGCCAAACCGTTCGGCCACATGGCCGAACTAAGAGCGCATGGCCGAACGTTCCCCGAACGTTCGGCTAGCGCTGTGATTGGCCGAACGGGTCACGTGGTTCGGACCCGAACGCGTTCTGATTGGCCGAACTGTCACGTGGTTCGGGTAAATAAATACCCGAACCACGTCATATCTCCGCCATTTGTCTGTGGGTTTAGCTTTGGGTAGGCAGGCAGGGTAGTTCGCGCTCCAGCCACGCTAGCCAGGGTCCCCCCAGTCATTGTGTCGCTGCTGGGAATAGTAGTACACCGCTCGCTCAGCCACACTATATAGCATTGGGTTTACTGCCACTCTGTGTACCTCGCTCAGCCACACTATATAGCATTCTGTTTACTGCCACTCTGTGTCTGCTGGGAATAGTAGTACACCGCTCGCTCAGCCACACTATATAGCATTCTGTTTACTGCCACTCTGTGTACCTCGCTCAGCCACACTATATAGCATTCTGTTTACTGCCACTCTGTGTCTGCTGGGAATAGTAGTACACCGCTCGCTCAGCCACACTATATAG
The DNA here is from genome assembly GCF_040937935.1 of Hyperolius riggenbachi. Classification (NCBI taxonomy): domain Eukaryota; kingdom Metazoa; phylum Chordata; class Amphibia; order Anura; family Hyperoliidae; genus Hyperolius; species Hyperolius riggenbachi. Next base: position 245,766,046 of record NC_090652.1, on the reverse strand, counting down.
CATTCTGTTTACTGCCACTCTGTGTACCTCGCTCAGCCACACGTTATAGCATTCTGTTTACTGCCACTCTGTGTCTGCTGGGAATAGTAGTACCCTGCTCGCTCAGCCACACTATATAGCATTCTGTTTACTGCCACTCTGTGTACCTCGCTCAGCCACACTATATAGCATTCTGTTTACTGCCACTCTGTGTCTGCTGGGAATAGTAGTACACCGCTCGCTCAGCCACACTATATAGCATTCTGTTTACTGCCACTCTGTGTACCTCGCTCAGCCACACTATATAGCATTCTGTGGCCTTCTCCTCCTGCGCCTCCTCCTGTCCTGTTCCATCACGTCTGCTGCAGCTGGGTTAGCGTTGCCGGTCCCTGTTTATGGAACCTCTCATCTTTATTACATTTATGACTGCATGGCGGTAAAAAGCATGCTATCCGCACGCTTCTTGTCCTCCTGCAAGGCCTGGGTTGTTGTGTCTCAAAGCGTGGCCTTCTCCTCCTGCGCCTCCTCCTGTTCCATCACGTCTGCTGCTGCTGGGTTAGCGTTGCCGGTCCCTGTTTATGGAACCTCTCATCTTTATTACATTTATGACTGCATGGCGGTAAAAAGCATGCTATCCGCACGCTTCTTGTCCTCATGCAAGGCCTGGGTTGTTGTGTCTCAAAGCGTGGCCTTCTCCTCCTGCGCCTCCTCCTGTTCCATCACGTGTGCTGCTGCTGGGTTAGCGTTTCCGGTCCCTGTTTATGGAACCTCTTATCTTTATTACATTTATGACTGCATGGCGGTACAAAGCATGCTATCCGCACGCCTCTTGTCCTCATGCAAGGCCTGGGTTGTTGTGTCTCAAAAAGCGTGGCCTTCTCCTCCTGCGCCTCCTCCTGTTCCATCACGTGTGCTGCTGCTGGTGCTGGGTTAGCGTTACCGGTCCCTTTTCCTGGAACCTCTTCTCTGTATTACATTTATGACTGCATGGCGACAAAAAGCATGTTACCTGTGCAAAGAAACATGACATTTTCCACATTTAAAAGACAGTTTTTCCTTTGAAACTTTACAATCAATTTTCTCAAAAACTATAAGCTCTTTTTCAAATATTTTTTTCCTCTTGTACCCACTCCCAAGGTGCACATACCCTGCAAAGCACGAAAGTTCTGGTCCCCATTGACTTCCATTATGTTCGGAGTTCGGCGCGAACACCCGAACATCGCGGCGATATTCGGCGAACGTTCGCGAACCCGAACATCTAGGTGTTCGCCCAACACTAGTATAAATCTATAAATAAGTCCTAGGCAGCCTTATTTGAGAACTAATACAGTATATTGCATGTAGACAAAAAAGTCATTGATGTTAAAATAATTCTCAGTATATATATTCCTAAAACCTGATGGTATAAAGATTCTTAATTTATATATTTCTGTAACGTCCATTTTTCTGGAGCACTCCTGCAACAAAGAGGGAAAAATATGTGTTTTACTGGCCTGATGAGTGTGAATGCTCTCTATTTTCATACTCAGAGCTGCGGATGAAAGAACACATGTTCTGCGCTGTGATGTGCTGGCTAATTACCACCTTCCCAAACTTTCCTTTCAGCCGATGATAGGTGATGAAAGCGGTATGATGTCATCAGCAGGGAGATATTTCCTATTTCCTGTGCGGTGTTGATCTTTCCCTCTTCCTACACTGCTGGAGCAACTACTTACACCAAAATAATATTTTCCATCCCTTGCCACTGAAAAGAACCAATGTATTTGCTTAACTGCCTCGCATATGCAACACTGACATCCTGTGGACATCCTCTCAATAGTAGCACAGCTGTACATATATGTGCGTGTGATGTACATAAATCACTCATAAGAATATTTCCTGATAAGCAACTACAAAAAGGAGAATGATGGATTGACTGAGACATCAATGCTCCAATAAACCCACCACTTCACTTGTCAAGGATTTTTGGGGGCTTTACACAGCATTACATTCATTCTACTCATAGAACTACTTACATAAGGAATGAAGGAACAATACATATAACTATATGCTGTATATATACTGTAGTTGTTTGTTATCATTCAGCAAGCACCACTTAGCGGCAATCTGGGCGGATATATCCGTCCAGCGGTGTTGCAGCGGTTGCGCGCTCATTCCCAGCGGGTGCGCGCTCAGTCCCAACGGCTATTACATGGGATCGATTTGGGAAGGGGAGCCAACAAATACCTTGTGAATTAATCAACATGCATTGAATCACAAGGCATGTAATATCAAGATGGCGCTGTAGCAGGACGCCGTGGCACACGGGGCTCCGGCTCTTCTTCTTCTTTCCCCCATCCGGCTCTTCTTCTTCTTTCCCCCATCTCCCTCGTGATCCACCTGATTTTCTTGCCGGGATGGATTCCTCTCCTCCTGGGGACACAGGCAGGCCAAGCGCTGGTCACCGGAACGCCAAGGAAAATGGTGTATTTTTTCATTTTTTTCCTTGTATTTCCCTATAAAATGCATAGAAAATAAAGTAATTGCTGAAAACAAGTATCAATCCCAAAAAGCCTAATTTGTGGCGAAAATAACAAGATATAGATCATTCAGTGTGATAATTAGTGATAAAGTTACTGGCGAATGAATGGGTGGAGCGCTGACAGGGAAATTCCATCTGTCCATAAGGTGAAAACAACCCACATACTGAAGTGGTTAATAAACAAGTTGGCCCATGATTTAGACTATGTTTCAGATATTGGACCCTTAGGTGATTGAGTTTGACACCCTTGGTCTAGTACTCCTATATAGCAGGATAAAGGGCGCCGTCAACCTAGTGGATGAAAAGGGCACTGCCATAGACCATAGAATGCATCTATCATTAATACGGCACCCAAAGCAGAAAAAAGGGCGCCCGATAAATATCGTCAACAACATTAGAACATTTAAAGTTTTTGAAATATGTTTTCATTTTAGAAACTTGCAACTATAGTTTTTGTCAGGAGGGTGGTCTTAGGGTTAGGGACCACCAGGGGGAGTGGCTATGGTTAGGCACCACCAGGGGGTGGTTAGGGTTAGGCACCATCGGGGGGAGGGGGGTTCTGTGTGAGAGTAGGGTTAGGTTAAGCTGTATTGTTGAATTATGTAACGATTTTTAAAGTTAATATATTTTCGTTTTCATCTCCCGTCTGTTTTAAAATGGTATTTACCGTTATCCAATTTCATTAAAGATGTTTATCGTTATTAAGATTTCATTATCCACCGGCGTCAATTTGCTATCCAGCCAGGCCCTTTTTTCCTGGCGCCCTCTTTTCATGCACCCCTTCTCTCCATTCCAGGGCTGGCCCTACAAGTAATGCAATTGCGGAAATTGCCCCCAGGCCCCAGAGTCCATGGCGCCCCCCAAACATCTCCCATATAAGTAATATGTCCTGCTGGGCCACCGGGTACACATATGGTGGAGGTGAGACTGAGGTAGCAGTGGCAGGCAGATGAAGGTGACGATGCCTTACCAAGTGCTCCACCCCTTCCTCCCCCACCATATGCTGAACGATGCGAGCAGAAGACAAGAGTACAACTCACCTGTCAGTGGAGCAGGAACTTCAGCACGTCTTCTTCACTTCTTACAGTAACAGCGTCTCATCTCAGATGCCCTCTAGTGGGGCCTCTCACCACTACAGTAGTGATGATTGTAATCTGCTAATTACCTTTATGCTAAATTTTGCGTTATTTTTCTCAGATACACCCATATGTAATTACTGGGAATTCAACTGATTTTGCGTAATCCATTCGTAATTTGGTTCTGAATTTAGCGGTTAATAGCAAAGCCTCCATACATGCTGTCATCACCAAAATTGCTAGATTTGTTAAAGGGAATAGTGGGAACAAGGCAAAAAGACGCCCTTGTAAGCTCTGACTCCAAAGGTTTTGGGTGCACTCTGGGAGTGACCAGGTTTATAGATCCTGCTGATCTGAGGAAATGTGAGGTGTGGTGCAGTTTCAGCAAGTCCTTCATGTATCCAGGGCCCAACGAAGTCATTGGCTAGGAATGTGGCCGCAGTTCTGGAATCTGGATAATCACCTCTCTCAGTGACTTATTCCTTTAGTCACTGGCTTTAACCAATGATTCAGCCTTCTTTTTTCTAGGATTAATCTGACCAGTGGGAAATGGTCAATAACATTAAATGTACGTGGCAGAACTTGTTTAGTCTCCTAGTGTGCTGATGCATACCTGTCCTGAACTTGACCTGAACGTGTTTATACAATATATATAATACCTGAACCATGGACAGCCAAATACTTCTGGGCTGCCTCTGCCAAACTCCATTAACCACTGCTGATATCTCCACCACTATTTGGAGTTCAGGTACATTCTACCTGGACTCCATTTGCCGACACTTTCTCACCTCTGACAATGGTCAGAGTACAGCTATATAATAGCTGAACCTTAGCACCTCCGGACTACAAATTGCCCAGTCTGCACTGTCATAGCCACAATTACATTGCGGTCTATGAGCGGTGCCCAAGTTTCCAGGAGCCCTATGCACCCAGAGTGTCTGATTCCATCTGAACTTCTAACAACGCCATTATTGACCACTGTTTAAATTAAAGGAACCACTATTGATAAAGTACTTTTGTCCTCTGAAACACAAAGTGTATGGTCAGCTAAGAAGTAATATGGCCACTTAGAACAACTAAGTAAGATACCCTGCTTATGTGTGTGCGTATAGCAGACATAATCTGTTGCCCGTGCCATCATTTGGGGTAAATTTCTTAGAGGGAAGCCAATCAACCTATCACTAGGTTTTTGGCGTGTGGAAGAAAAAACACTGAAAGCAGCAGAGACAGCCATACTATCCCAGGAAGAAAAACATATATATAAGTAGATAAATACTTGTTCTAATTATATAATGTATGTATTGTACTGTCCATGTTCTGATTCCAGTGAATTTTATATAGTAAATAAAGAGAAAACTGTTCCAGGCATTTTCCTTTATTAGTGTGTCTGACTGGAGTAATAGTGATGTAATTTCCTTCCTTTAAATTTTTTTCTCCTAGAAACTGCACTGTCATATCTATCTTACTTTGTAAACATATGTGAGCACAGCATAGATTGTATTTCAGCAGCCTCTGTAGAGGGGCGAGGTGTATTTCCCTTCTCAGCATCATGTCACACTGAACTGCCCTCAGCCAATCAGTGAGGAGCAGGAAGTGGGAGGGGAGAATGTACCAGAAAGGAGCAGGGCAGACTGAAACAAGAGCCATTACAGCGGAAAAATGTATGGTTATATTGGGATGCTTGCAGTGTAGACTGCAATGTAGACTACATAATAGACACAAGCAGTGGGTAAATGGAATTTGATTATGTGGCCGACAATCCCACTTTAAACATAGAGAGAATGTACAAAATACAAAGGTATAGTGTCCAGGCTGGGTATTGAGCAGAGGAAACTAGTGCTGCCTTGCAAGAGTGCTAAGCACATACTGCCCTCCACTCTGTTCTCACCTCACCTAGCTTTGATCAGGGAGTACACACAGCATTCACAAAAAAACTGCTTGTTCATTAGTTTGTGTTGATTATATATGCCACTGTAGAGCCATACTTGGCAAAGCCTGCAGCTTTATGGATTCACTCACATAGTGGTCATTTATGTGCGCTCATTGACAGCAGCACTTCCATCCTGCAGATGTAAAAGGGTGGCTGCCCTGTTAACAAAAGGAATGACTGCCAGGCTGCCCTTGTGGCTAAATATATTTTTATAGTTTTATATGACTCAACAGTTCTTTATTGTTTTGCTGTATTTTTGCTAGATCAGTATATTTTATGCCAATTGTACTCTTCCTTTGTTATGAAGATTCAGGGGAAGGGCTTGCAAAGTGTAGCTGAATAACCGAGTTCCTTAGCTTTAAAGAATAAACTTTGACAAGTATTTCTCATTTACTCTGTGAGCTTTAAACACTTCCATAAGGATTCCACCCATTATAGATAACTGGAGAGGAGGAGGCGCCCCGAAAATAGCAATAGAAACTAAACTATTGATGAGAATAAATAATGAAATTAAGGTCTAACTTCCAATAAGAAGACAAAGCCTGTGTGAGGTAAATAAATGTATTATTATTCAGACACTAATAGGATAACGCATTTCGCGGGGCACAGTCCACTTCTTCGGATCAATAAAAACAGAGTCTGCAAAGAACAAATTGGAACCATTGCAGGGCTCTGGGACAAGCACCATTATATAGCTCAGAGCCCCGGAAGAAGCATAGGGCTCCCATTGGATTACAAAAGAGCAATGAAAATCTTCCTTAGCAACAGGGAGGATTCTCATTGGACCATCGTTAACCAATGAGGATTCTTCATTGGTGCTAGAGAGGATTTCTATAGGTGTTTTGCAATCTAATGGGAGCCCTATGCTTCTACCCGGAGCCTGAGATATACACCAATGCTTGTCCCCGATCCCAGCAGCAGTGTCAGCAGTGGTGGAGAAGAGACAGAAGACAGGAGAGCAGAGGGGGAAAACAGCATAGCGAGAATAGATTCAAATTATCCAATATCAAGCACTCAGGTTTAATTGTACAGCGTCAACCTTATGTAAGAGGAGCAACTTGATGGTTGCTATACAAATTGCAAACAAATGTACAGTAGTTACCACAAGTATCTGCTTCACACACTTAATTTGTTTATTAATGCTCATAAATAGTAACTAAAGATGTCGCGAACCTCCGCTTTTCGGTTCACGAACCCCGTTCGCGAACCTTCACGGAAGGTTCGGTTCGCATAAAAGTTTGCGAACCGCAATAGACTTCAATGGGGAGGCGAACTTTGAAAACTAGAAACATTTATGCTGGCCAGAAAAGTGATGGAAAAGATGTTTCAAGGTGTCTAATACCTGAGATCTTTCAGTGACTACAAGAGGGGGGAAAAAAATTCAAAAATACCTTATAGTTTTTGAGAAAATCAATTTTAAAGTAACTCCTTCTGACCATGGGAAAATTAAGCGCCCGCCGACTTTAGCAGTTAATAGCACAGCCGCTTTAAAAGTTAGAAACCCCAAACTTGCAGAAAATGTTAAGAAGAACAGTGGGAATAAGAGGAAAAAAGACCTTATAGTTTTTGAGAAAATCAATTTTAAAGTTTCAATGTAAATTCTCCTTCTGACCGTGGTAAAATATACCCCCGCCGAATTTAATGGTTAATTGCAAAGCCCCTTTAAAAGCTAGCAACACCAAAATTACTGGGAATGTTAAGAACAGTGGGAACAAGAGGAAAAATTTTTTTTCAAAAAGACCTTATAGTTTTTAAGAAAATCGATTGTAAAGTAAAAAAAAAGAGTCGATTCATAAAAAAAGAACCGATTCATTAAAAAGATCCAGCTCATTCATGAGCCGTTAGTATAGCAGAGAATGCGTCCTCGGAAGGATGTGAAGCTGCTGGCTCCTGCTGCTGTCTCTTCCCACCTGCCTGCACCTGTCAACCCCCACCTAGGCTGGCACCCAGCGCACCCATGGGTGCACTGGGTGCCAGCCTAGGTGGGGGTTGACAGGTGCACGGAGGAGGTGGGGAGAGACAGCGGGAGCTAGCAGCTATGCATCCGAAAGGACGCATTCTCTGCTGTGTGGGTGGGGGGCTTTGGAGATCTTCAATCAACTTAATAGAAGATCGCAACATAAGAGGATACAGTTCGTTGGATCAATTACCATGGATATTGGCGTGGGAAATTTTTTTTAAAGGTACAAGTAAGTATTTCTGGTTAATTAAGAAAATTAAAGGACTTTTTTCGTGGTTGTGTTTTTATTTCATTTAACCCTTTGTGGAAATGGGTAAGGGGTACTTTGTACCTCCATACTCATTTCTCCTGGGAGGGGGTGGGCATCTGGGGTCCCCTTCTTAAAGGGGACTCCCAGATGCCACCATGAACCCCCCCCAGGGAGTCTTCGCCCCCACCTCCTCCTGGGGCCCCGGAGGTGGGGAAGAGCCCCTTGTCCATGGATTGGACAAGGGCTCCGGGGGGGAGGGGAAGGCTTGGCCGCCCCTCCCCCCCCCGGAGGCCCCATACCATGGACCATGCGGGCTGGTATAGCTCAGGGTGCGAAGCCCCAGTCGGCCGGGGCTCCGCATTCTGGCTATCCCAGCCTGCATGGGGGACAAGGGGTTACAGAGGCTTGGGAGGGGGGACCCCACATCATTTTTTTTTCAGATTTCCCACACTCAGCACATAAAAATAATAATAATAATAAAAAAAAATATATATATATATATATATATATACACATATATATATACACATATATATATATATATATATATATATATATATATATATACACATATATATATATATATATATATATTTTTTTTTTTAAAGGACTTACGAGGCCACAAGTATGAAAAAAGTTAAATACCATTTCTTAATCCAGATCCATGGAGGATGCCATCTGCGTCCCCCCGTTCATTCCGCCATGGCACCCGCAGTAATACCGGCCCCGGTCGGGTCCCGACCCCTCCAAACGGGTCGGGTTCTCATTCCCCCCTCAATATGGCCGCCACAGATTGCCGCTGCTGCGCAGTCAGCATAGATGCGATTGCGGCTGCACAGCTCTATGTCCTCCTCCCGCTGCGTCCGATGTATGCACACATATTGATGACGCGGCAGGAGGAGGCCCTAGAGCTGCGCAGGTGCAATCGCGTCTGTGCGGACTGCGCAGCCGTGGCAATCTGTGGCGGCCATATTGAGGAGGGAATGAGAACCTGACCTGTTCGGAGGGGTCGGGAGTCGGGACCCGACCGGGGCCGGTATTACTGCGGGAGCCATGGGGGAACGAACGGGAGGGCGCGGATGGCGTCCTCCATGGATTATGGAAAGGTATTAAACTTTTTTCACATTTGTGGCCTAGGAAGTCCGTTAAATATTGTTTCCTGCTATCTTTTTAACATATCCTGCAAATTTGGTGTTGCTAGGATGTAAGGGGCCTTTGCTATTAACTGCTAAAGTCGGCGGGTGATGATAACCAACCAGAATTATAGGGGTGCAAAAGTGCTGAATTCTGCTAAGGCTTCCATTAGGCTCCCTATTTCACTTTCCAAAATCTCACATCTTTTCAAAGTATGTAGGGAACCCATCTTTGGAGCCCAAGTCTAACAATATGTCTTCTACCTGCATGATACATTTTGTGAGATTCAGACGTTGATAACGGCCATTGCTGCGATTTATGTACGTCAGACTCGCCACCATTGAAATTGCCCAAATAAACAGGTTTTTGTGACCCTAGGCTATGACCTCTTCGGCCTAGGGGCCCGAAACTCACCAGTCATGTTCCCCCCAAAGGTCCCTACAATGCTAGAAAATTTGCCACTGCTGAGCAATTGCCCTTTAAAAAGATGTGAGATTTTGGAAAGTGAAATAGGGAGCCAATGAAAGCCTATGGGGGATTTTACCAATTTTGGACCCCTGTAACTCTGGTTTGCAGAGATGTATGGAACCCATCTTTGGAGTCCAAGTCTAACAATATGTCTTTTACCTGCATGAGACATTTCGTGAGATTCAGACGTTGCTAACGGCCATGGCTGCAATTTATGTACGTCAGACTCGCCACCATTGAAATTGCCCAAATAAACAGGTTTTTGTGACCCTAGGCTATGACCTCTTCGGCCTAGGGGCCCGAAACTCACCAGTTATGATCCCCCTAACAGTTCCTACAATGCTAGAAAATGTGCCACTGCTGAGCAATTGCCCTTTGAAAAGATGTGAGATTTTGGAACTGTAAATAGGAGGTCCAATGAAAGCCTATGGGGGATTTTACCAATTTTGGACCCCTGTAACTCTGGTTTGCAGAGATGTAGGGACCCCATCTTTGGAATCCAAGTCTAACAATATGTCTTCTACCTGCATGAGACATTTCATGAGATTCAGACGTTGCTAACGGCCATTGCTGCGATTTATGTACGTCAGACTCGCCACCATTGAAATTGCCCAAATAAACAGGTTTTTGTGACCCTAGGCTATGACCTCTTCGGCCTAGAGGCCCGAAACTCACCAGTCATGTTCCCCCTAAGGGTCCCTACAATGCTAGAAAATGTGCTACTGCTGAGCAATTGCCTTTTGAAAAGATGTGAGATTTTGGAAAGTGAAATAGGGAGCCAATGAAAGCCTATGGGGGATTTTACCAATTTTGGACCCCTGTAACTCTGGTTTGCAGAGATGTATGGAACCCATCTTTGGAGTCCAAGTCTAACAATATGTCTTTTACCTGCATGAGACATTTCGTGAGATTCAGACATTGCTAACGGCCATGGCTGCAATTTATGTACGTCAGACTCGCCACCATTGAAATTGCCCAAATAAACAGGTTTTTGTGACCCTAGGCTATGACCTCTTCGGCCAAGGGGCCCGAAACTCACCAGTTATGATCCCGATAACAGTTCCTACAATGCTAGAAAATTTGCCACTGCTGAGCAATTGCCCTTTGAAAAGATGTGAGATTTTGGAACTGTAAATAGGAGGCCCAATGAAAGCCTATGGGGGATTTTACCAATTTTGGACCCCTGTAACTCTGGTTTGCAGAGATGTAGGGACCCCATCTTTGGAATCCAAGTCTAACAATATGTCTTCTACCTGCATGAGACATTTCATGAGATTCAGACGTTGCTAACGGCCATTGCTGCGATTTATGTACGTCAGACTCGCCACCATTGAAATTGCCCAAATAAACAGGTTTTTGTGACCCTAGGCTATGACCTCTTCGGCCTAGGGGCCCGAAACTCACCAGTTATGATCCCCCTAACAGTTCCTACAATGCTAGAAAATTTGCCACTGCCGAGCAATTGCCCTTTGAAAAGATGTGAGATTTTGGAACTGTAAATAGGAGGCCCAATGAAAGCCTATGCCCAAATAAACAGGTTTTTGTGACCCTAGGCTATGACCTCTTCGGCCTAGGGGCCCGAAACTCACCAGTCATGTTCCCCCTAAGGGTCCCTACAATGCTAGAAAATTTGCCACTGCTGAGCAATTGCCCTTTGAAAAGGTGTGAGATTTTGGAAAGTGAAATAGGGAGCCAATGAAAGCCTATGGGGGATTTTACCAATTTTGCACCCCTGTAACTCTGGTTTGCAGAGATGTAGGGACCCCATCTTTGGAATCCAAGTCTAACAATATGTCTTCTACCTGCATGAGACATTTCGTGAAATTCAGACGTTGCTAATGGCCATGGCTGCGATTTATGTACGTCAGCATCACTACCATTGAAATTGCCCAAATAAAAAGGTTTTTGTGACCCTAGGCTATGACCTCTTCGGCCTAGGGGCCCGAAACTCACCAGTTATGATCCCCCTAACAGTTCCTACAATGCTAGAAAATTTGCCACTGCTGAGCAATTGCCCTTTGAAAAGGTGTGAGATTTTGGAAAGTGAAATAGGGAGCCAATGAAAGCCTATGGGGGATTTTACTAATTTTGCACCCCTGTAACTCTGGTTTGCAAAGATGTAGGGACCCCATCTTTGGAATCCAAGTCTAACAATATGTCTTCTACCTGCATGAGACATTTCATGAAATTCAGACGTTGCTAACGGCCATGGCTGCAATTTATGTACGTCACAATTTCACCATTGAAATTGCCCAAAGAAACAGGTTTTTGTGACCCTAGGCTATGACCTCTTCGGCCTAGGGGCCCGAAACTCACCAGTTATGATCCCCCTAACAGTTCCTACAATGCGAGAAAATGTGCCACTGCTGAGCAATTGCCCTTTGAAAAGGTGTGAGATTTTGGAAAGTGAAATAGGGAGCCAATGAAAGCCTATGGGGGATTTTACTAATTTTGCACTCCTGTAACTCTGGTTTGCAGAGATGTAGGGACCCCATCTTTGGAATCCAAGTCTAACAATATGTCTTCTACCTGCATGAGACATTTCGTGAAATTCAGACGTTGCTAACGGCCATGAAACTCACCAGTTATGATCCCCCTAACAGTTCCTACAATGCTAGAAAATTTGCCACTGCTGAGCAATTGCCCTTTGAAAAGATTTGAGATTGGTTGGTTATCATTACCCGCCGACTTTAGCAGTTAATAGCAAAGGCCCCTTACATCCTAGCAACACCAAATTTGCAGGATATGTTAAAAAGATAGCAGGAAACAATATTTAAAGGACTTCCGAGGCCACAAATGTGAAAAAAGTTAAATACCTTTTCATAATCCAGATCCATAGAGGACGCCATCCGTGCCCTCCCGTTCATTCCCCCATGGCTCCCGCAGTAATACCAGCCCCGGTCGGGTCCCAACTCCCGACCCCTCCGAACAGGTCGGGTTCTCATTCTCCACTCAATATGGCCACCACAGATTGACGCGGCTGCGCAGTCCGCACAGACGCGATTGCACCTGCGCAGCTCTAGGGCCTCCTCCTGCCACGTCATCAATATGCGTGCATACATCGGACGCATCGGGAGGAGGACCTAGAGCTGCGCAGCCGCGGCAATCTGTGGCGGCCATATAGAGGGAGGAATGAGAACCCGACCCGTTTGGAGGGGTCGGGACCCAACCGGGGCCGGTATTACTGCGGGTGCCATGGCGGAATGAATGGGGGGCGCAGATGGCGTCCTCCATGGATCTGGATTATGAAATGGTATTTAACTTTTATCATACTTGTGGCCTCGTAAGTCCTTTAAAAAAAAAAATATATATATATATATATATATATGTATGTATATATATATATATATATATATATATTTATTTATTTTTTTTTTATTTTTTTTATGTGCTGAGTGTGGGAAATAAATGAAAAAAAAAATGATGTGGGGTCCCCCCTCCCGAGCCTCTGTAACCCCTTGTCCCCCATGCAGGCTGGGATAGCCAGAATGCGGAGCCCCGGCCGACTGGTGCTTCGCACCCTGAGCTATACCAGCCCGCATGGTCCATGGTATGGGGGGCTCCGGGGGGGGGGGGGGGCAGCCAAGCCTTCCCCTCCCCCCCCCCCCCCAGAGCCCTTGTCCAATCCATGGACAAGGGGCTCTTCCCCACCTCCGGTGCGCCAGGAGGAGGTGGGGGCGACGACTCCCTGGGGGGGGGGTTCATGGTGGCATCTGGGAGTCCCCTTTAAGAAGGGGACCCCAGATGCCCACCCTTCTCCCAGGAGAAATGAGTATAGGGGTACAAAGTACCCTTTACCCATTTCCACAAAGGGTTAAATGAAATAAAAACACAACCACGAGAAAAGTATTTTATTATTCTATATTAACCATAAATACTTACCTGTACCTTTAAAAAAGTTTTCCCACGCCAATATCCACGGTAAACGATCCAACGAACTGTATCCTCTTATGTTGCGATCTTCAATTAAGTTGATTGAAGATCTCCGACGCCTCCCACATAGCAGAGAATGCCTCCTTTTGGACGCATAGCTGCCGGCTCCTGCTGTCTCTCCCCACCTCCTCACCTGTCACTCTCACATAGCCTGGCACCCATGGGTGCGCTGGGTGCCAGGCTAGGTGAGGGTGACAGGTGCAGGCAGGTGGGGAGAGACAGCAGCGAGCCGGCAGCTTCACGTCCTGCTCAGGACGCATTCTCTGCTATACTAACAGTTCTTGAATCATCCGGTTCTTTTTAATGAATCGGTTCTTTTTTTTTATGAATCGGCTCATTTTACTTTGAAACTTTAAAATTGATTTTCTCAAAAAGTATAAGGTCTTTTTGAAAAACTTTTTTTTCCTCTTGTTCCCACTATTCCACTTAACATTCCCAACAATTTTGGTGTTTCTACTATGTAAGGGGACTTTGCTATTAACCGTTAAAGTCGGCGGCCATTAAAGTCTATGGGGCGAATCGAACTTCCGCAAAAGTTCGCCTGGTGCAGGCGAACGCGAACCCCCAAAGTTCGCCTGGAACCGTTCGCCGGCGAACCGTTCGCTACATCTCTAATTAGTAAACCTATTCCTATTATTAAAACTTGGCAATACAGGTAGCCCCCCGGTTAAAGAATGAGATAGGGACTGTAAATTTGTTCTTGACTTGAATCTGTTCTTAAGTTGGGACATTTGAAACCGCTTCTTCAAACTTCCCCCACGGAAATGACATCATCGCGACGGGATCGGGCTGTTTGTATTGGCAGGTCTTTCGTAAGTTGGGCGTCTGTAAACCGGGGACTACCTGTATTGCCTAAAGGTAATGACTTAAAGCCTATCAGAGCTGGCTATGTGACATACAATCATCTCACATACCACATGTGCACACTGTCTCTGCAATTCAAGTTACACCCGGGAGCTACAAAGGTAGTTGACCAACAGGTGATCTTATCTAATACCAGTCCTCTGGAATTTACTGTTAGCAGTAGTATCTGCATGCTAATGCTTGCAAAATCTCACCTGCCATGCTGTGGATTATATAGGATGCATCTCTCTGCTCATAGCGGGATACTAACAGTTCAGGAATGCGATATTCGACAATTGGGTTATGCCCATGCTATGTGGGTTGCGTCCCACACCTGTTCCTTTCTGCTTTAAGTGCGAATAGGTCATATGCTTAACATAGTATTTGCTTACACATTTACTGCCACCCTGCTGGTTCTGAGCATTTTTTACTCTAGTGTGAACCGGCCCCTAATCCTCCAAATCAGGCATTGCTGTGGCTGCACTTGATATGGGTGGGGGGATTACGACAGCCACACTTGTTTTATAAGCTCTGGCAGGTTGACCTTGCAGCTATGGGTGTCACCAAAGGGATATGTGGAAAGGGGTGCGACTATTGGATGGACCGACTCAGAGGTTTTCTTGGGGTCCAGTTGATTTAGCTTCTGTACTTATGACAAGGAGAGGTCAAGAAGGGTCAACTGTGGTTTCAATGGTAGCCCAAGACCAGCTAGGGTCCTAACCAGAATGGCCATCAGGACTTTCAGAAAGCAATATCAGGATTCACAAACAAAGATGAGCATAATTCTCCAGTCAGATCATTAATGGAAAATAATTCCATTGCTTTGATCATGAGGATAAGTCCTGACTGGATGGCTGTGGTCACTCATCTCTTCTTCAATATGTTTTCAGAAGGAGAAGTGACATATGACCAATTGACCAATCAATATAAAAACTCATAAACTGATCATATGCATGAACCTTCTTGTTGGATAAATTATGTAACAGAAATGTATCATCTCTACTCACAAAAAAGGGGCAAGTTTGTTTTGGTTTAGAAGAGTCTTAGAACATGTATTTGTCTGATGGGACCATCACAAACACACTGGATCATGTTTGTATGTATATTGCTATTTAGGCCAGACAATGGCATGGGCACCCAACAAAACATAGGTTACATAGCCCTGGAAGTGGGGCTAATATCATGTGGAGTGAAGATCGTTAGTTGTACATGGGAGGTGAGCATGGGACATAGTTCATTGCCCCATCACTGGGTACTGTGTATAAAAGTCAAGCACAAACACCACATGATCTTCACTTCAATAATGAATGGCAGGCTGTCATTGTAAAAACATAGGCACTAATATAAAGTTGCTCTAGGGTTAAACAAGTTCAAGCAATCAGCCAATAGAGTATTATCATCATGACACATCTTAACAGTACTGTATATGTTTGTAGTGGAAACAGGCAAAAAGGGCGTCGAACATTTGGGCACCGCCATAGGCTGTAATGTGAATTACAGCAATAGTAGTGCTCAGAGGGTAATTTAGGCAGCGGCAAAAGACAGAGCCCAAATTATCCCCCCCCCCCCCCCCCCAAAAAAAAAGTACAATTCAGCTGTCAATCGAATTGCAGTCCATGGCGGCCTGGAGGGGGAATAGTAATTAATGCCACTGGGGGACTTTTGCAGGAACAGGGTGAGTTTTTCAGCTTCACCCTGCGCCTAAGTTTCCTATTGCCATTTTTGGATATATGCAATTTTATTGCCTGTATTTTTACTCTTGACTTACAAAATCAAACTAGAAACAACCATAAAAAGGCAAATTCACAACAAGAGGCAGAATTATATTTACCACAAGATTGCAGTGTGCAGACAACAACCGGCAATTTTATTGGTACCTATTTGCTGCTTATTGAGCACGCTTTGTGCCATTACCTAGGTAATGTGAGCATTGCTAGTGTAGCATTTTACGCTACTTGCTACTAGCCCTTGATCAATACTGATCAAGCATTGATTGCGAATCTGGTCGGAGTAAATATACAGAACCTTGCTAGTCATAATAACAAGTGATGAAAAAAAAAATATTAAGTTGTAATACTTCGATTTTTCCAGTTTAAAAAAAAGTTTAAAAAATCCATTCTAAGGGCTCGTTTCCACTATTGCGGTGCGGAATCGCCTGGATTCCACCGCTGATGAAATCGCATGCGGATGCAATTCCCCATGCGTTTTTTGCCGCTAATTCGCATGCAAATTCGCATAGGTGAGGGTATATGCGATTTTAACCATGTCACTACCTGTGTGAATTTACATTGGTACCTATGCGAATTCGCGGCAAAAAACGCATGGGGAAACCGCATGCGATTTCCCTATTAAATACATTGCATGCGATTTGCATGCATTTCACTCGCAGGCGAATTCTGCTGCTCTTTTGTGCGTTTTTTCACCATTGAAAAAAACGCACCTCAACAACGCTACAGTGGAAACAGGCCTATCCACTTGCATTACATGTGCGAATCCGCATGCGTTGGACGCATGCGGATTCGCGATAGTGGAAACGAGCCCTTAGAGTTAATCCTATTATATTGAACATACACAAGCAAAAATCTCTGTACATTCTCTTTTCATATATATTGTTCATCCTGGTTTCCCCCCAGTATATTTCTAGTGACAACATTCAATGTGAAATAAAGCACGCCATTTTATCAGCGGAATTCCCCGGCACGTCCCGCATTGCTTTTTATTCTAAACTATTCCATTTTGGGCCCCCGTAATTGTCTTTTACTTCAGAAAATGTCTCCTTTCCTACTGAATAAATCAGTCTTTTTAATATTGTAGATTTATGAAGAGTTCCTATGTTTTTTCAATTTTATTGAAACCCATATATACAGAAGTCTAATAAAACCCACTCCAGCCAGATGAAAATACAGCAGAAGATCCTGCTTTATGAGCCCGCTGTAATTTTTATGTTCGGAATTGTCTCAGTTTATTAGGGCTATACATATCGAAGCATCTGTATTTAAAATATTCTGTGGAACCGGCTCTGATTTGGCGTCAGGTTAGCTTTCGTATTAAAGCCATTGGATGCCGCATTAGGCTTCTTCTTAATGCAAATAATTGCAGCCTTCAACGTTTTCAGAGGACACCAACTTTATTTTTCTTTAAACTAAGACTTACTGCTCCTATAATCATAGGTCCCTGCCTGCTAATATTTCCTGCAATACCGTATGATCAATGCTGTGGAAAAACATTTATTATATTTCTTCCAGCTACTTAGAGACATTACTGAATTATGGCTTTTACAAAATGAATCTTGAATGCATTCTTCCTTTATGTGACATTTTTACAGTCCTCATCTCGGCTCTGTGGCCTCCGAGCTCCAGTGAATGCAGTGATGCCTTTCCCAGAGTGCCGAGGGGGGGTGGACAGTGCCTTACTTATGCCTTTCTGTCTCTCTGTGCATTTCCAGTGGTGTTCCTGCCAAAGTTCTCATGTGATCAGAGAGATGCCATCTATAATGACAGAACTATAAAGGGCACACTATAACATTCTGTCTGGGAAGATTCCCAAACAGTACGCTGACAAGATTTGGTGAGATGTTAAATAGATTGACTGATTTTCTAAGTAAATAGATTTTTGTTACTAGTTCATTAGATCAGGGCTTTTCAACCTCTTCACTAATTGTATCACTTTAATCGCCTGAAATTCTTCAAGTACCACCAGTGTGCCTGTGCAGTAGACCGAATCGGGCTCTTCTGTTTTTGCCAAAGCCCGAGTGGAGAGCCGCTACTGTGTATGCGCAAATGCCAGCAAGCGCCAAAAAGATCTTGGGGGGGGGGGGGGGGGGGGGATCCCATTCCTCAATTCATTAAGGCAAAAATGAATGTGAATGTACAACATTATCAAAAACATTTGAAAAACAGCAAAAAAAAGCTAAATTTGCAGTGATATTGAGCAAGAAAATGTGTTCACTCATCCCTACACCCAACCAGCTCCCCCACCTGTGTCTCTATCCAACATTGGAAAGTATTGCTAGTGCCAATCCCTTCACACAGGTACACCACTCCTGCTATCAAACTGACATCAAATATAGACAAAGAAGGAGGCACTCCACTGGATGTTTTTGCAATCAGTCAATATGTATTGGGTGTGTTTAGTACACTATGTAACGGGTCACATACCATCATTGTGTAGTAGTGCACTAAATAATAAGGGTCAAAGCCTGATGAAGGTTTTTGATCACTTTCTTAAAGTGTGCTATACATACAGGGGCGTAGCAATAGGTTGTGCAGAGGTAGCAACCGCATCGGGGCCCTTCGACCAGAGGGGCTCCGAAGGGGCCCACCCTCAACCACAGTATTAGCTCTCTATTGGTCCTATGCTGGTAATAATCCCCACAGCTCCCGCTGTCCACCCCGCCCACATCTGTCACCCACATGTGGGTGACATGTGGGTGACATGTGGGAGAGGCGGGGAGGGCAGTGGAGCCGGCGGGGACTTAGCGTCCTGCACGGACCCGACAGAGCTCTGAGCTATATAGCTCAGAGCTCTCTAAGCATCTTTGTATTTGGGCTCCAAGAAGCCCCATTGGTCCTTAGCAGACCAATGAGGTTCCTTCTGATTTGAAGGAACCCCATTGGTCTGCTAAGGACCAATGGGGCTCCTTGGAGCCAAAATACAAAGATGCTTTAGAGAGCTCTGAGCTATATAGCTCAGAGCTCTGTCGGGTCCGTGCAGCGCAGACGCGTATGCGGCGGCGGCGAGTGACGTCGGGTGCGGCGTAGTTACAATGTAACAAAGTTGTTACATTGTAATAACTTTGTTACATTGTAACTGATAGAACATTTCCGAGGCTATTTCGAGGGATCATTTATTTAAAGGGACAGGTAAGTATTAATGGTTAATTAAGAATATTAAAGGACTTTTTTCGTGGTTATGTTTTTTGTTCAATTAAAATACTTTTTCTAAGTGTTTGTGTGTTTATTTACTTTTAACTCTTAAAGGAAATGGGTAAGGGGTACAAGTACCTCTATACTCATTTCTCCTGGGAGGGGGGGGTGGGCATCTGGGGGACCCCTTTTTAAAGGGGACTCCCAGATTCCACCATGAACCCCCCCCCCCCCCAGGAAATCGCGGCCTCCACCTCCACCGCCCATCGGAGGTGGAGAAGAGCCCCTTGTCCTTGGATTGGACAAGGGCTCGGAGGGGGAGGGGAAAGCTTGGCTGCCCCTCCCCTTCCGAGACCCCCCAATCCATGGACCATGCGGGCTGGTATAGTCAGGGTGCGGAGCCCCACGCAGCTGGTGCTCTGCATTCTGGCTATCCCAGCCTGCATGGGGGACAAGGGGTTAAAGAGGTCTGGGAGGGGGGCCCCACGTCGTTTTTTTTATATTTCCCACACTCAGAACGAAGTAAGTAAAACTCTTCCCACTTGGGGGAATCTATGAAAATAATACACTATTGTTACCTGTGCAAAAAAACCTGACATTTTCCGCATTTAAAAGACATTTTCGCCCTTGAAACTTAAAAATCAATTTTCTCAAAAACTATAAGGTCTTTTTGAAAAAATGTTTTTTCCTCTTATTCCCACTGATCCCCTTAATATACCCTGGGAATTTGGTGTTCCTAAACTTTAAGCAGGCTTTGCTATTAACCGTTAATTCCTCTTATTCCTTCTGATCTCCTTAAAGGGAAGGTTCAAGCAAAATAAAAAAATGAGTTTCACTTACCTGCGGCTTCTACCAGCCCCATGCAGCCATCCTGTGCCCTCGTAGTCACTCACTGCTGCTCCAGTCCCCCGCTGGCAGCTTTCCGACCTCGGAGGTCGGCGGGACGCATTGCGTACATTTTTATGCATTCCCACTAGTGCAGGAACATTAACACATACGTTTTTACGCATTACTGGTTCAATGCGTAAAAATTTACGCATTGAACCAGTAACGCGTAAAAATGTATGTGTTAATGTTCTTGCATTAGCTGGAATGCGTAAAAACGTACGCAATGCGGCCCGCCGACCTCCGAGGTCGGAAAGCTGCCAGCGGGGGACTGGAGCAGCAGTGAGTGACTACGAGGGCACAGGATGGCTGCATGGGGCTGGTAGAAGCCCCAGGTAAGTGAAACTAATTTTTTTTATTTTGCTTGAACCTTCCCTTTAATATATTCTCCAAATTTGAGGCTCTTAGCATTTAAGGGGGCTTTGCTATTAACCCTTAAAGTCGGCGGCTACCTAACATTGATCCATGCGTCAACTTTTCCGCTTCAGGAGCATGGCCATACGCATTAATTTTGTAATACCCGTTGCAATGCGAAAATTACGCGAAAATTACGCTTACGCGAAATTTCGCGAAATCCTTCTTCATTACAATTATGTACTTACGGCCATAAACGTAATTACACTAATTACGAGAAAATTTCCCGAAATCGTAATTACGCCATTACGCTCATCTCTAAGTGTAAGATACCATCACACAACTATTTCTCAAAGAAGGCAATACCCAAACTGTACCGTGATGTTGAAAGGCAAGTGGTGTCATCTCTGGCACACAGCGTTGGGTCAAGGGTCCATCTGACCACGGATGCCTGGTCTGCAAAGCATGGTCAGGCCTGCCCGAAGACTAAGTCAGTCCCCACACACAGCATCTCTGCCTGCACGCCATGTGACTGCCTGCCCCTAGACTAAGTCGGTCCCCACACAGCATCTCTGCCTGCAGGCCATTTGACTGCCTTCTCCGCCACCACCAACAGGGTCCAGGACTCCAGATGGATGCCTGAATTTTTAAGGCCGCTGCTAGCAGTGGCAACTATAATATTTTTTTCTGGTACATGCCTGTCAATATTTCTGGCTGCACTGCGGCTGCAACAACAAAACAAAAGGCATGTACATGTGTCAATTCCCCTTCGTGTTCATTACCTTGCCACGGTGAAGGGGCTTGCGTATCACAATGAAGCAATGACCGGCTAAATGAGTGTTGTTGGGGTGCACACCTGACCCAAGAAGACAGATAATAAGTTCGTTGCTTCATTGTGGGCAGATCAAATTCGATCAGCTGGACACTCAGTCACTGTTCTGTCATTGAGCTTGGACGAAACTAGTAGGGAGGTGCCAAACAGAGCGAGGAGTCGCCAGGACGAGTTCAGGAGTGTTTTTTATATGCGCCTGAGAAGTTTTCAAATTGTAAGTGCACTACTTTTTAAGGATCTTAATAAAAACTGATTTACGCTATGTCAAGCATGTTTTGAGTCTTAGGCACTGTGTGATATGAAGTAAGAAGTGTTATACAACTACTACAAGCGCTGACTGCTGACCTGAACCTGGTTAGGAATAGAATCTGGTGAGAGGCTTTGTTTTTACCAGGTGGTGGTACACTGGGTGCTTTACTGGTCAGATTGGGGAGCACATAAGCTGGTGAATGTACCCCATTAGCGGTATCACACTATTGCCATCCCATCTTCTTTTTTACATGCATGGAGGAGAGTTAAGCTGTGGAAGTTTGATTCTACTGGCAAGGCCAGGAGCGCTAACCGCTGCTTTTTATTGATCAGCCATTGGATCTGGTGAGCGTAATCTAGTATTATTTTGCTGTATGCTGTTGGATGAGTGAGAATACCATCAAGTGCTGTGAATGACTTTCTTAGAGACTGTTTTTTTGTTATTTTTTTATTTATATCTTTATTCTTTATTTTTTTATGTTGAAGCTGATGTTATTGTGACATTTCACTGTTATTCCACTGGCTATGGGAGCATATGAAGTTTAATATGTATCGGTTGTGAAATATTGTTGAGCGCTCTGCATCAGTGGTGCTCAGCAGAGCTCGAATATTCGAGTAGCTCGAATATTCGAGCTCTTTTTCAGCTATTCGAGCTCGGTATTCGAGCTCCGAATAGCTGGAGCTATTCGAATGGGCTATCCGAGTACACTCGAATAGCCCATTCACTATTCGAGCTATTCGAGCAACCCGGCGCTATTCGAGCTCGGTACCGAGCTCGAATAGCGTCATAGCCCAGATTGATGTCCTTAGAGCCAATCAGAGGGCTCCCAGGCCCTCTGACGGCAGCCAATCACAGAGGGGGACCCTGGCCAGCCCCTACCCTATAAATAGCGGCCGCCATGTTCCGTTTCTCCGTGCTTGCCTGAGACTTGTACAGAGAGAGAGTTGCTCCTTTGTGCTTTGGCTTAGCAAGAGCTCTATTGTGGTCATTTACCTAGCGTTTTTGCTCACATACACCTCCTATACACACCTATATTGTTGTTAGTTATTTAGACATTGTATTTTAGTTAGTAGCTTGTGTGTTACATTAGAGACAGGCAGCTGCTGCAAGCTTACAGGTTTAGGCCTCAGGGGGGCCTTGCCTCTGTGGGCAGCTGTCCTCTGTTTATTTCTCTCATCTATACCAGTATTTCTGCTGTCCTTTACTAATAGTATTGTAGTTATACTGTACTAGGAGTAGGACACTCACTGACTGTCACTGTTTATAGGCTACTAGCTAGCTCCTGCGTGTGTGCACTCACTCACTGTCTGTGTGTACACACACTCTATTTCCTTCTGATTACTGATAGATTATTGTTAGTTAGTTGTACTTACTTACTACTTACTCTTACTGTACCCGTAGGGACACTCACTGTCACTGTTCATATAGGCTACTAGCTCCTGCGTGTGCGCACTGCACTCACTGTCTGAGTGTACACACACAACACACACTCTATTTCCTTCTGATCGCTGATTGATTATCGTAATTAGTTAGTTGTACTTACTGTTACTACTTACTCTTACTGTACTAGGAGTCTAGGACACTCAGTCACTGTCCATAGGCTACTAGCTCCTGCGTGCGTGCGTGCACTCACTGTCTGAGTGTACACACACAACACACACTCTATTTCCTTCTGATCGCTGATTGATTATCGTAATTAGTTAGTTCTACTTACTTACTGTTACTACTTACTCTTACTGTACTAGGAGTCTAGGACACTCAGTCACTGTGTTCATAGGCTACTAGCTCCTGCGTGCGTGCACTCACTGTCTGAGTGTACACACACAACACACACTCTATTTCCTTCTGATCGCTGATTGATTATTGTAATTAGTTAGTTCTACTTACTGTTACTAATTACTCTTGCTGTACTAGGAGTCTAGGACACTCAGTCACTGTTCATAGGCTACTAGCTCCTGCGTGCGTGCACTCACTGTCTGAGTGTACACACACAACACACACTCTATTTCCTTCTGATCGCTGATTGATTATCGTAATTAGTTAGTTGTACTTACTGTTACTACTTACTCTTACTGTACTAGGAGTCTAGGACACTCAGTCACTGTCCATAGGCTACTAGCTCCTGCGTGCGTGCACTCACTGTCTGAGTGTACACACACCACCCACACTCTATTTCCTTCTGATTGCTGATTGATTATTGTAATTAGTTAGTTCTACTTACTGTTACTACTTACTCTTACTGTACTAGGAGTCTAGGACACTCAGTCACTGTGTTCATAGGCTACTAGCTCCTGCGTGCGTGCACTCACTGTCTGAGTGTACACACACCCACACTCCATTTCCTTCTGATCGCTGATTGATTATTGTAATTAGTTAGTTCTACTTACTGTTACTACTTACTCTTACTGTACTAGGAGTCTAGGACACTCAGTCACTGTGTTCATAGGCTACTAGCTCCTGCGTGCGTGCACTCACTGTCTGAGTGTACACACACCCACACTCCATTTCCTTCTGATCGCTGATTGATTATCGTAATTAGTTAGTTGTACTTACTGTTACTACTTACTCTTACTGTACTAGGAGTCTAGGACACTCAGTCACTGTCCATAGGCTACTAGCTCCTGCGTGCGTGCACTCACTGTCTGAGTGTACACACACCACCCACACTCTATTTCCTTCTGATCGCTGATTGATTATTGTAATTAGTTAGTTCTACTTACTGTTACTACTTACTCTTACTGTACTAGGAGTCTAGGACACTCAGTCACTGTGTTCATAGGCTACTAGCTCCTGCGTGCGTGCACTCACTGTCTGAGTGTACACACACCCACACTCCATTTCCTTCTGATCGCTGATTGATTATTGTAATTAGTTAGTTCTACTTACTGTTACTACTTACTCTTACTGTACTAGGAGTCTAGGACACTCAGTCACTGTGTTCATAGGCTACTAGCTCCTGCGTGCGTGCACTCACTGTCTGAGTGTACACACACCCACACTCCATTTCCTTCTGATCGCTGATTGATTATTGTAATTAGTTAGTTCTACTTACTGTTACTACTTACTCTTACTGTACTAGGAGTCTAGGACACTCAGTCACTGTGTTCATAGGCTACTAGCTCCTGCGTGCGTGCACTCACTGTCTGAGTGTACACACACAACACACACTCTATTTCCTTCTGATCGCTGATTGATTATCGTAATTAGTTAGTTGTACTTACTGTTACTACTTACTCTTACTGTACTAGGAGTCTAGGACACTCAGTCACTGTCCATAGGCTACTAGCTCCTGCGTGCGTGCACTCACTGTCTGAGTGTACACACACCACCCACACTCTATTTCCTTCTGATCGCTGATTGATTATTGTAATTAGTTAGTTCTACTTACTGTTACTACTTACTCTTACTGTACTAGGAGTCTAGGACACTCAGTTACTGTGTTCATAGGCTACTAGCTCCTGCGTGCGTGCACTCACTGTCTGAGTGTACACACACCCACACTCCATTTCCTTCTGATCGCTGATTGATTATTGTAATTAGTTAGTTCTACTTACTGTTACTACTTACTCTTACTGTACTAGGAGTCTAGGACACTCAGTCACTGTGTTCATAGGCTACTAGCTCCTGCGTGCGTGCACTCACTGTCTGAGTGTACACACACCCACACTCCATTTCCTTCTGATCGCTGATTGATTATTGTAATTAGTTAGTTCTACTTACTGTTACTACTTACTCTTACTGTACTAGGAGTCTAGGACACTCAGTCACTGTCCATAGGCTACTAGCTCCTGCGTGCGTGCACTCACTGTCTGAGTGTACACACACCACCCACACTCTATTTCCTTCTGATCGCTGATTGATTATTGTAATTAGTTAGTTCTACTTACTGTTACTACTTACTCTTACTGTACTAGGAGTCTAGGACACTCAGTCACTGTGTTCATAGGCTACTAGCTCCTGCGTGCGTGCACTCACTGTCTGAGTGTACACCCACCCACACTCCATTTCCTTCTGATCGCTGATTGATTATTGTAATTAGTTAGTTCTACTTACTGTTACTACTTACTCTTGCTGTACTAGGAGTCTAGGACACTCAGTCACTGTTCATAGGCTACTAGCTCCTGCGTGCGTGCACTCACTGTCTGAGTGTACACACACAACACACACTCTATTTCCTTCTGATCGCTGATTGATTATCGTAATTAGTTAGTTGTACTTACTGTTACTACTTACTCTTACTGTACTAGGAGTCTAGGACATTCAGTCACTGTCCATAGGCTACTAGCTCCTGCGTGCGTGCACTCACTGTCTGAGTGTACACACACCACCCACACTCTATTTCCTTCTGATCGCTGATTGATTATTGTAATTAGTTAGTTCTACTTACTGTTACTACTTACTCTTACTGTACTAGGAGTCTAGGACACTCAGTCACTGTGTTCATAGGCTACTAGCTCCTGCGTGCGTGCACTCACTGTCTGAGTGTACACACACCCACACTCCATTTCCTTCTGATCGCTGATTGATTATTGTAATTAGTTAGTTCTACTTACTGTTACTACTTACTCTTACTGTACTAGGAGTCTAGGACACTCAGTCACTGTGTTCATAGGCTACTAGCTCCTGCGTGCGTGCACTCACTGTCTGAGTGTACACACACCCACACTCTATTTCCTTCTGATCGCTGATTGATTATTGTAATTAGTTAGTTCTACTTACTGTTACTACTTACTCTTACTGTACTAGGAGTCTAGGACACTCAGTCACTGTGTTCATAGGTTACTAGCTCCTGCGTGCGTGCACTCACTGTCTGAGTGTACACACACCCACACTCCATTTCCTTCTGATCGCTGATTGATTATTGTAATTAGTTAGTTCTACTTACTGTTACTACTTACTTTTACTGTACTAGAAGTCTAGGACACTCAGTCACTGTGTTCATAGGCTACTAGCTCCTGCGTGCGTGCACTCACTGTCTGAGTGTACACACACTAAATTTACTTGTGATTACTACTGATTATTGTAACTGCTAGTTGTACTTCCTGACTGTTACTACTTACTTACTGTACTAGGGGACACTCACTCAGTCACCTCACCAACCAACCCACTCCATTAAAGTACCCCACTTTTCACCCGCCCTTTTAAAAAACTTTTGTCTATACGCCCAAAACATTGAAGATGTCTGGAAGTGGCAGCCAGCGCGGTTTGGGCAAGGGGAAGGGCAGCAAGGGAATCAGGAGGAGAGGGAGCAGCATTGTGGCAAGCCGCGGCCGCGGGCGCGCCACCATGCACAGTTCCGCAGCAGCAGCAGCGTCAGTGGCTAACATTCCTCCCATAGCCACTGGCCGTGGACGCCTTGGGCGCCGCCCAGCAGGAGCATCTGCAACTCACGCTGCAGAGACACAGCAGCAGCAGCGTGTAGCACCTGCTCCCATTTTCCTCCAGCCGGGTCGGAAACGTCCCATTGAGGAAAAGGATGCAGACACTGTGGTGCAACTCATGACGGAGGATGAGCAGCCCGCCATCAGCTCTGCATCCGAGGCCTCCACCCTCACCACCACCACCACCACCACCACCACCACCACCCCTGTTCGCAGCAGCCGCCCAGCAGGGCCTGGGGAGGAGGCCAGTTCACCATCAGTCGCCGACCTGTCACTCAGCAGTCTTTTTACCCCAGGCACCATCAGGGTATTGTCTGCTGTTGTTGGCGATTTTGAGGAGGAGATGCTGATGGGCACTTTGGGGGAGGAGGGATTGGACAGCAAGACTGTGGCGACAGTCAAGCGTCCCATCCATGCATCAGGAGAGGAGTTTGGGGGGTCATCATCCCAGCAGGACATGTTTCAGGAGGGGCATGATGATGATGACCCGGTGACAGACAGAGACTGGGTGCCACCACCTCCAGGGGATGTCGTCCTCAGCAGCTCTGAGGAGGAGGAGGAGGATGCGCTTGTGGGCCTTGCAAGGAGGCGCATCATTGCAAGCATTGGCAGCGTCCCACAGTCTGCTGGTGTCTCAGGCTCAGCAGCAGCAGCAGCAGCATCAGCCAGTACCACCACCAGCCGCACCCAAGCCCCCCCCCCAACCACCACAGGGAGACAGGCAGCAGCGCTTCCATGCCGTAGGGGGATGTTTCTGTCACCAATCTGGCGGTTTTTCACCATGCCCACTGTGTACAGCAAGTAC
Organism: Hyperolius riggenbachi; assembly: GCF_040937935.1. Taxonomy (NCBI): domain Eukaryota; kingdom Metazoa; phylum Chordata; class Amphibia; order Anura; family Hyperoliidae; genus Hyperolius; species Hyperolius riggenbachi. Next base: position 245,738,580 of record NC_090652.1, on the reverse strand, counting down.
GCCACTTGCAACCACTGTCAGCGGAAGTTGAGCAGAGGTGCAGACCCCTTAAAGTTCAGCACCAGCTCGCTCATCAACCACCTTGCGGCTAAACATTTCCACCAGCATGAGGAGTTCCAGAGGCTGAAGGCATCTGGTGCTGGCAGTGGCACCACACCCATCACTGCACAGCCTTCAGCAGCAGCAGCAGCAACAGCAGCCACCCGCCCTCCTGCTCCTCCAGCAGCACCAGCAGGAGTGCGGAAACGCACTGCTCCTCCCCCCTCTGCAACTCCTGCCGCCCACACTGAGGCCTGTTCTGGCAGCCAGTCCTCAGTGGCCTCCTCTGCTGTGTCTGCTGATTCCCGTGTCAGCAAAAGGCCACGCCAGAGCCTTTTGAGCGAGTCCTTCCAGGGGGTGGTTAGGGCTCTGCCTCCCAGCAGCCGTCGCGTGCGGCAGCTGAACGGCTTGCTGGCACGGGCCATGTGCTCCCAACTCCTGCCGTACACGCTCGTGCAGGAGGGGAGCGACATTCGTGCGCTGCTTGCTTGCGCAGCCCCAGACTGGCAGCTCCCCAGCAGACACTTCTTTGCCCGCAAGGCCATTCCTGCACTGCACCGCTTTGTGATGGCCAATGTGGAGCGAGGGCTGGAGCACGCGGTTGGTGAAAGGGTCCACGTCACCATGGACTCCTGGAGCAGCCGCTTCGGGACAGGCCGCTACCTGTCCTTCACTGTCCACTGGGTCAGCTTGGTGGAAGGGGGTGAGGATGGGAGAGCAGCAGCGGGCACAGCAGCAGCAGCAACACAGTGGGTGGTGCCACCCCGCAGGGTCAGGGGAACTGCAGCAGGTTCCTCCGATCCTCTGCCATCCTCCGGCACACCTGGCCAAACCCCCCGCCTCAGCAGCAGCGTGAAGGCCCGCCACTGCCAAGCGCTGCTGCACTTGGTCAGCCTTGGGAAGACCAAGCTGACGGCAACCCATGTGTTGGCCAAACTCCAGGAGCAGGAGAGGATTTGGCTGACCCCCAGAGGCCTCAGAGTCGGAGAGGTGGTGGCCGACAATGGGGCCAATCTGGTTGCCGCAATAGACAGGGGAAACCTGACCCACATCCCCTGTCTTGCCCACGTGCTGAACCTGGTGGTGCAGAAGTTCCTGCGCACCTACCAGGGGATGGGCGAACTGCTGGAAACGGCAAGGAATGTTGTGCGTCACTTCCGGCGCTCGGCTGCAGCCTGTGCGAGCCTGGAAGACGTGCAAAAGGAGCTGGATCTGCCACGCCATCGGCTGATCCTTGACGTTCCGACTCGCTGGAACTCCACCCTGGCGATGTTGGAGCGTCTGGTTGAACAGAGGCACGCTGTCAACCAGTACCTTGCCCTGGCCACTGTTTCCGCAGCTCAGAGAAGGGACAAGACCAGCAACATCCCGTCCATCGTCCCCGATGATGACTGGAGGCACATGCAGCAGGTGTGCTTTGTGCTGGCTCCCTTCCTGCAGGCCACAAACATGGTGAGCAGGGACCATGCTATGGTCTGCGAGTGGGTGCCCCTGGTTTCTCTGCTGAACAGGGCCCTCGATGCTTTGCTGGAACAGGGAGCGGCAGCCTTGGACCAGCAGGAGCGGCAACCAGCTGCGCAGTCCACCTCTGAGGGGGAGGAGGAGGAGGACTTGGTGGAGGTCCCTGACCTGGCTGCTGATGAGGGGGATCAGCACAGCGCAGCTGAGTTGGTGCGGGGGTGGAGAGAGGATGAGGCGGCAGAGGAGGAGGATGAGGACAGCACTGACGTCGATGTGCCAGCAGACGTGGCCCGCCTCTTCCCAATGGCAGCGCACATGCTGACGTGCCTGCGCAGGGACCCCAGGGTGATCCAGATGAAGCAGAGGGAGGACATCTGGATCAGCATGATGTTGGACCCACGCCTCAAGGGGAAGTTGAGCCAGTTCCTGCCGCCTGCAGGAGGAGACCCAGCGCAACAAATAAGGAGCTTGCAGCAGGCCCTTGTTGAGCGCTTGGAGGAAGCCTTCCCCCAGCCTTCCACCCCCACTGTCCAGCAGCCAGCACAGAGGCAGCAGCAGGTGCCTGCATCCAGCAGCAGCAAGCGCCCCACAGACCTGCTGTCTCTCAGCCACGAGCTCTACAGGACTGTAGAGGCTCCGGCAGCAGTGACTAGAGAGGAGATGCATGCAGCAGCATCCTCCTCCGGTCACAGCCAGCGCCTGACCCGCATGGTGGCTGACTACACGGGGTCGTACAGCGGGCTTGACAGCGATGCCCCTGTTGATCCCATGGAGTATTGGGTCAAGCGCATGGAGATCTGGAGCGAGCTGGTGCAGTACGCCCTGGAAGTGCTGTCCTGCCCCCCTTCCAGCGTGCTGTCCGAGCGCTGCTTCAGTGCAGCTGGTGGCGTGGTCACCGAGAAACGCTCACGTCTGTCTCACAAGTCTGTGGACAGACTGACGTTTCTCAAGATGAACCAGGCGTGGGTGGAAGGCGAGTTCCTGGCCCCTGTTGTCGGCGAGAGGGGGACATGAACTGGCTGCCGGAACCATCGTTAATGTGCCTTACCACCCTTTACCACCTCCTGGCTCCTGCTCACTAAGCCAGCCTGGTTCACTTTGACTATTACGTCGCCTGCAGCCACACATTTTACACCTACAGTGGGCTGCTGTGTACTGCCCTTCTGCTGTCTGTCTGTGTTTCCCACTGCCAGGGTACACAGAATTACCTTCTTCTGCTGCCACTCTGCCACCAGCTATTACGTCAAACAATAGCTATATTGGTTGCAAAACCAAAACCAAACAAACCATTAAAAAAAAAAAAGGTTTAAATTTTCTGAGGTGCCCGGGTTGAAAACTGTGTTGTTCCAGTTGTGTATTGGACACAATGTGGGCTGCACGACCGCTGTCTGGGACCTCCTGTTGTGTTTATTTACAGCCCTGGTATCACCGCTAGGTACCAGGGCTATTATGTCACGCTGCCTACCTGCTGCCACACTCACACTGCTCCTCCATACCTCCTCCTGCTGCTGCTGCTGCTGTCTGTCTGTGTTTCCCACTGCCAGGGTACACAGATGATTTACCTTCTGCTGCCACTCTGCCACCAGCTATTACGTCAAACAATAGCTGCTCGCCTACTCCTCCATTCCTCCTCCTGCTGCTGCTGTCTGTCTGTGTTTCCCACTGCCAGGGTACACAGATGATTTACCTTCTGCTGCCACTCTGCCACCAGCTATTACGTCAAACAATAGCTGCTCGCCTACTCCTCCATTCCTCCTCCTGCTGCTGCTGTCTGTCTGTGTTTCCCACTGCCAGGGTACACAGAATTACCTTCTTCTGCTGCCACTCTGCCACCAGCTATTACGTCAAACAATAGCTATATTGGTTGTAAAACCAAAAACCAAAAAACCATAAAAAAAAAAAAGGTTTAATTTTTCTGAGGTGCCCGGGTTGAAAACTGTGTTGTCCCAGTTGTGTATTGGACACAATGTGGGCTGCACGACCGCTGTCTGGGACCTCCTGTTGTGTTTATTTACAGCCCTGGTATCACCGCTAGGTACCAGGGCTATTATGTCACGCTGCCTACCTGCTGCCACACTCACACTGCTCCTCCATACCTCCTCCTGCTGCTGCTGCTGCTGTCTGTCTGTGTTTCCCACTGCCAGGGTACACAGATGATTTACCTTCTGCTGCCACTCTGCCACCAGCTATTACGTCAAACAATAGCTGCTCGCCTACTCCTCCATTCCTCCTCCTGCTGCTGCTGTCTGTCTGTGTTTCCCACTGCCAGGGTACACAGAATTACCTTCTTCTGCTGCCACTCTGCCACCAGCTATTACGTCAAACAATAGCTATATTGGTTGCAAAACCAAAACCAAACAAACCATTAAAAAAAAAAAAAAGGTTTAATTTTTCTGAGGTGCCCGGGTTGAAAACTGTGTTGTCCCAGTTGTGTATTGGACACAATGTGGGCTGCACGACCGCTGTCTGGGACCTCCTGTTGTGTTTATTTACAGCCCTGGTATCACCGCTAGGTACCAGGGCTATTATGTCACGCTGCCTACCTGCTGCCACACTCACACTACTCCTCCATACCTCCTCCTGCTGCTGCTGCTGCTGTCTGTCTGTGTTTCCCACTGCCAGGGTACACTACACAGATGATTTACCTTCTGCTGCCACTCTGCCACCAGCTATTACGTCAAACAATAGCTGCTCACATTACTCCTCCATTCCTCCTGCTGCTGTTGCTGTCTGTCTGTGTTTCCCACTGCCAGGGTACACAGAATTACCTTCTGCTGCCACTCTGCCACCAGCTATTACGTCAAACAATAGCTATATTGGTTGCAAAACCAAAACCAAACAAACCATTAAAAAAAAAAAAAAGGTTTAATTTTTCTGAGGTGCCCGGGTTGAAAACTGTGTTGTCCCAGTTGTGTATTGGACACAATGTGGGCTGCACGACCGCTGTCTGGGACCTCCTGTTGTGTTTATTTACAGCCCTGGTATCACCGCTAGGTACCAGGGCTATTATGTCACGGCGAGCTGCCTGCCTCATTGACTGCCTGCTGCCACACACTCATCCTCCTCCTCCTGCTGCTGAATTTACCTCCTGCTGTCTTTGTGTTTCCACTGCCAGGGAGCACATACAATGGCGCTTCCAACATGCATGCGCCCACCAGCTATTTGTTACGCTCAAAAATAGCTGCATTTCTTTAAAAAAAAAATTGAAAAGAGAAATACGTGAAGAAGAAGAAGACGATATTGAAAAAGAAGGAGAAGGAGAAGATGAAGATGAAGAAGAAGATGAAGAAGAAGATGAAGAAGATGATGAAGAAGAAGATGAAAAAGAAGAAGAAGATGAAGAAGATGAAGAAGAAGAAGATGAAGAAGAAGAAGATGAAGAAGAAGAAGAAGAAGATGAAGAAGATGATGAAGAAGAAGAAGAAGAAGAAGATGAAGAAGAAGAAGAAGAAGATGAAGAAGAAGAAGAAGAAGATGAAGAAGAAGAAGAAGATGAAGAAGATGAAGATGAAGAAGAAGAAGAAGATGAAGAAGATGAAGATGAAGAAGAAGATGATGAAGAAGAAGAAGAAGATGATGAAGAAGAAGAAGATGATGAAGAAGAAGATGATGAAGAAGAAGAAGAAGAAGAAGAAGAAGAAGAAGACAATATAGAAGAAGAAGAAGAAGATATAGAAGAAGAAGATCTAGAAGAAGAAGAAGAAAGATAAAGAAGAAGAAGAACAAGTATATACAGTAACACTACTGAACAAAATTAAGGACACAACTTCTCTTTCCACATTTTTTTTTAAAGGAACATCCCCACATAATCACTTGCTGTTGTTACTTGGAAAAAAAGATGTTTCTTGCATCATTCACCCTCAAAACAAGTGTTGGAAGCTATTTAAGGCCAATTCGAATAGTCAGCTCGAATAGTGAGCTCGAATACCGACTCGAATAGTGAGCTCGAAGTCCGAGGTCGAATCGAATAGTAAAAATTATTCGACTCGAATATTCGACTGACCTCGAATAATTTACTATTCGAATTCGACCAAACTCGAATTTTAAAAAGGGGTATTTGAGCACCACTACTCTGCATTTTTTAAATATTTTTATTGCTTAGCAACTTACTATGAATTTTCTGGGGTTTCTGCCTTATCAGGATAAGTGACACTATTGCATGAGGAGCAGACAGTGATACTTGCTTGTGGCCCAGCAGTGTATTATAATTACTATTATTATTTAGTATTTATAAAGTGCCAACATCTTCAGCAGCACGTTACAGAGTATATTGTCTTGTCACTTAACTGTCCCTCAGATGGACTCACAATCTAATCCCTACCATAGTCATATGTCTATCTATGTATTGAGTAGTGTATGTATTGTAGTTTGGGGCCAATTTCAGGGGAAGCCAATTAACTTATCTGTATGTTTTGGGGATGTGGGAGGAAACAGGAGAGCCTGGAGGAATAGATACAGATACAGGGAGAACATACAAACTCCATGCAGATAGTGCCCTGGCTGGGGTGCGAATCGAATGTATGAAGCATATTATGTAGGTGTAAAAAAGGTCAACATGGAGCATTAAAACAACAGCTTCATCATATAAGCTTGGTTCATTTGCTTTCAAATTATGTCTGTAACCTGGCCACTCCCACAATTTTTCTGTGGCCATATTCACTCTTCCTAATGGGGTCCTAGCAAGACTAATGGCTTAAAGTAACCGTGAAGCAACCTAAAACAAAAGACTTAGATACTCACCTAAGAAGAGGGAGGGCACTGGATCCCATAGAGTATTTCTAGTCCTCTCTCCATCTGCTCGTTCCACCACTGTAGCCTGTTCAACATTTGTGCCTTCAGCTTTTTTCTGTAAGTTTCGAAAGGCTCTCAGCCTCTCACGTCCTCCAGACCTTCCAAAGATAGCGCTAGTGATGATCGTAATCAGCAAAACTACGTTTTTGCTAAATTTTGCGTACATTTTTGCAATTACGCCTATACGTAATTACGATTTGCAAACTAAATTGATTTCATAATCATTCGTAATTTCACATAATTTTGTGCCGACTTTGGAAGTTAATAGCAAAGCCCCCATAAATGATATTGACACCAAAATTGCTATCTAAAGGGAATAGTGGGTACAAGGTAAAAAAAGAATTTTCCAGATACAGCATATCGTTTTTGAGAAAATCGATTTAAAAAAATGCAAAGAAAAAATGGTTTTAAAACTTGGGAAAAATGACAGTTTAAAAACCATTTTTTCTTTGCATATTTAAATTCGATTTTCTCAATAACTACAAGGTATTTTTGAAAACGCAGCGCTTTGGTAATTACGCAGCGCTTTGGTAATTACGCAGCGCTTTGGTAATCCAAATTCCATCTTCACGAGAGCATGTTGCTGCTAGCCAGAGGACCATGTGGTTAGTGGCTATCTTGTCTGAACTTTTCTCTTGAACTGAAACAAATGAACTTTACGAGTTTTCCCAGAAAGGACATATTTCCACGAACCTAAGTATTTTCTCCTTTTTATTTTCATACTGGCTACTAATGTTTCTATAATTGTTGATTTTAACGATTTTCTGTATATATTAATTATTCATATTGAATATTTAATAAACGACGCTAACGTCCTTTATTTGTCTAGCTACCCTATTATTCAGCCGCACAAACTGAACCCCGGTTTCTGAAGAGTCGCTACTATTGTTGCTAGCTAGACAGAATAGAGTGTGTTTAACCGTTTTATTTGCAGGTCTAGAATCAGCCAGTCAGTGGGCTCCTCTGTCCTATGGTAACAGAGGTGGTGGCAGTTATAGCCTGAAATAGTGTGTAAATTGTATTACCGTAACTCACAGGCTCCCTTCTAGTCGGTCTGCTGCCAAAATTCCAGCGGTTTCTGCGCACCGATTGTGACCACAGCTTTCAAGGTCTGTGTGCTGAAACCGATTGGAAGGCATTTTGCGGTCCGGCCACTAGGGGCCCTGTGACAGTGGATTTTTCGTGAAATGTTTGCACAATTTCAAATTTGGCAGTTAATAGCAAAGCCTCCATACATGCTATTGCTGTAAGCGCTGTAAGCCAAAGCCTGCCCGAGGTGGGCCAAAAATGTATTCCACCTGCAGGTCAAATAATTTCACCAAGGGGGGGGGATAAGAGGACATGGAGAGAGAACCAGGAATACTCTCTGGGATACCTACACTCTCTGGGACTTTTCTTTGGATGAGTAGCTAACCCTTTTTTTTCTCACTTCAGGGCTGCTTTAAACTTAAACACATACGAATGTCATAATTTACATACATTTATTATAAAGATTAAAAAAAAGCCTAAAGGATTTGCACAATACAAAAGAACATAAAAAATTGAGGACAAAACAGATCCATACATATAACAATAGAATGTACTGCATTATTGTATGTATGTGTTTTATGTAATATTTAGATGCACTGTAGTATCTAAACACCAAAATGCCAATTAGCTGCCTATATAGGCCCCTCCTGGCATCACTCAGTTTTTTCGCCTCTAGGTTTCTATTTCCTAAGTACTTCATAAAAATCAAATTTCAACAGCAACTGATCTGAGTGTATTAAGTGACAAAGATGCTAATCCTGCATTCAAAATGTGCAAAACTTTTTCTGCTGTTATGGTTTGGAGTTATCACATACTTTAGTAGTCAGTGCCAAACAGTTAAATGCTGGGGGTTCTAGCTTCTTATCTGAAACACCTGGCTCATCGATTAGAGGATAAAAGAAAAAAAAAGACAGTGCAGTTCCTAGTATACACCTCAGTAGGAGTGTCTGAAGACTCTGGGAGGAGGGCAGCTAATGAATACACAATGAGCAAGAGAAGGGAGGGGGGGAAACAAGAGTCAGGGAGGATATGATGTCAGCATTAGCTTGGCAAAATGGTCACTGCCTAGAATAGGATTTTCTGCTTTTCCTTTATAAAATTCACAGGAATCATTACGTGGATAGCACAATACATCTGTTATGTAAGTAGAAGTAGTATTTATCTACTTATATATGAGTTTTTTATTTCTAGGTTAGCATGGGTGTCGCTTGTTCTTTAACTGCTCATGATCCTCTGCTCTAGTTATTGACCTAGCTTGTCTGACTACAGTGAACTTTTCTGCTTCATCAAACGACCAAGCGTCTCTAACATCCTGGGATCTTCCCCTCCAGCTAATGACCCAGCTTTCCTGAAAATCCATGATCTTCAACAAGTAACTCTTTATCAATTGAGCCTATCAGATTCTCTGCTCTCATACAGTATGATCCGAGAAATATGAATGAAAATATGATTAATAATTTGTATAGCGCTTTTCTCCTTCAGTGTTAGGAAGTCTTACCCAGGGATGAGCAGAAACTACGCCAGTGTGAATTTACGCATCGTAGTTTCGCATCTACGCATGGTAGTTCGTAGGTGGAGTTTCAAAACTACGCTTACGAATTTATTCATAGCGAAGTACCGCTACGTGTAGCTTACGCCCACTATGTGTAGTTAACATGTGTATTGCGTAGTGAACTACGAATGCGTTACTCGCGTGTAATTTTCCGCGTGCGATTGTATGCTTACAAATTTACGCATTGGAAAAGGGAATGTACGCATAGAAGAGTTCCCTGTATAAGCATTTACAAGGGAATTAATGCATAAAATTTTCTGCATGCGGGCATAAGCATCCGTATACACTACGCTTGACGCTACGCGTAATTGCGTATTTTAACGCGTAGTCTACAAAATGCATACAAAGCAAATATTTGATTTTGAAGCAGTAGTTTGGCGAAGCGTAATTGCGTAAAACTACGCGTATTTCCAGCATAGCGAAGTTGGCTGACTACGACCATCCCTGGTTTTACCCAAGTACTTCAACAAGTAACAACTGGGCCTGCCTGACTACCCAGAATGTCCTACAGAACAACTCAGCCGGTTCTTAATATGTCTACCCGGTTCTAACCATTGCTTTAAGGGGAAAAAGAGGCACCCAAGGGTATAATAAAACTGTGTTAAAAACAAATAAAATAAGGACACATGAGGTGGTTCACCTCAATGAAGACAAATCCATGTAATAAATGAATTCTAATAGGCACTGGCAGCGCGTTGTCCTTTGGGAGAAGTAATTGTAGCAACAAAGATGGGAACTGCGCATGGAATAGGTGGGAAGGCTTCTGCCAACAGGAAATTTATAACATTGAGTGTCCAAATGGAAGAGGGGAGCTCAGTATCGGATCATCCACAAGGCGAAACTAGGCAGTTGCTTAGGGCCTGGAGAGAGTGTAGGGGCCTGGTGGATGCTAGCTTCCACCAATTCTTACCAAAAAAAAAGCCAGATGATCATCAGTGGTGGGCAAAAACTGCTAGTGCTATCTTGCCTAGGGCCCCACTTCATCTTAATCCATTCCTGGGGGGGGGGGGGGGGGGGCTGTTGTATATTGGTCGCTGCACACAGATGTTTACCTGGAAGGAAGAACCTGCTATTTATGGAAGGGGAGGACTGCAGCACATGGAAAGTAGTACCTGATGATGTGTGTGAAAAGAGATGCATTACATGGACAACAGGGAAAGGTAAGTGTAGGTAAGTGGGGGGAGGGGCTGCTACTCATGGAAGGGGAGCTGGTGGACATAGAAAAGGGGTCCCAAAAAAATCTTTGGAAACAAATGTGGTCTAGAGAAGCCCCAGGCCCAAACACTGAGCTCACACAAACACATACAAAATCACGGCTGAATTCAATCTCAGGACTCTTAAAAGACAGAATATCCCCTACTTACTGGAAAGGTGTTACCAAAATCTATACTTTTCTCATATATTTTCTTTTGTAATTTACATTTAAACTAATGAATTCCTCCGTGACTGAAAGGCGGGAGTTACTCTACCTTGGCCATGTCCAGTGAGTACCAGAGTGATTGTGATACCAAGCCATGAACTGTTTCTAATTCCAGAAACTGCGAAATTAATGAGCATATTTTAATGAATCTTTGGGTGACCCAGAAAAATGTGTGCTGTCTATACAGTAGACAAGAAAACCCGTCACACACTATAGCAGCTGTATGAATGAAGAAGAATATGTATTTAGGAATTATCTTTTATGCAGACTGCAAATCAAAACAAGCAGTAGCCATTTTCATAAAGGATAGCCTTAGATCATATATTTTTCTCCAGCTAATTGCTCCCTCTATCCCTCCTCCCAGTCAGTCTGTAGCCATGATAGATCAGTCAGCATGGAGGTGTGGCTTCACTAATAACCAATCACTCTACTTCTTCCTGCTCATGTGACTAAATGGGGACTGGCTTAAGATGGGCTGGATGTTAGCAAGCAGCTGTCAGTCCAAGAGGATCTCCAAAGTGATAATTCTGAAGCAACAACTGGACAGTAGTACAATACAATACAATATAATGGCATCATCCTATATAATAATAGGCAAGTGTCCCTGCATACTCCTGTCCCTGTGTCCATGCATTTGCACTACTGCGCAAGTGCAGCAAGGACAGCAATTTGGACAGGAGGAGGACCGGGGCCAGGGGGCTGGACAGGCGTGTGCGCGCGGTCGCGCTGATATGCAGCGGTGCCGGCTGTCACAGGGGCTGGAGGGGAGGGGGGTTGTGAGACAGACCTAGAACCCTATTAACAGGCTTAGGTCTACTAGTTAACCCTCCTGGCGGTTTGCAAAAAAATCGCCAGGGGGCAGCAAATCTTTTTTTTTTAATTTTTTTTTTTTTTTTCATGTAGCGAGACAAAGTCTCGCTACATGATAGCCGCTGCTCAGCGGCATCCCCCCAGCCCCTCCGATCGCCGCCGGCGATCGGAGATCCGGAGATCCCGTTCAAAGAACGGGATCTCCCGGAGGGCTTCCCCCGTCGCCATGGCGACGGGGCGGGATGACGTCACCGACGTCATCGACGTCGTGACGTCAAAGGGGATTCCGATCCACCCCATAGAGCTGCCTGGCACTGATTGGCCAGGCAGCGCACGGGGTCTGGGGGGGGGGGGCAGCTGCGGCGTGACGGATAGCGGCGGATAGGCGGGTAGCGGCGGCGATCGGGCACTGCACGCAGCTAGCAAAGTGCTAGCTGCGTGCAGCAAAAAAAAAATTATGCAATTCGGCCCAGCGGGGCCTGAGCGGTGCCTTCCGGCGGCTTACCCCGAGCTCAGCTCGGGCTTACCGCCAGGAAGGTTAATATAATAATAATACAAAACTTTGCAACACCACTATGCTATAGTGTATGGACAGTGTAAGGGCTCTGCCTCTGACACAGGAAACCAGGGTTTGAAACTTGGTTCTTCCTGTTCATTAAGCCACCACCTATTCAGTAAGGGGCAAGACTCCCTAACACTAGTACTGCCTACTGAGCGTGCCCTAGTGGCTGCAGCTCTGGTGCTTTGAGTCCACCAGGAGAAAAGTGCAAAATAAATGTTATTTGTTTTGTCTCGTCTATATAATACCATGATTGTAGAACTAGGAAATTGCTTTATACTAAATTTGTAATTTTTCCGCAGATCACATTATTATTCATTTCGAACATATCACCCAGTATAATGGCATGGGCGCTGTGCCGAGCTGATTCCACAGTGCAGAACAGCTGTGATTTCACCATAAAGAATGAAAAGTAAATGTGAAATATACCTACACAAATGCCATTATTAGATTTATTAATAACTTAATTGACATTAAGGCAAGTGTTTCAACTCTTAATGCAGTTTATAGGATTGCCAGCTCAGGTTTTATTTCCCCTGAAGCCGCAGTGTACGAAAGACCACATTTTATTCCCAGGATTCTTCATGGGTAGAGAAGAAGCTCTAAATAGTGAGTATGAGATTAGTCACTGTAAATCATTATAAATGCATTACAATAAAGATGTTATGAGACATCATATATTAGGAATACTCTTTACACTGGAGGAGATGATCTATATGTATATTGTGAATTATTGCTTGACCTGGCAAGAGGAGATTAGTGCCACCCTAACCTGTTATTACTTAGCCCCCACTGTGCAAAAATGTCTTGTGTGACGGTCAGGACTATGTACAGCCGCTCAGTTTTGTTTTGTTTTTTGCTCAGAATGATTATTGATGATTGTTCTGGGTGATAGTTTTAGGAACAAAAGGCTGGTCAGACATACTACAAATAGCTAGAGATGGACTGAACTGGTCGCCGACAAGCAGTATTCTGCGAACATTCGCTGTTTGCCGCAAATGCAAACAGCGGATGTTCACCGAACGCGGTAATAACAGTGCAGAAGATTTGGGCGCAACCGGCGCCACCATAGACCGTAATAGGAATTACAGCTATAGCGGCACACAGTGAGTAACTGTGGTGCCGTCAGAAGACGTAGCTGAAGTTACTTTTAAAATACTGTAATTCGGCTGCCAGCTATTGAAAGCCGAATTACATCATTCCCTACTATCTATGTTGACCTGGAGGGGGAATAGTAATTAACGCCGCCAGGACTTGTGCGGGGGCAGGGTAAGCTGTATATCGGCTGTATCCTGCTCCCAAGTCTCCTGGTGGCGATTTCATAGGTACGCAATGATCAAGGCTTCTGCCCGAAGAAATGTTTATCCATTAGAATTAAAGTAAAAACATACAAAAACACTTCCTGTGAACTGTGAAGTACATATGATAAAATGTGTACTTCTAGTACTTCTAGTGAATGAATAGTAAAATGACATTAAAAATACATCTCCTATTGTCATTAACCCCTTCTGCCCCCTTCCCACCCTCATAGTTATAAAAATAAAACACTTGTAAAGAAAAAAAAAGCCAAAGTGACAGCATTTAAATATACATAATTAGTTACCTTAGGGGCTTTTTTTATTATGTATGAGATGAGAGTATATTACTGTTATTTTTGCAAATAAGAGCTTGTAGTTATTGATAGGGTTATTTCCAAATAATATATTGCTGCCATACATTGTACTTGGAACAATGTATTTTTAATTTTAATTAAAAATTCACATAACGCAGTTATGATTGTCACTGCTCTGTCCTTTCTACCCAAAATAAAACAAAGGATTAAAGTGTAACTTTAGCTAAAAGTAGAAAAAGGCAAATCAATACATTGCAAAGTGAGAAGTTAAAAAGCAGAAGAGAGATCAAGAAATCATTGATATTCGTCATGTAATTTGTTTATGTTGTTTGATCCACAATGAGGCTGCACGTCATCATCTTTACTGCTGGCAGACAAGAAAAAAACTAGACAACACCAACTGCCATTATTTATAACCACACCCACTAACAATGCGATAGGCTAAAATATTTTTTTTATATACATATGCACAGAGGGAGATACTGGTTGCTTGGCAGTTGAAAATATGCTGTTATTTCCCACAATGCAACAAGGTTCACAGACAGGACCTAGGTCCTGACATGAAACTGTGGGATTACTTAATGGGAACCTTAACTGAGAGGGATATGGATGTTTCCTTTTAAATAATACCAGTTGCCTGGCAGTCCTGCTGATCTCTTTGGCTGTAGTAGTGGCTGAATCACACACCTGAAACAAGCATGCAGCTAATCTAGTCTGAATTCAGTCACAGCACCTGATCTGCATGCTTGTTCAGGGGCTGTGGCTAAAAGTATTAGAGACACAGGATCAGCAGGAGAGTCAGGCAACTGGTAATATTTTAAAAGGAAAAATCCAGATCCTTCCCAGTGTAGGTTCCCTTTAAATATCATATATATAAAGGACACACATGCTTATTCTCATATTCCACCATTAGACTGAAAGCACAGATTTTCCCTCTGACTAAGAAATCTTTAATATTTTGCACATGGTGTGGCAGCAGGACCACGTCATGAGCTAACCTCAAATTTGGCAGAGCTAAACTTTTCAGAAATAAAACTGTCATGAGTCTTCTTGCTTGCAGTGATCCTCAAAGGTTGTGGGGGAAGAAAGCAGCCATAAATCTAGGAAAAACAGGAAGGAAACATGTGGCAGTGCACAAGTGAACACTTGTCACTTTCAGCACCATGAAATGTATTACCATAGAGAAGTGACTGTACTTGGAGCAGTGCACTGGAACGCTCCATGGCTCCTCTCGTACCTAGGTTCTCATCATGTAGTATGCATCCCCTGGGAGTACTTTGGATGAGTCCAGGGGGTTCTTGAACTAGTTGCCATAGTCAGTCTACTACAGTGAATTAGAAGTGAAGTGAAGACTAGTATTTACAGCTTATTAAATGCATAAAGGAATATTTAAAAAGCATGTATACACAAATATACAGTGGCGGTTCCAGCTTCAATTTTTTTTTGGGGGGGGGGGGGGGAGGGCACAAAGGGGGCATGATGGCTGGCTGGTGGGACCCATTTGGGTGATCAAAATCAATGTTTATATATTTTTTGCTTAAATCAGGTGATAAAATTAGCTAGTTTGCTGTCACACTTTATTCTTTATTTGCTAGCAAGTTGTTCCTGTGTGGACAGATCACAGACAAATCATTCCAGCCCCCAGCCTGTGTCTCACGAATGCAATGAAGGGGAGGGGTAGAGGCAGGAGGAGGGAGGAGGGAGAGGAACACTGTGTGTGTAACTCCTTATGTCAGTAACTAAGCATTGCTGGAGACTAAGCTCTAGTTTATTGGCTAATTTAAAAGAAAAACTGTAATCTTTCTGCTTGTAAGCCTTCTTTAGACTCTATTCCTGTTGACTGATGTTAGAACATACAATCAGAAGGAGGTAGAGTGATTTATTTTGCAAATATAAGTATGATCTAGATACATTAATCTTGCAAGGATTGTGAGGTATTTATGGCAAATAGATAAGACTAATACAGAGGGTACATCTTGCTACCTATACTGGGGTTTGCAACCTAATACTGGGGCCACATCTGCTACCTACATTGGGGCAGACACAATTTTGGGGGCACACTTTGAAATTTCTGCCTCTAGTGCTGGAGAACCTTGTCCCGGCCCTGGTCATCAGCTATACTACTTTCTTAAATATCTACAGGGTGGGCCATTTATATGGATAAGCCTTAATAAAATGGGAATGGTTGGTGACATTAACTTCCTGTTTGTGGCACATTAGTATATGTGAGGGGGAAAACTTTTCAAGATGGGTGGTGACAATGGTGGCCATTTTGAATCCAACTTTTGTTTTTTCAATAGGAAGAGGGTCATGTGACACATCAAACTTATAGGGAATTTCACAAGAAAAACAATGGTGTGCTTGGTTTTAACGTAACTTTATTCTTTCATGAGTTATTTACAAATGTCTCTTTGTTTACAGCCATTGACATGTTGTCGAGGTTAACACGTGAGGAGCAGATAGAAATTGTGTTGATGTCTGGTGAACGCAGTAACCTGGTCATTGCAGCAGATTTCACTGCAAGACACCCTATGAGATCACCCATCTCCCATGCTACACTTGGCAAACTGCTTGCTAAGTTTCGTAAAACTGGTTCAGTGTTGGATTTGCCAAAATGTGGATGCATGAAATGAAGAAACATCAGTGGCTGTCCTAGCTTCATGCAGCAAGAGCCCACAGCATAGCACTCGCCGCATGTCACTGGAGAGTGGCATTAGTCGAACATCCCTTCAGTAGATATTAGCGACTCACAAATGGCACCCTTACAAATTCCAGCTACTGCAGCATCTCAAGGAGGATGACCCAGATTGGCATACTGAATTTGCTGAATGGGCAAAACAAAAATTGGAACAGAACCCTCAGTTTACGTAGAAGATTTTGTTCAGTGATGAGGCAAACTTTTATGTGAATGGTGAAATAACAAACAAAAACACCGCTATTGGTCTGACACTATCCCACATTGAATAGATCCCTCCAAGACTTTGGAATGGGTAGCACATTGAATACATTTTATAAGTGGTCAGAAACTTGTAAATAACTCATGAAAGAATAAATGTTAAAACCAAGCACACCATTGTTTTTCTTGTGAAATTCCCAATAAGTTTAATGTGTCACATGACCCTCTTCCTATTGAAAAAACAAAAGTTGGATTCAAAATGGCCGACTTCAAAATGGCCACCATGGTCACCACCCATCTTGAAAAGATTTCCTCCTCACATATACTAATGTGCCACAAACAGGAAGTTAATATCACCAACCATTCCCATTTCATTAAGGTGTATCCATATAAATGACCCACCCTGTATAATATAAGTTGCATTGAGAACCATGAACCCATTTATTTTTAAGGTAAGTACTTATAAGTTATACTTACAATTGTACTTATAAGTTGTACTTATAACTGTACTTATAATTTCCCCTCTCAGCCTCCAGAGACAGAAAAGGGGACATTGCAAAGGGGGAAATATTGTTACCTACCTCCTACAGAGCTCTTCCATGTACCAGACTGCACAGGGGAATAGAGGTTAAAAAGAGGCTGGGGGTGGAGTCTGGTTTAATGGTTCAATGAGAAATTAAAGAAAAGGTAAACACACTTTGGTGCAAAAAAGCACCAATCAGAGCTGAGCAGTATGACCTTGATTAGAGCTGGTAAAATTAAACATTATATACAGTGGTGCTCATCCGGATTCCGGATATCCGGGTAACCCGGATATCCAATCCAACCATTTTTACGCTATCCGGATTCCGGATTTCTCTAGAAATCCGGATAGCTATCTGCGGATATTTGGCCGCATAACCCGGATATCCGCGGATATTGCGGATATCCGGATTCGAAATACTGTAACTAAGGAGATGACGTCCTGGAGCCAATCAGAGGGCTCCCAGCAGAAGCCCTAGCAACCAATCACAGAAGGGAACCCTGGCCAGCCCCACCTGACCTCATTGAGTCAATCAGAGGGCTCCCAGCCTAAACCCTGGCACCCAATCACAGAAAGGAACACTGGCCAGCCCCCCTGTATAATAAGGAGGGCTGCCATGATGAGACATATCGTCTTAGCTTGCTGAATGCTCACTGAGAGACATGCTCCAGTGCTGGTGTCCTAGCAAGGGGGCTGTACACAGTTATAAACCTAAAGCTGTTCAGTGATTAACCCCTTCACTACTATCACTACACTATTGTTAAATCGCTAATTAGCTTGATTTGATGTCATAGTGTGGCAGTCACAGTGTGTGCTCCAGTGCTGCAGGGCCTAGTAGCAAGGGCTGTACACAGTGATAAGCTGTTCAGTGATTAACCCCTTCACTATCACTACACTATTGTTAAATCGTTAATTAGCTTGATTGATGTCATTTGTGTGACAGTCAGTGTGTGTGCTGCAGGCAGCTGCTGCTATGTGTCTGTGTGTGTGCTGTGCACAGACCAGGCCAGCTGATGCCTGCTGGCCAGCTATTAGCCTTAGGTATAGGTTAGGTTAGGGATTAGGGGATAGGAGGATTACTGTGTTTTTGTGTAGTTAGTACTGTAGTACTGCAGTCAGTGTGCTAGTAGTGATACTGCCCTGAAAGTGTCCTATCCTTGTGCCTCTCAGCCCCCCCCCCCCCCCCACATGACTATTCTTCTGCCTTATTAATTCATGCTGAGGACAGGGTGAGAGTATCAAACAAGCCTGGAAGATTAGGATGTTCCCCCTGCACGCCACATTTGGTGATGTAATCGTGTGTTTATAAACATGACAAGAATGGAGAGGGCCTCATAGGTACACAGCAGCTGGAGAGGATGGGAAGGCTGCTCATTCTACTGGCATTTATAGTTGAGAAACATCACAGGGCAAATTCCATGCCTTTAACTGAGCTGAGACAAAATTCATGGGCGCACCGGCATACAAAGGTTTGCCCAGCCGTTACTAGGACCCCCAAAACACAGGGGAATGAATCATTATTTACACAATTTACTTCCAGTTAGTGCATGAATGCTTTCCCATGATGCCTCGCTGCTTTGTTTGCCCTTCTATAAAAATTATTTCTGACCCAAGTGTGATCTCTTAAAATCACAATACTAATTCCGGCAATCGAAGCTTCCACGAGTTAATGCAGGAAGAAAACCTGACTAATTTTTCACCGCAACACTGAATATTAAAGAGGTGATGGTGGAGGGAAGAAGTTAACGTTAATTAATATTTGAAGCAGTGAAATAAAAGCAACAGTGGAGCTAATTTTGCAGGACAATTAATCATGAGTCCTACTAATTACACAGGGGATTTTGCACATGATTTTTTTTTCAGGTTGCCGAATAAAAATGATAATTCACTAACCATCAAATTTGCTGGCTTCCAACCAACGTTCCCAGGAAGTACAATTAGTGACAACAGAAGAGCCCTGTAGTGGCTGCATGTGTGGAGATGGCATGTTAGGATTTTATTAAAGGATAAATTCTCCTTATCAGAAGCTATAAATGTAGCTCATGATCGATAGTGTAGCTATATTTCATTAAAGGGAACATACTGTGATTTTTTTTCAATTTTTTGTATTATTTATATATCAGGTTAAGCCACAAAACGCTGTTTTATTTATAATAGGGGAAACATTATAAACAGTAGAGTCTTGGTTATCGGGCTCTGATAGGGATTGGCTGATGATGGATAAGCATGCTTTCTGGTTGCGTGAGACTAGGCTATTTTCCCACCAAGACGTTGCGTTTTAAGGGACGTTATGCTCGCATAACATGCCCCTAACGCAACGCATGGTGGTGTTGAAGTTGGACGTCAGATTGAGCCGCGTTATGCAGCTCTCAAAGCAGCAGCTCCAGGTTAGTGATAGGAAGTCCGGATCTTTTTAAGGATTCTGATCATTTGAATCGGATCATTGAAAAGATCCGGATCTTTGAACCAAATCATTTGAATCATTTTACTAGGGAAGCAGACTGGGTGAAATGACTAGCAGGACAGGACTTTCCCTGCACTGTACATTCTGAATGTTCCTGTTTCTTCCAGACAGACATCCACTGTGAACCGAATCTTTCATTGTGATGATCCGGATGATTTGACTCACAAAAAAGATCCGGATCAAATGAACGATTCGTTCATGATCCGGACATTACTACAGTCTCACCAGGAGTCACCACAGTGCAGTGAATATTAATTAGCCATGTGGCTGGCCGCTGAGGAGGAGGAGAGACCTCCTCCTCCAACATTACTGAGCATGTGCAAGCAGTCTAATGCTGCTTAGCCCAGTATAACGTACAGCATGCAGCACTTTGTTTAAACGTGCTGCGTTACTATGTAACGCAACGTGGGCACTGTGAACAGCACATTGATTTTACAGTGCTGTGAGTTAGGCTGCGTTACAGGCTGCTGCAACGTGTGACTTTAACGTCCTACTGTGAAACCAGCCTAAAAGATAAAGAAAGGTTTTAAAATTGCAAATATAACAGAATGATGCAATGTTAAAAAACAGCTATATAACTGAAAATAAAAATATGACACTCTTTTCTTTGCTACTAATGTTCTATTCATCATCTGTACTACACATACAATTCATTATATCATTTTTTTTTTTTTGGTTCAGGTTTGCTTTAATATTGAAAGTATATTAACCTTGGGGGAGCCATGGAACCCAGTCTTTAATCACAGCACAGCCCACAAACAGCCTTTGATTTATGCCGGTTGGTTGAGACTGCTGGTTAGTTGAGTTCTGGATAACCTGGGCTCTACTTCATCAATGAGATGCAAATAATGCCATCTTATATATAATGCAAATTATATGCTGCTTGGAATTGGACCATATAAGTGCATTTCATGATAATTTTGATTACCGTATTTCCCGCCGTATAAGACGCTCCGGAATATAAGACACACCCAGGTTTAGACTTTAGAGGGCAAAAGCCAGGGGGAAAAAATTATATACTAAACCTGCAAAAATATATACTAAACCTGGTGCGTCCATATTCCAGGAGCGTCTTGTACATGTTATCCCCCAAATAATGTCCTCCTCTGTCCCCCGTTTCTCCCACATGTGTCCTTCTGTGTGCTCCATGTGTCCTCCTGTGTCCCCCATGTCTACCCATGTCCTCCTGTGTGCGCCATGTGTCCTTCTGTGTGCTCCATCTGTCCTCCTGTGTCCTTGTCTCCTCCTGTGTACCCTGTGTTCTTCTGTGTGCCTCCTGTCTCTCTCACGCATGCCCCATGTCTTCTCCTGTGTACTCCCTGTGTCTTTCTGTGTGCCCCTGTCTCTCTCCTGTGTGGCCCATGTCTCCCTTGTGTACCACCTCTTAACCCTGGTGTCCTCCTGTGTCCCCCTCCCCCCCATGCGTGTCTGCGCTATCCCAGTGTAATTTGTGTAGATTCCCCGTGTGTACAGCGTCTGCTATGTGCCCCCCCCCCATGCCTCCACTCTCCCCTGCATGCCTGCGCTATGCCTCTGTAATATACGGGCCTCCGCTATCCCCCGTAAAGTTATGGCCCCCTCTTTTGCCTGCAGCGGCTTACCCGATCCATGCCGCTGCAAGGACTGCAGACACCCGGGTTCCCCATACACGCTTCCCCTCGTGGGAATCAATGGAATGGTCTCAGTGGCATAGCAAAGGAGCTGTGGGCCCCAATGCAAGTATTACATTGGGGCCCCCCAAGCACTCTATACATAACAATTGATACAGTGCATCAAAACCTGCCAATGGCAACTACAGTGTCAGAGGTGCAAGAAGGGGATGGGGAACAGTTTGTTAATGATTACCACTATTCAAAGCATCTATAGAAGTAATTATTATGAGCACGGGACCAATAGAGAACTAATACTGCATTTGAGGGAGGGCCTCTCTGACCCAAGGGCCCTGATGCATGGCCGATGGTGTAATGGTTAAGGGCTCTGCCTCTGACACAGGAGACCAGGGTTCGAATCTCGGCTCTGCCTGTTCAGTAAGCCAGCACTAATTCAGTAGGAGACCTTTGGCAAGTCTCCCTTACACTGCTACTGCCAATAGAGCGCGCCCTAGTGGCTGCTGCTCTGCTCTGGCGCTTTGAGTCCGCAAGGAGAAAAGCGCAATATAAATGTTATTTGTCTTGTCTTGTTTTGTCTTGATGCGGTCGCAACCTCTGCACCTCCTATTGCTACCCCCCTGATTGGTCCATTAAGTAACCTCTTTAGACCTCCGAGGACAGCAGTGAACACACTAGATCCTCGGCTGAGAAAGCACAAACCGGACACCTTTGGTCAAAAACAGTCTAATTTGTGTACGAGGCTTAACTGGCAAGCTTTATAAATAAAAGAAAGGGTTACATAACATAGCTCTGTAAAAAATATAAGGCCTAGTTTCCTGTTACCAAGTCTGGGGAATTATCTCTTATAATGTTAATGACTAGTTTTACTGCTACAAGAACAGATGCTTATCATATATACCAGTGGTCCTCAAACTAAGGACCGCGGGCCGAATGTGGCCCCCTGAGGCTTTTTTACCGGCCCCCACACACAAAATGTATTATAGATGCGATCAGCTACATCTTTAAATATTGGTGGTCCACATATACCATGAAGCCAGAAAGCAGTAATTCTCTAACTTGCAGACAACTTGCAAAGGATTATAAGAGGCTTTATTTACAGTAATCAAGTAAATGTTTCAAAAAGCACCAGGAATGCACAGTGCATCCAGAAAGCATTCACAGCACATCACTTTTCCACATTTTGTTATGTTGCAGCCTTATTAAAAAATGAATAAAATTCATTTTTACCCTCCAAATTCTACACACAACACCCCATGATGACAACGTGAAAAAAGTTTTCTAGAGATTTTTGCAAATCTATTAAAAATAAAAAATATGAGAAAGCACATGTGCATAAGTATTCACAGCCTTTGCCATGAATCTCAAAATTGAGCTCAGGTGAATCCTGTTTCCCCTGATCATAAATGAGATGTTTTTGCAAATTATTTGGAGTCCATCTGTGCTAAATTCAGTTGATTGGACATGATTTACAGTGTATAAGGTTCCATAGTTGACAGTTCATGTCAGAGCACAAACCAAGTATGAAGTCAAAGGAATTGTCTTTAGACCTATGAGATAGGATCGTCTCGAGGCACAAATCTGGGGAAGGTTACTGAAAATGTCCTGCTGCTTTGAAGGTCCCAATGAGCACAGTGGCCTTTGTCATCCATAAGTGGAAGACATTCAAAACCACCAGAACGCTTCCTAGAGCAGGTCAGCCATCTAAACTTAGTGATCAGGGGAGAAGGGCCTAAGTCAGGGAGGTGACCAAAACTCGACAGCCACTCTTTCAGAGCTCCAGATGTCCTATGTGGAAAGAGGAGATCCTTCCAGAATGACAACCATCTCTGCAACAATCCACCAATCAGGCTTGTATGGTGGAGTGGCCAGGCGGAAGCCACTTGTTAGTAAAAGGCACATGGTAGCCCACCTGGAGTTTATCAAAAGGCACCTGAAGGACTCTTAGACTATGAGAAACAAAATTCTATGGTCTGATGAGACAAAGATTGAACTCTTTGGTGTGAATGCCAGGCATCACGTTTGGAGGAAACCAGGCACCGTTCATCACCAGGCCAATACCATCCCTACAGAGAAACATGATGGTTGCAGCATCATTCTGCAGGGATGTTTTTCAGCAGCCAGAACTGGGAGACTAGTCAGGATAAAGGGAAAGATGACTGCAGCAATTTACAGAGACATCCTGGATGTAAACCTGCACTAGAGTGCTCTTGAACTCAGACAGGGGCGACGGTTCATCCTTCAGCAGGACAACTAACCTAAGCACACAGTCAAGATATCAAAGGAGTGGCTGCAGGACAACTCTGTTAATGTCACTGAGTGGCCCAGCCAGAGCCCAGACTTGAATCCGATTGAACATCTCTGAAGAGATCTTAAAATAGCTGTACACTGATACTCTCCATCTAACCTGATGGAGCTTGAGATATGCTGCAAAGAGGAATGTGCGAAACTGCCTAAGGATGCCTAAGGATAGGTGTGCCAAGCTTGTGGCATCATATTTAAAAAGACTTGAGGCTGTAATTACTGTCAAAGGTGCATCGACAAATCCTTGAGCAAAGGCTGTGGATATTTATGTATATGTGATTTCAGTTTTTTGGGGGGGGGGGGTTGTATAAATTTGCCAAAACCTCAAGTAAGCTATATTCACCTTGTCATTATGGGGTGTAGAATTCTGAAGAAAACATGTAACGTAACATAAAATGTGGAAAAAGTGATATGCTGTGAATACTTTCCGGATGCAGTGCATAGGGTAGGTTGGAGGGTGGGACAGGCACTATTGTTAGGTTGTTGTCATCCTACTGAATATAGGCCTTAATACTCCAGTCTCCAAGTATTCAAAACTTGAGACGTAAATTGATTTCCCAAGTAGTACTGTACTTAGAAATGATTGGTTTAAAAAAAGTATACCCTTTCAATACAGAGACTATGAGAAGTAAGATCAGGATAGGTACTAGAAATCTTTACATCTGTATAGCTGTAATGGTGGCCGTGTCTTTGAAACTCGCTGCATTCTGGGAAATAACAGCTGCCAAGCAATATCTCAACCTTCTAACCTATCTCACCATTAGTGGATGTGTTTATAGATATTGTAGTTGTTGCTATCTGCCAAAGCCCTTGTCGACGAGGTTTCGGGGTTCCCAGCACTGCATTAGTAGAGGCAATAGGGAAAGGGGAAGCCACTAGAGCCTTCCCTCTACCGTGGTAAGTATCCATTTGAGACTGTTTTTTTCCCCTACAGGTACACTTTAATCAATTAAACCTCAGTCTGTTATATAAAAAAATTGTTGTGGTTTTCCAGTGCTTTAAAAATATTCCCTTTAGTGTTAAAGTGCATGGATGTCGCTAATGGGTGTCGGGTGAATGAAGGGATAGGAAGAGGATCCCTTGCAGCAATAGTTCCGGGAACAAGTGCTGTGTAGTTGCCTTGCTCTACCATAGCGGAGCAAGGCATTTGTTCCTATGGGAAAAGGAGGAGAGGTGATGGTGTGACACACAACAGAGTGATTTCTGGCAAGAGAGAAACGGAGGGAAAGAATGCGATCAGGGGTTGTTGTTGTTGTTGGTTAAAGATCTAGAATTCCTGATCTTTAAGGCCAGTTTTAACCTATAGTGCATCATCACACCGCACAAATCATTCTTCATATGACACTGCACCACGGTGTGACGACAGGGTCATATGCATAGGCCCGCCACCCACTCAGGAACATACTCCCTGCTGGGCAAGAAGTACCTGTCATTCCATGAATGCGCACTGCGCTCTGCCGTTTACACTGCCTGCGTTGCTCGTTGACCTGAATTACTGCATGATCCGTGCGGTATGCTTCGCTCAGGCGGCAATGCACTGCGGATTTTCGACTGCATTGAGGCATAATGAACACTTCCGCTGTGCCGCATTACAATGTGTAAATATGAAAGCCTCCACAGACTTTGATCTCCCATGTGACGATCTGCAGCAGGGAAAAGTTCCGAACTGCGACACATCACGCTAAGTGTAAAAGGGGCCTTAATGAGCTCAGGGGACACCTGTACACATGCTTCTGGCCAACACGACCACAAGCAGCCACCTCGGCCGAGTTAAATATAGCATGTGTATGCACCTTTAGCAAGACAAGGGCCTGTACATATGGACAATGCCCTGCACACTGGATGTACACAATCAGAGCAGGGCAGGGCCGAGGCATAGGCTGGAGAGGCTCCAGCCTCAGGGCGCAGTGTAGGAGGGGGCGCACAATTCATTCAGCTGTCATTCCTAATTGTGTTTGAAGTAGAAAGAAATAAGAAAAGGGGATACATAGCAGTGACTACAAGCCAGATAACTAGAGATTAAGGTGTTGGGGGCCCTGGGGTGCCTCTTAGTCTAATAGCAATCAGTGTGTGACGGCTGGGGTGGGAGGGATGGAGGGGCGCACTTTGGTGTCTCAGCCTTGGGTGCTGGAGGACCTTGTCCCGGCTCTGAATCAGAGTCTAATTTGTTCTTACAGGAACACAATCAGCAATGCAATTTATATGCATTATTTGTCAGGGCTACTTTTAAAGCATTCTCTGATGAAAGATATAAAAGTACAATTATCTCTTAACAAAATAAATAAAATGTTTTCCTGAGCCAATATTTGATGACTAAATAAAAATGGACTTGTTCCAGGCCATAAAATAAAACTGTAGCAATCCACAGTAGGGTACTGTAAGTTAATATTGTCTGCAGGAAAGATTAATAAAGTTTGAAGTTTCAAAATAGCATCAGCCTGAACACAGATTCTACTAGATGGCATTATTTCATGCCAAATGTGTATATCCAAGGGTAAATTATTACTGCAGACAACTTATTTTGTTTATTTATTGTTACACGAGTGGCTGCCAATGTCGGTATCTAGATAGGAATAAAAAAAAATAAAATCACCAATAAAATATGGTGTTTTTCTTTCAAAAAGACGATTGAGGAGGGCATAAAATCAGACAAATTACCATATTCATGAGCCCAGCCTGCGAAATTGCAATGCAGTAAACTGTGTTCATGTAATTTGCATGTTGCTTTGTTAATTAAAAAACAGCGCTAATTAGAAACAATGGTGCAATTCGGAAACATCCATCTTGAACACAAGTGACACATATTCTTAATAAACTTTTAGGAAGATATACACAGGAAAACAGCCAGATTATTCACTATTACGTACTTTAGCTAAATAAAGATGAATTTATGTAAATATTTGTTTAGCAGAATGAGATATTGTTATGGAAGGTAGCATTTTGTATCATCGCTGTCTTCTGTAATCAGCATGCATAGCTAATTCTGCATTCATTGTTTAAGGGGTATTCCTTTTAAATCAGACATAGCTTCTTTCTGCAAAGATCTGCCCTCATATTTAAAGGGAAACCGGGGTGAAAGACATATGGAGGCTGACATATTTCTTTCCTTTTAAACAATGCACATTGCCTGGCTGTCCAGCTGATCCAATGCCTCTAATACTTTTAGCCATAGACCCTGGACAAGCATGCAGATCAGATGTTTCTAACTAAAATCTGACAAGATTAGCTGCATGCAGGAGTGTAACTAGAGGGTAGCAGGGCCCGGAGCTGTTTTGGGTCCTCAACTACTAACCTTCCCTTTCTCTGATACAGGGGTCTATACTTCAGATCAGGTGGTTTCGTTGCTACACGTGTTATGGTTGTGAAAATCATGATAGCCACACTTGTTTTGTGACCCTTTGTAAGATGGACCACTATTGTAGTTATGCCACTGGCTGCATGCTTGTTTTAGAAGTGTGATTTAGACACTACTGATGCCAGAGAGATTAAACTGTGCATGAGTGGGCCAAAGTAGATCCAGACAAAAGATCAAGGACTTCCTGGAGTCCTGACCTATATTGGACCATATTACAGACAAAAGAGGTAAGAATGGTCACTGTGGGGAATCCACGGTAGCATGCCCGACAAGATGAGATCAGGAGCCAAATAGTATCGTTTAATAAGGAAATATCTCAAGTAGAGAAAGCATAGTAATACTCACAAAAGTGGGTTGCAGAGCCTGCAACCACTGTATGTACCCTATGGAGAAAACACTGTATCTCAGGTCCTGCCGGAACTGGATGGTTGCTCTCCTAGTAACCTTACTGGCTGTGGATACTGTCACACGCCCCCTGGTGGCCAGACCACACAATGCCTTCCAATCGATTCCAGCACACAGACCATGCAATCTGTGGTGGCAATCAGTGCGCAGAAACCACTGGAATTTTGGCGGCAGACAGGCTAGAAGAGAGTTTGTGAGTTACAGTAACACAAATTACGCACTATTTCAGGGTATAAAACTGCCACCACTTCTGCAGAAGGGCAGAAGGCCTAACCTCACTGATACTAATACCTGCAAATAAAACGGTTAAAACACACTTTATCTAGCTATCAACAGTAGTAGCGACTCTTTGGAACGCTATAATTCTTTTTGTGTGGATGAATAGCAGGGGTAGCTGAACAAATAAATGACTTTTAAAAGTCTTTTATTATGAATGCAATATAAAGAATTAATATATACAGAAAATCATTAAAATTAAGTATTATAGAGACAATAGTAGGGCAGTATAAAAATAAAAGTAAGGGAAGAAATAAACGGATACTTAAGCTCAGGTGAAAATGTCCTTCTGGGTATGCACAGTGAGTTCCTTTGTTTGCGTTAGTTGGCAAAACCCTGCATATCCTGGCATGCGAAAACGAATGCAGATTTGCTTGAGCTATGCCTCATGAATAAGCTAATTAGGCCTTATCTGCAAAGCCAGGTATATAAGGGTTCACTTGGTGTCTGTGCACACTTCCTTTTGCAAAAAAATGTTGTTCATTTTCTTCCTTCTGGAAGCAGGTGGTGGATGGCCCTCTTTACATGGGCTGTCTGCAGCCTGTTTCCCCATTGGGGTGTGGTGCTGTAGAGTTGCCCCTGAGCTTTAATAGGCTTGAGGGGGTGACCTATGCGTCACTCCCCCCCTTTCGTGGTGCTTCCAAGTCGCGCACATTTGGCCTGGCATAATAATGCACTTGGACGCAGTACGAAATAAGGTAGGTCCTATCTTTTGGGAGGTGGGGGTGGGCGGCCCTCTCTGGAGGTGGCAGCGCTTTTGGGGTGGGCCGCCCGTGCTTCTTAACCTCCCCCCAGGGGGGCGGCTACAGAGTCTCTGAGCAGTGAGAGTGCTTGGAGTTCTGTTGGCCCCCCTTTTCCTGGGATCCTGGGGGGGGGGCTCCACGTGGCGATCCTGGATAAGTGCTAAATGTTGCGCGAACTAATCCCCCGCAGGGCAAAAATTTTGCGGTGAGTTAGTTGGCAAAACCCTGCTTATCCTGGCTGGCATGCGAAAGCGATTGCAGATTTGCTTGAGCTATGCCTCATGAATAAGCTAATTAGGCCTTATCTGCAAAGCCAGGTATATAAGGGTTCACTTGGTGTCTGAGCACACACCCTTTTGCAAAAAATAAAATCATATACTACATTTATGTTTAATGCTGATGGGATGGCTCCATCATGTCTGGAGCCCTGCTGTGTGGAAAGCTGCTTTTGCTGGAATCACCAAATGGTATCTTGTCAGCTCAGCAATTCACACCTGGATGTGATTGGTTCCTTGACAAAACTTATTTTGACCAAGTTAATTAACCCCCTTGGCGTTACAATTCTGGCGGCAAGGGAGCAGCGCAGCACTTTTTTTAAATTTTATTTTTTTTAAATCATGTCGCGAGCCCAGGGCTCGCTACATGATAGCCGCTGACAAGCGGCATCCCCCTATGCACTCTAAGTAATCAGGAAATCCCGTTCAGAACGCTATTTCCTGCTGGGCTTCCCCGGTCGCCATGGCGACCGGGTGGGATGACGTCACCGACGTCATGGACGTCGGGACATCAGAGGGATTCCCTATCCACCCCTCAGCGCTGCCTGGCACTGATTGGCCAGGCTGCGCAAGGGGTCTGGAGGGGGGGGGGGCGGCGCGGCGGGTAGCGGCGGCGATCGGAAACTGCACGCAGCTAGCAAAGTGCTAGCTGCGTGCAGTAAAAAAAAAATTTGAAAATCGACCCAGCGGGGCCTGAGAAATCCTCCTACGCAGGTTACCCCGAGCTGAGCTCGGGATAACCAGCAAGGAGGTTAAACAAACATTGGGACAATCATAGACAAAAGGGAACTTCATGAAAAGAGCTCCATCAGCTACAAAGAAAAACAGAGACCCCCAGGCTTGACTGCAAGGACCTACACATATGATCTGGCACGTCCATGACAATCGGTGCAGGAAACCGATTGCAATGGCGTTTTCTTTTCTCACGGCTCTTCCGTGACAGATACCACCACACCAGTGGGAAGGACTCCCCCAAAGGAGTTGTAATCAGCAATGATAAGGGGTGGAGGCACCAAAAATATGATTATACATAAAAACTTGAAAATAATAAACAGACTGTAAAAATGAGATGTCCTACCTCTCCAGATGACACAACCCAGGCAAAAAGGGGGTTTAGATCAGGTAAGATTTATTCAAGCACTTTTAAAACAGACAACACGTTTCATGGGTCTCTGCCCGCTTCCTCAATATGGTCAATATGAGTTCCTTCAGACATTCAGTTTTAGTCAAAGGCACCACAATTGATATATTACGGACAAAAGAAGGTTGAACAAAGCCTTGTTAACAGAGGCAGCATTCTGTATTAGCTGCAGGCGGTGTAGGTCTTTATTTGGAAGGGCTGCATAAAGGGCATTGCAATAGTCCAGTCGTGAAGTGATGAAAGCGTGAATTAGGTTGGAAGATCCTCTGAAGAAATTAGGTGCTTAATTTTTGCAATATTCCTTAGGTGAAAGAAGGAATGTTTCATAATGGCTGTAATTTGATTCCTGAAGTTTAATTACCCATCAATCAGTAAACTCAAGCTGCGCATAGTCTGAGTTCCCAACTCTCAGTGGTGTTGACTATGTCTGGAGCTGCTTTGCTGCTAAGCACTGACCTCCATTGACAAGAACCTCAGTTTTGTCAGCATTCAGTTTAAGCCAGTTGTCATACATCCACTCCTGAAGCTCAGCTGAGCTAGTGTTTATTTTCGGAATGGGGTCTGTCATGTTGGGTTTACATGACAAATATAGCCGAGTGTCATCAGCATGGCAGTGGAATGTCAAACCATGATTTTAGATGATTTTTCTGAGTGGCAGCTTGTATGTGGTAAACAACAAAAGGGGATGGAGCCCTGGGGCACACCATATTTTAGTGGTACAGGGTTTTCCTAGAAAGGCTCCAATGCTACCCTTTGTGTTCTGTCAGCCAGGAAGGAGGAGAACCATTGGAGGACTAAACCATCAATGCCACAGTACTCTTCCAGCCTGTTAAGCAAGATTTCATGGTCAACTGTATCAAAAATAAGCTGAGAGATCAAGCTTTATCAGGATGGAACACTCGCCTCTGTCTCTGCTCTCTGGCCACAAGCAAGTCATTGCTAATCTGGACAAGGGCTGTTTCACAGCTGTGGTGCTTCTTGAAGCATACTGGTCACTAAAAGCTTCACATGATACCTCATGGCAAAGAACTCTATGAGGATCTTAGAAAAAAAAGAATGATGGCCTAAGCTATAAAAGATTGCCTACACCCTGAAATTGAGCATCAGCATGGTGGCCAAGACCATACAGCTGTGTAAAAGGACATATTTCACTCAGAACAGGCCTCGCCATGGTCAACTAAAAATGTTGTGTGTGTGTGCTTAGCGTCATATCCAGAGGTTGTCTTTTGCAAACACACAAATAAGTGCTGGTAGATGTTAAATGTAAGTAGGGTGTAATCTGTAATTCTCAGCGCTGAAACGTCACCCTGTTCTGTTGCTACAGCCTGTAGTCACCCAGTGCTTATTGGATACACAGTGTCCACCACCAAGGGACAAACAACAAACCAGGCTCAATAGTTTTCAGCAACAGGGGGTTACAAGCTTTATTCCACAATCCTCATCAAATAAAAACACATTACTTACATTGTGGGTCCATGCAAACTGGACCCATACTTCATAAAAACGCATATAAGGTTTTTGCACTGACTGGTATCAAAGTGCACCTTATTACACCATTCAATGGTCGCTGTCTGAGATAGCCTGTCTCTCCTTCCCTACCAGGTTTCGGCGTTATGCCGTTATCTGGGGATATCAGGGGATATTGAGCCTGGCTTGTTGTTTGTCCCTTGGTGGTGGACACTGTGTATCCAATAAGCACTGAGTAACTACAGGCTGTAGCAACAGAAGAGGGTGACGTTTCAGCGCGGAGGATTACAGATTACAGTCTTTACGGTTCCATTGTGGATTGGAATTTACCTCTGGCAGCTAGTTGTACTGGTGTGGAGCGCTCGATAACTCACTTGCAACATAAATGTAAGTAGGGATTATCCTGTTAGTGCTCAGACCTTACACCAGTGTAGCATACATGCTATTGAATGATTGCGTTTAATATGCACATAAAAACTATTTGAATAAGCTGAAACAATAGTCTCTATTAATCCGTACAAAATATAAACCTGAACTGACTTTTTTATTTTTTTTTTACACAAAAGTAGAATGTCCCTTTAACGTCATATTTGGTAAGCATGCTTACTGACTGCTGACGTTACCATCCTGCTTCAAGGTACTGTATAACAACCTGACTAATGTAAAACTAATTTATTGAAGCACGGAACATTTTTTATCAGTTTTCACTGCCTAGGCAATGCTTTGTCTACAAATCACTTGTTGACGTGTAAAAATACATCTCCAATTCATTACATGCTCTTTATATATTTGTTCTTATTAGCTCACGTAATGCACGTTTTGATGAAGGAAGTAAATCTGGTTCCTTCAAGTTTGTTATTTATCAGAATTAATTTAAAATCTAAGCAAAGCTTTTAATTTTCCTAAACAAGAAGCGCTGAGCTCACACTGGGTAGTGTTACGATTTTATCTCCAAAGCAATGCATAATTGACTTGACTTAGCGTTGCGTTCCGCAATGATCAGCCAGGAGGAGGAAAACTCGCCACTCACCCCTCGGGCAGGTCAACGATGGAATTCCTTTGATAGTTGTCAGGACAATTTTTGCATTTAATTAGTTGGGTTGATCATTCACCAATATTTTGTTAGTTGTAACTAAAGCTGTGTCCGTATCGTTTTTATTTTCCTTTTTTTTCCACCAGCTGTTTCCACATTATTAGTGATCCGTTCACTTGAAAACATAGGAGGAGGATGAAGGCTCAGTTTCGAGATATGTGAGATATTGGAAATCCTACAGCTTTTCTGCTTTTGAGTCATTTACCAACGAATGCTTTAACCTTTTAGTTGGCTGCAGGGCCAAATTTTTCCTGCTGCTGGGGAAGTGCGCCTTCCCCAGCCTGGTACTAGCCAGGTACAGGTGTTGCCCTCGGTATAGGTTAGCCAGGTACAGGTGTCACGGTATAGGTAGCGAGCTATAGGTGCCCCAGTATAGGTAGCCAGGTACAAGTGGTGCCACAGTATAGGTTAGCCAGGTACAGGTGCCATGGTATAGGTAGTGACCTACAGGTGTCCCAGTTTAGGTAGCCAGGTACAGGTGGTGCCCCAGTATAGGTTAGCCAGGTACAGGTGCCACAGTATAGGTAGCGAGCTACAGGTGCCCCAGTTTAGGTAGCCAGGTACAGGTGGTGCCCCAGTATAGGTTAGCCAGGTACAGGTGCCACAGTATAGGTAGCGAGCTACAGGTGCCCCAGTTTAGGTAGCCAGGTACAGGTGGTGCCCCAGTATAGGTTAGCCAGGTACAGGTGCCACAGTATAGGTAGCGAGCTATAGGTGCCACAGTATAGGAAGTCAGGTACAGGTGATGCCCCAGTATAGGTTAGCCAGGTACAGGAGCCACAGTATAGTTAGCAAGATATAATTGCCCCAGTATAGGTAGTCAGGTCAGGTACAGGTGGGGCTTCAGAATAGGTAAGGCACTAAGCAGGTATCGGCCACCAATGACTTATATAACCCAATTCTAGCCCCAACTCCTCTTGCCGCGCTCTCCTCCCTCGCAAAACTCTTCTCCTCTCGCCGCCTCCGTGTCCTACTGCCATGGTTACTTCCGATTGGCACTGATATCAGGCGAGGCACCACGGCAACCATGGAGGTAACATGCGAGGCGGCAACAGAAGGAGAGCAGCTAGAGGAGACTGCGGTGGAACAAGGCTATGTAAGTTACTGGGGGGCCCTGGGGCAGCACAGAACAGGCTACCACCGGAGGATACAAGTGAACCGGCCCCACCCTGAAGTTAGGCCCCAAGCATGGGGTTGCCTCGCTGGTAGCTGGCGGCAGCCCGGGGGGGGGGGGGAGGGGGGGTTTGTTGGGGGAGGGGCACTTAACTAAATGACAGAGGTACTTTAAAGGACTACTGTGGTGAGAAGAATATGGAGGCTGCCATATTTATTTCCTCTTAAACACTACCAGTTGCTGCAGGCCTGATGATCTTTTTGGCTGCAGTAGTATCTGAATGTTAGAAATTAAACAACATTATTACCTTAAACTGTTGTATAGTAAAACAACCACAAGATGTTACTGTGTTTAAAATGTGATGATGATTGATATTTCCTGTATTCTCACTGTGTGTTCCTCTCTGTTCTAAGTGAGCTGCATTTCCTGATGGTGGTGTTTGATATACCTCTGCAGGTTTTTCTTCAGTAAAGAGTTCTAACATATTATACTGGGTGTCTATCTATGTGTACAGAACACTCTGCTCCATCACTGAATAACACCAGAATCCAGCATGCAGCTAATCCAGTCAGATCTGACAATAATGCAGCAGAATAGCCAGGCAACTGGTATTGCTTATAAGTAAATACATATGGACGCCTCCATAGCCCTCTCACTTCAGTTGTCCATTAAAGAACTGAAATTTGAACTTCGTAAAAATGTTCAGAATTCATAGTTGTCTGCAAGTTCATTTTCTTTTTAACTAACATCAAAATAACTTGTAGCCCTGATACATGTTAATTTGACACTGAAGCCCCATTGAAACCTTATGATAAAATGAATTGTGTGTTTAATACAGATAATTAACAGAACATTAGTAGCAAAGAAAAGCGTCTCATACTTTTATTTTCAGTTATAGCTTTTTTTAATTTTTTTTTAATTTTTTATAAAATTGCATCATTCTGTCATGTTTGCAATTACAAACCACACAATGGGCTTCTATTGAGTAAAAAAAATCCCCAGCTAACCAGCACACACTACAAGCAGAAGTGCTGAGTACTTGACTGTCACTTGACAGGCAGCCTATTGGGCCAATCAAAGAGTGGGGATCACATCCTTTAAATCCACAGGACCCGATGGTGCTGCGGATGGGATTATAGGAGTGGCCGGTACTTTACAGGGAGTGTGCGTAAGTTACCAGCACACGCTACTAACTCAGCACTCCTCAGCACTCCTGCTCGTAGCTTGCGCTGTTGTGCTGGGGATTTTTTCAATTTGCACTGCTCAAACTAAGCTGCGCTCCTTTAGCAGCTTAGTGAATCAAGCCCAATGCTTTTAAAACTATGAACAGAGCAGAGCTAACGAGCTTTTGAACTCCCCTGCAGTAAAACCTTATCTGAACCTGTGTCTCACTGTTTCTTTGATGTGCTTCAGAAAATAGGACTGTCTCCGACCCACGTTGGGTCGGAGAGCGCAGACCAGCTCTTTTCCATAGAAGTGATGTTTCTTAACTCTTTCTGTACTGGAAACAATATGAGACTATGATTTTTGCTACTAATGCTCTATTTCTTAACTGCACTACACATAGTATTCATTATATCAATAAGTTTATTTTCACTTCAGATTCCCTTTAAGGCATTTTTTATAATAAGAGTAGAGTTTCTCTGCATGCGAGCAGCAGTACAGCCTGAGAATTGCTGCTTGGGTGTATGCTGGGAAATGGAGTCGGGACCTGTCACAGCTAGAAAACATTGCAGCTTCACCCTGCCATTTCTTTGATATGTTTCCCTCAAAGTGTCAGGACACCTTAAGATTCCATTAAATCAACCATAAAACCAACAGAAAATGCAGGCAGGGAAAGGTGCTGGCAAAGCATTTTTAAATGAACTAGCTTCATATCACACAGTGCATTAATTTGCAAAGCATGACAAAAATCACTTTGTGGGCACATATTACGCTCCTGCCTTGCTGGCACCATGCCCGTCGCAGTGCTTCTCCAAGAGACTCTTAAAAAGAAGGTGACAAGTTCTACCAGCTTATTAATTAAGATATAGGAAGTCCTTGTTAGAGGAACCAGGATTCCTGGAGGATCTGGCTTATCCCCTTTATGCAGACATCTGCACGCTTTCCACAGTGTTTGAGACATTTATTGTTTAGCTGTGGGGAAAATACCCTTGCGGCAGTTGTGTCTTTTTTTTTTAACTTAAAGGATACCAAATGGGAATTAAGCTAGAGAAACCAGGGGAGCAGGCATATACTATTACCTGTCCTGATGCCTACAGCTCCCCCCGTTCTCCTCTCTGCCCCCGCAGTCTACCTAAATGCCCCTCCGGCAGCTTCTTCCGGGTCGCCAGAGTTAGGCACTATTGCACAGGTGCCGGCCGGTGTGCATGCATCCTACAGTGCGCTCCCATGGCTGGGAGTGCACTGCGCATGCGTATGATGTCACTACGTTATGGGCATGACATCATACACATGCGCAGTGCGCTCCCTGCCACGGGCGCGCACTGTAGGTTGCAAGCAGAGCGGCCAGTGCCCTTTGAAGTAGTGCCCAACTCTGGCAACCCGGCAGAGGATCCTGGGGGACTTCTAGGTAAGATAAGGGGGGGCAGAGAGGAGAATGGGAGGGAGCTGTAGGCACCAGGACAGGTAGCAGTATATGTCTGCTGCCCCCATTCCTCTAGCCTTATTCACATCTGGTATCCTTTAAAGCTTATCTGCAATCATTTATTTACCCCCACTAAAGCAAATACTAGGAGTCTACCTCTAAAACCCATAATCCCATAATACTCAACAGACACCCAAAGTTCCATTGGTGATGTGACACTGGGGCTATCAGTCAGGTCTCTATTATCTTTGGAAGGAGGCTGTGGCGTAGCAATAAGAGGTGCAGAGGTTGCGACCACATCGGGGCCCTTGGCCCAGAGGAGCCACAAACTCCAGTATTAGTTCTTTATTGGACATGTGCTGCTAATAATCACTTCTATAGATGCTTTATATTGTAGTAATCATTAACAAAATGTGCCCTATCCCTTGCTTTCACCTCTGACACTTTGGTTGTCCTTGGTAGATTTTGGTGCCCTGTATTAATTGTTATGTATAAAGTGCTTGGGGGGGGCCCAGTGAAAACTTGCATCGGGGCCCACAGCTCCTTAGCTATGCCACTGGAAGGGGGGTCTGTCCATAATTGAAGCAACCCAGAATCCTACTGTCACATCTGAGGAGGAGCAAGAGTTTGCGCACTTACCCCAATACCTCAGCACCGATTGGGGGGCATGACGGTTGTAATCACTGACCCCTCCTTGGCTGTTGAGTGTTGATTGGTGGAGGGCATAGCTAAGGCATATGACATGCAATGATGTTGGATCAGTGTGAGGGGCTTAGGAATGTGGCACGAGGGTTTGTAATAAAGGGTAGAATAGGGGAGAGTAAGATGGTAACTAAAGTTTTGGGGTAATCTGTGGCTGTTCACTTGGACGGTGGAGTAATATACAGTACACCCTGAAGATAAGGACCCCTATAGGTGAGTATGGGAGGAGGAATGCATTGCTACATTAACCGTTAGGCTGGTAAAGGATTAGGCAGAGGGAGGGGAAGAAAATCTGTATTCAGGATGTTAAAGAGAGCCTGAGGCAAACAAATGTGATACTTACCTAAGTGTAATTTGCCTTTTTACAACAGAAGGTATTTGTGATAATTCAGCTTTAAAGAGACTCTGTATATAAAAAATGCCCCTGGGGGTGATTACCTTGGGAGGGAGGAGCCTCTGGATCCTATCGAAGCTTCCCCATCCTCCTCCGTCCCACGGTGGTCACTGTCTGCGCCTCGGAAGGCACAGCCGACAATTTGTCAGGATGTGCAATATTTACCTTCCCGGCTCCAACGGGTGGCGCTAGTGCGCAGTAGAGCGGACCCGACTGGAATCGGCTATTTCCGCCTATTTCAGAGCTGAGAGCCGCTACTGCACCTGTGCTGGAGCCGGAAAAGTAAATATTTACATCCACGCCATTCGGGGAGCTGTATCGCTGCCGCCATGGGCCAGAGGAGGACGGGGGAAGCCTCGATAGGATCCAGAGGCTCCTCCTCCCGAGGTGAGTACCCCCAGGGGCGTTTTTTTCTCAATATCTCAATACAGATTTTCCTTAAGAAAGCAACTGTGGTTTCCATGATGCATCACTACTGAATATGCAAATGATCTGTTTATGCTGCTGAAGCCAGGCTCACATGCAGGACCACTGTACAGCAAGCCTACAGCATAGCTTATACATTTTATAGAGCTGTAAGGGGCTCCAACTACTACTTCACTCCCTCTAATAAAGAGGTCCATCCTTCAGATCAGGTGTTTTGGTGGCTACACTTGTTTTGGGTGTGAAAATGATGATATCCACACTTGTTTTATGACCCTTGCAAGATGGTACCCAGGCATTTAGGGTCACAAGGGGTTGGCAAGGGAAGGGGTGTGATCATTGGAGAGCCCCATCAATGTTTTGCTGGGGGCCCCAAGCTTTTTAGTTACAGCCCTGGTTGTGCATGTTGCTTACAATAGCTCCCCTCAAGGCTTTCTGGATTTCTGGGTGGCTGCAGCCAATGGGGGTACCTGAACATGAAAAAGGGGTTTCTAGATATGCTACATGTGGAAGAGGAGGCTGAGAATGGAGAGCAACACATGAAAAGGGGAAAGGGGAAACTGATGCTCAAGGAAGCTGTTGGTGAAAGAGAGGGGATGCATACAAGGATGATACACATGGAAGAGGGGGCTGCACATGGAATGGGAGGAGCACTGCTGCACATGGAAGGGGAACCACAACATACTTGGCCTAGGGACACACAAAGTATAAATCCGGCCTTGGCTCCCCTAGCTCTCCATTGGAGACGTCACAGGCAGAATGCCCCTCTGCACAATGCCATGGGCACAGGGGGCGGGGCAAGCAGAATGATTCCACACTTAGACTGCCATTACTTTTATCAGCAGTAATTTAGAACTTCACTTACCCTTTAAGCATGCTAAGATTGCATTTTAATTAATCTAGGAATTCAATTCCTAATTTCAGGTTGTAACATAAAATGTGGAAATGTCTTAAAGGAGAAGCGAGAGAGGGTAAGAAAAAAAAATAAAAATAAATATATATATATATATATATATATATATTTATATATATATATATATATATATATATATATATATATATATATATATATATATATACCGTATATACTTGCATATAAGCCGAGGTACCCACTTTCCCCTCAGAAACCAGGAAAAAGTGATTGACTTGCATATAAGCCCCCTCCCCAGTATAGCCCCCTCCACAGTAGCCGGATGGGCCCCAGTACATGTAACCTTTCCTCCTCATAGCCATATGTGCCCCAAGGATGATAGCGCTGTGTCTGAAGACGCCACTGCATAATGTCATAGCTATGAGACAGTGATTGCCACACAGGAAGAATCCCCAATCATTGCACTACTGACACATTGCTTGCACTCTCCACTCCACAAGCCAGGGGACATGGGCAGTCTTAAGCATCGCACTCTGCACACCATGTTGCAGGGGATAGGGGCACGGACATAGTAAGCAGGGAGCCAGCTGGCAAGAGCAGGATCACTAGTGCACAATCCTTATGTTCCTCTGCAAGTAACAAAACCTACCCCAACCATCTGCTCTGCTCCACTGACTCGCATATAAGCCGAGGGGGTAACTTTCCAGCACATTTTTTTGTGCTGAAAAATTAGGCTTATATGCAAGTATATAAGGTATATATATATATAATTGGCATATTGGTGTGGTGCCTTTAACATTTCTCTGCTGCCCGGGTCATTCCAAGTATCAACCATATCGTTCCGCTGCAGACAGATTAACCGGTCATCTGAACCAGAACATCATGCTCACTTCAAAGGGGAATGATGAAGAGAACAAGCCACATTTATTGTCATGCTGTAAATATATTTTATTATGTCTAAATCAAGCCGCCAGTCTATCCTTCAACTCTTTCCCAGATTGATGGACGTTTTGCAGTATATGACTGGTAAAATCATTACATCCAGTATTTATATATATTTTTTTTCTGCAGGATTGTTATTTACTGCGTCGTCGTTTTATAGCGCGGCAACATTCCCAAAGCTACACTTGTCCTCAACCGCAAGAAAACATTTGACAAAACGCCACAAAGAGTTAACGAACGCCAATTACATAAATGAGCGGAGTTCTAGACCCGCGCCATAAACTAACGCTCTTTCATTATATATAAGCTTTAAATATTAAAAACGTGGAACTCTCATTTCTGTAATTTAGCAGAGTATGGGAATCTTAATTTTCTATCCCCCGCTGTTGTGGTTGCAGTATACTCTAAGGTCACAAAAAAAACCTGAAACCATCAGTCTTTGTTTAAGGGGATAAATAGCGTTTCTGCATTATGGACATAATGTAAATAGTGTTGAATGACACCGGACTGTACACAGAGTCAATTACAAGAGCTCAGAAGGAATGATTTGTAGGAACAGCCACTGTTCAACCTCGGTGACATCAATGTTTCTATGGCAACAGATATTTCTTCCCTCCTTAGAATTAAGTATTGATCAAAGTAGCAGGAACAGTATTTCAGACTTACTACTTTACTATGTTGCAATTTACGATAGGAACCCATAACATCGCTGTATATATCTCAGGCCCCAAGGAACCAATTTTGCAGACAGTTACAGTAGAATATTAGAAGGGGTCAATAATGTTAGTCTGATTATTATCCTTGGATTCATACTCAATGTTTTTGCTATAACCAGCTCAGAACCTGGCTGGAAATCCTACATCATCCCTCAAAATAGAAAATAGAGGAAAACACTGCAAAGCATGGTTTCTTTTGTTTTATTTCTCAGCTTTATTTGACATAGTTAATTTGACACTAAAACTACTCAGTGGTGTGTCCATAAAGACCGGGTCTCCGTGAAATAAATAAGTATTGATCAGAGTGGGACAATCTCACAATGTACTCCTCGCACGGCTTCAATTAATGATACCATTGGGCGAGCTGATAAGATTGGTACAAAAGCCGGACTGACGGATTGTTTCAGCACGTTACTGACAGAAGCCCATAAACCACTGTATACAACGGTTAACCACAAAGGCATGGCCATTAACCACAGCTTTGATGTCAGGAGCGAAATAGATGTCCTGCAATCTGCAAGGTCACTTTATGCATAGAACTCGTCTACATGAACCACACAGGACAAAATGAAGTACAGATGAAGTTCTTGGCTATTATTGGGAACCCCACCTGTTCGAAACATCCTGATTATTCCTCAAAAGGAATGTCAGGATTTTTAGTGGTTATAAACTGACACCAGTTCTTAAAGCCCAATTCTTGAATTTGGATTTTTGTTTTACCCTACCTAACCAAAAGACATACCCCAAGCCTTCCCCAAACCCTAAATACTCAACCACAGGAGTCCTCCACATGACAACCCCCACACCACCACCCCAAGCATAACACACTGCTCCTATTTGCAGCTCAAGCTCTTCCAAGCTGTCTGGGCACAAGTCTTGTCTCCAGGCCACACCTCCCTTCCATAGCAAACAAAAGGAGAGCAGATGAGTGGCAGGCAAGCCCCATTGTCCCCCCCCCCCCACACACACACACACTTTTCCCACTATACTCTTTTCCTGCCGTCCAGAGGTACCCATATTGCCACACAGCATTCTGTGCCTGCAGTGTGTCATAGTCGTGCCCCCAGCCATCTACCCAAATGGAAGCAGATGGTTAATGACTGGAGCAACCACAGTTCCCTCCAACAGTAATGATGACCACGGATTTCGCATAATTGTAATTTTACATTGTAATTTACAATTACGCTGTTAAGTCTTAATGTGATATTTTGGAAAAAATCATAACTAACTTAGTTTGTAATCATAATCTGGAACCTGTAATTTCACAATTATGCGTAATTTCACTAACCGAGTTTACTAATTTTATAGAGTTTTAAAAATATATTTTTCCTTTGAAGTAACTACAAGCTCTTATTAAAAAAATGTTCTCTTGTTCCCTCTATTCACCTTAACATCAATTTTGGTAATGATAGCATCAATGCATGGTGTCTTTGCTATGAACCACTAAAATCTACACAAAATGATGTGACATTAGGAGTAATTACACAAAATTACAAATGGACTACGTGAATTCAATTGAGTTTCCACATCATAATCACCTGTGGCCGTAATTGCAAAATTTTATGTGAAATTTTGTGCAAATTTAATTAGCAGATTATCTCTATCCAATAATGCCCAAGATATGGACTAAATGGCATGTACCATACACCCTTTCCCAAAACCCACTGCAGCCCTTCTCCAAAAGAATACAAGAAACTTGCTGAGACTCTTTATGTGTTGTCATCACTGCAACACCAGAAACATTTTGAAAGTTAAAGTAAAAATTAATTGTGGGCAATAGGTGGTGAATTTTTTGATACATTCTTCAATAAAATTAGTTTTGAAAAAAAAATTGTGGGTAATAGGGAAGTTTATGTTTTAAAGGAACTGTGGAGATAGACAGGAATGAACAAATTCAATCCAACAGCTTTAAAGTAGACCTATACTAGACAAGGCAAATAAAAAAATGTTCCAGCTAAAGAAAACATAGTTGCCAATAACATATCCTATGTTTAATTAGGCAGGGGTCACACTTGTCTTTCAGTTTTCTACACTTTGCAGAAAACTGAAAGACAAGTGTGACCCCTGCCTTACAGCAGCTAATGTAATTTATAGAGAAAACTGACAAATTGTGCAAGATGTCAGTTTTTTTTCTGCGTGCAAAATCTGCATTAAAGTGTGACCTTGCTTATTGATTAACATGAGTTCTCAGTTGAAGTCAGTTTTTCTGTGCAGAAAACACATACGAAAGCCGATAAGTGTGACCCCTGCTGTAAACATCCAAATAACTTTCTTGCTGTTATCCTACTGGGCAAGCCATATTGCATATATACTTTGGGCTTGTACATGGATCTTACATCAAAGGACAAACGATCATTAGCACTTTGTCTTTGCACTCAAAACACTTAGGGCCTGTTTCCACTACACGCAGATTGTATGCAGAATGGATGCAGAAAAACTGACTCCAATGAATGCCTATGGGAAAATCTGCATCAGAAAAATCGCGTTTAGTGGAAACAGGCCCATAGGCATTCATTGGAGTCAGTTTTTCTGTATCCATTCTGCATCCAATCTGCGTGTAGTGGAAATAGGCCCTTACTCACAACAAATTGGAATAGAACAGCAATAAAGTCAACTGAAAGTTGTCAAACTGCAGAATCTTAGTTTAAAAAACAAACAAACCTGCAGTATCTTTTGTACTTGGCCAGTTCACCCTGTTGCAGT
The DNA here is from genome assembly GCF_040937935.1 of Hyperolius riggenbachi. Classification (NCBI taxonomy): domain Eukaryota; kingdom Metazoa; phylum Chordata; class Amphibia; order Anura; family Hyperoliidae; genus Hyperolius; species Hyperolius riggenbachi. The sequence continues at coordinate 245,696,306 of NC_090652.1, read as the reverse complement.
TCCCTCTGTAGAATTGGACCCTATTGTATGTCAGCCAGCAGGCAAACAAACCCTTTACGCCCTGTTCACAGTGGTCAGTTGCATTGCAGAATAATTCTGCATGTCAACTCACTGCTTATACAAGTCTATGGGCATGTTCACAGTAGCGGATCGCATTATTTTAACTCACTGCATGCAGGCTTTGTATTAAAGTCTATGGCCAGTCTCCATTGCAGTTCACAGTCATTATAATGCGTGAGTTATACAACTGACCACTGTGAACCCAGCCTAAAACCTACTCTGTAAATGTTTTTGTTTTTTTTTTTAAACAAAAACATGGATAGGAGTAGGAGGATAAATGTTATTGCTTATCTCATCACTTTATTTTCACCTCGGGTTCACGTTAAGATTTTTTACCATCAGAATTTCATCAGCTCAAAAGTTTCTCATGAGAAATGACAAGCTAATCATCTCCCAAGGACACTAGGTGCTAATTAGGACAGAGACCTTCTAAAAATTCTTCACAATATTTTTAGTTTTTAATTAAAAAATATGTTCTCTCTGCAAAATCCGTTTTCAGAGAAAACACAGATTCAGCACCATGGAAAGCGCCTGCAGCATCTGAGATTGGAGTCAATTTATTAGAGAGTTTGCATATTAGGAACATATCTGTTTTTTTCTACATCAAAAAATCTTATATTGTAATAGTGAAAGCATGCTAAACGTAAGGAGCGATAGTATGTGCATTGAATTTCACACACCATATTGCATCATTGTCAAATGATAATGCCTCAGGCTTAAAGTCTTAATTGATCCCTTTTAATGGACTAAAACGCACAAATTACAAGACATAAACTCGCCGCTGTTTTTTTTTTTTTTTTGCTTTACTGTAACAATCAAGAGATGTTAATAAGCATTTACATATTGTTCATTATTAAAGTGGTCTGAAAGTCAGCATTTCTACTTTGCTGTAAAAGATTCCTCACAGCTTTAAAGCTACTATCTCAGACATTTTTTTTAGCAGAACATCACTGAAATGGTTAAACAAAGCACTTTGTCCTGCTATTCAGCTTTAAACCTGCATCCAAACTGGAGATAACAGTATCTTTGTTTACATTCCAATGTTGATACATTTGTCTGTAAAAGTTCATACACACCTACCAACTATCTGTCCAACTATCTATCAAATGTGTCTGTTAAGCCCCATACAACTTTTGCCGTACAGCTAATAAGACTGTCAAACAGCTGATAAGACTGATAAGAAGTTAATCCAACTGTTGGATTGACTTCTTATCAGTCTTATCAGCTTTTTGAACAATAGCAAAATACTTTTTTAAGTTGTTTCAACTTGTTTCACAATAGAAGCTGTTTGACAATTGTGCTGCTTAAAAGACCACTGTTGAGCATGTGAATGGGGCTTAACAGACAAGTTTGGCAGATAGTTGGACAGATAGTTGGTAGGTGTTTATGAACCTTATGAGCCTTAGCAAGTAAAAAACACTTTGAAAAGCTGCCTCTGCTTCGGGCACACAAACAGCTCAGAACAACCCATTAGAAGATTTTAATATATAATAAAAAGCAGTTGAAATGAAATGCAATGACAGTTTTTAGGGCAAGAAAAACTACGCTTTGGAGACTTGTAATTTGTCAGAAAATATTACTTGTGCACAAAAGCAAATATGATAACTGTATGAATAATACAAAGTAGAAAAACTAATTTTTATTGAATGTTATGTCAGAGTTTAAGACCACTTTAAGTTTGAAGTTCAGCTTTGGATGGTTTTCACATTCAACCTGAGCGACCTGCACAATGACCCTTTGGGCTGAAGCAAACATAGACAGACATTTTTGATGTTCTGTTGAGTGTATTTGGTGGATAGTGGAGGCTTCCCCATAATGGCCGGATTTTCCAATGCTGTCTTTGTCCACCAATCAGTGTCAGGGAAGAGCAGGGATGACGCCTCTCCATCTTGGTGCTGACGGGCATTCAAGTGGATGCTTACCGAGAGGATTAAGGGCCCTTTCTCACTGTGTCCATTGTGTTGTGATCTTATCGAAATGCCACGTAGCCAAATAGTGTAATAGCATTGCGCAGTAATGTTGCAGTGCAACCATACAGTGAAGCATACAGTATAATACAAATATGCCTCAATGCTACGTTACAAGCACGTGTTACCCAGGTAACGCACAGCATGTTGTGCATTACTACATCAGAAACCCGCGGTACCACACTCAATGTGAAAGTGTTCCGATGTGATGCAACACAATGGGCCCTTAAAGTGTACCAGAGATCACAAAATGTAAAGAATCGATACTCACCCGCAGCTTCCTCCAGCAGCATAAAAACGTGTGAGTCCCTCACTATCCTCCCGTGGTCTGCCGTTCAGCCGCAAACAGCCCAGGTAACAGGCTCAGTCGGGTCCAGTCTGGGTCTTCTGCGCATGCGCGGACCTGAGCGGCAGACTGCGGGAGGATAGCGAGGGACACACATGTGCTTATGGGGCTGGAGGAAGCCCCAGGTAAGTATTGATTCTTTACACTTTGTGATCTCTGGTTTACTTTAAGGGCATAGTCACAGTGGGACTTTGCGTTGTAATGCAAAGTTAAAGTCACAACGCAGCATTACAACACAACAGAAAAAAAAAGGTGGTAACGCACATTAAAGCTGCATTACCATGGCATACAGTAGATACAGTGGAGCATAAAAGTATGCCTGTCTGTATCTCTGCATATCTCTGTATCACTGCAAGCAGTGAGTTACCATAACACAACATTTACAACGCAACGCTAACGTCGCACTGCGAATGTCACATAGGCTAAACATTACAGTGTGTTATCCGGCGTTATAATTACTTTATAACGCAGGACAATAACGTCCCACTGTGAATGCGACCTGAAGGAACACTTTCACTGCTACGATGTGCTTAGCAAAAATGTATCCTTACACATTTACAAAAAGTGTTTTTACATATCTACAACATATTTTCTGCAAGTAACATGGTATGGTAAGTAGTGTTGATTGCACACACACTAATCCTCTACCGTATGTGTACATGTTAAGGTGTATTCTTATGTTAAAAATATTCTGTATTTTGAAAATATCCGCCTTAAAGGACAACCAAGGGCACATGTGACATGATGAGATAGACATGTGTATGTACAGAGCCAAGCACACAAATAACTAGGCTATGTTCCTTTTTTTCTTTCTCTGTCTGAAAGAGTTGAACATCAGGTATGCAAGTGACAGTTTCTGTCTGGGTCGGGACCGGGTCGGACTGGGTCAGATTATAGTGTAACCCTCATTGATAAGTAATTACAGCCATAAAACACTTTCCTGTCAGTAAATGGCTTCCTGGAGCAGGAAAGAGATAAAAAGGGTCAATAATTCATAGATTTGAGTTCTGGCATACTTCAATGAAGGTGTCATTGAGCAGAGACAATGAAACAGTGTAAACTTAAAAACTAGATTTGCATATAAAATAAAACTGTGGGATATCTAAAAAAAAAGTCATTTTTAGGAGAAGGAGGATAGATACAATGATTTTTCTCATCAGTTTATTTTCACCTTGGATCTCCTTTAAGGCTATCAATGCATGTTGCCACTGTGGAGGGTGGTAGAGGGGTAACGTATGACACATGATGGAAGAAGCGGAGCAAGGGAGAGAACAGAACAATTGCAACAGACAGCATTCGGGCGAGATGATCTGACATTCCGGATCTATCCCTGACATATCGAGCCTGCTGTGCACACACTAGATTCACACCCAAGCTGGTCTTCAGCAGTGGCCTTGGACAAATTTAATCTAAAATGTGTACCAACCCTAAAGACTCACGCGGAGACTGTTGAAAGAGATGGATTGGCATTCACTCTTCCGGGTAACGGTACAAGGCCATACAGATGCTTCCCTATGTAGGGGGAGAAGGGACAATGGAGCAGCACAGGAGGAGTATCACAGAGCGGGCAGGGTGAGTACAGAGAACAAGCACTTGGCCAAGTTGATCTGCAAGGCTGATTAGTGGCCAAGGCATCAAAGGAAGGTTGAAGGCCACTGTGCACATGCTCGATTTTGGGGGAAGGTGGCCCCAACTGTCCCCCTCAGCTGAGAACTGTAGAGCGCTTGTATAAGGCTTTATCCTATTATTGTAGTGTATGGGAACCCCATTTATAAAGGGGCTGATGGTACAATCCAAATCGTTATACTGCTCCTGGTACCACTATGTAGTCTTTTCAAAAGGCAACATTTCAGGCAAAGGAAACCAAAGCTCATTGAAAGATATTTAATAGCCCTGGAACAATGTTACTTACATTTCCTTCTTTGAACCTAAGGCAGTCATTTTCAAAGGAACAGATTACTAATTCTAAATAAACAACTTGATGAAATATTTTGTCTTTAGTGTTTTGAGGTAGTTTATTTATAATTATTAAATGGTTCCTTTGTAAAGTGACTGCCTGAAGATCAAAGAAGGAGATTTTAAGTGATATTGTTCCAACATTTCTGCTAGAAATTCTCTATGGACTGATCTCCATTACTTTATATTTAGCTGTGAGCACCTTTTAGAGGAATTCCTGGATTCCTATCTGTGTTCTTATTGCCATTGTTTCTGGGATACCAGTTTGCTATTTGTGATATGACAACAAAGTCACCAGCAGTTTTGTATCCTTTGTATGTCTCAAAAGTTTTAGCACTAAGTTTAGGCTTAAAGTGGACCCAAATTAAAAATACAAGATTTCAGGAATAAAATCTATTTTCTAACTTATAATAATAAACAACAGCCTTTTTTCAGCTGCATGATGACAAATATAAAACAGAATCCGGCAGACTGGTGGAGTAGGAGGAGTCTGGCAAAGGAGGAATTGCTAATGGCTGCCCCCAGTATAACCCTAGTTATGAAAAGAGAAGGTGAAAAGCATGCACTGAAATGCTCATAGGCTTATTTATCTTTATATGTGTCAGAATGGTGCAACTAAATATTTTGAATTAAAAAAATGTTTGGTTTGGGGCCACTTTAAGACAAAGCCGTGCTTTTACTTTGCTTCATGGGTTTTTAACAAAAATTGTGAAAGAGACCCCCTAATTCTGTACCACTTTATACTGTCTTTATCATAATATTTATTTGTGCTTCTTTGACGGCTATGGCCAACTACTGTATATACTCAAGTATAAGTCTAGAGATTTAGGTCTGATTCACTTCATAAAAGTATAGGGGTCAACTTATACACGAGTCACAGGCGACACTGAGCACACTGAGTAATGTGTGTACTAATAGTGACAATCCCATTTACAGCAATTTACCCTGTGGTAAGTGATGCTTTGAGGAAAGAAAATGCCAAGAAGACACAGGTGTGAAAGTCCTGGCCACAACAAGTAACAAGGGAAGGGGCAGGGGGGAAATACTGGGCTGCATAAAAGGGAGTGAATAATTGCAGCACTTGGGGGCCTGGAGGAGGTATTGGCTGCACTTAAGGGACAGGAGATGTTAATGGCTGCAATACTGTATGCAATGCAGTCATTAACCCTTCCTGGGCCCAAGTACAGCCATTAACTTTGCTGCATTGACTTGTGCTTGAGTCAATAAAAAATTCCAGCTTAAGAGGGTTAAATATTGGAGTCGACTTATACACAAAGCCGACTTGTATTCGTGTATATTGGGTAGATGCAAATAATTCTGGCATGCAGAAAATGTTATGCATCACCACTCCAAAGGCCACATCAGAGGCCACAAATCTCCGAGAAAGAGGTTGGGGGGGAGGGTCTGCGAAACATTGGTCAGGCCAATCTGTGCATTCCCTAACACGTCTGTATCTGTGATTGACATTTTTGGATTAGTGTTTTGTTCTGTGACTTTAGTATATAAAAAACGTTTTTTGTAGCAATTTAAAGGCCAGTTCTGGATTTCAGTTCGGATACCGAATTTCCGGATAATGGATTTGGATATCCGGATCGACTCGGATTTCCGAACGGTTCGAATTCGAATATCCATATTTATCCGGATTTTTTGCTATCCGGATCCGGACCGATCTGAATATCAAAAAGAGGTATCCGAGCACCACTGGTTCTGTCTTCTACTGCTTGTGCCTACTTACCTACTTATGCTGGTGAGCACAATGTACACCGGTTAATGCTTTCCACCTGTTTGCCATCTTATTTAGCACCAGCCACCTTGCTTGGTATAATTTGCATTGACTGTAAGCTTGATATTGGACCTATAAGAAGGGCTCCGTGCTGGTTTTCATTGGCCCAGTTCCCAAGAGGACTGATCCCTGAGATCTTTGAAAACCAAATATCCTACATAAGGTGTCTTATAAACCTTTTTACAACAACATTTGTGACATACATTTCTTCCACATATAACTCAAAGTGCATAGCATGCCTCAGCCCAGTATTTAGTGGCAGGAAAAACAAAACATGCTCATAAATGCTTGAATAAACAGGTGAGTGTTCCGTTTGAATTGAAATTAAACACCTCCAGAGATGGATCTGTCTTCAATAATATTGGTAATGTGGTCAAACAGACAATAGCAGCTTGACGGAAGGCTTTAGTTGAAAAGGTTTTAAGAAGGAATGTGGGATTGACCAAATTATTAGGTCATGGCTTCACGTTAGAGAAGGACAGCCATTTCAATAATTTTTTGATAGGAAGGGGAGATTGGAAGCAATTATTTAGCTGCTTATAACAGCTGGGTTAGGGGAGGGTTTGGGGGGTAGAAGCCTGGTGAATGCTTCCTGTTTGCATGGAACAGTTAACTACTTTGTGAAATGCTGGTATAAACTGGTTGGAGCACTTCACTTGAACTGTGTTGGACCAGAATCCAGGTCAGTGATAGTCTGGTGGATGTTTGTGAGGATATCTGGTATATCTTCTTCACCAACTTTCTCATAGTCAGATCATGGTATTAGGCTGATTTTATGTTTGTTTGGGTTTTTTCCCAATATTTGACTGATTATTTGAGCGAATTACAGAACAGAAAGATGAGACTTCTGATGAGTAGGCACATTTTTAGCAAGATTGGTTGCAGAGATTTTCAGTTGTGTAAAATAGTTGGGTTTGTTTGTTGCCCGCATTTCCAGTTGTCTATCCTATCTAGAGAGGAAGACTTTTTCTTGATTATTGCTTGACAGTGTTTCATGTGAAGGGGAGCTTTTTTAAAAAAAAAAAAAAATCCTTTAAGAGTGGCTTGCATATACATAAATAAAATTCAGGGTTAGCTTAAAGAGGAACTTCAGCCTAAACAAACATACTGTCATTAAGTTACATTAGTTATGTTAATTAAAATAGATAGGTAATAAAATCTCTTACCCACCCTGTTTGAAAAGAACAGGCAAATGTTTAATTTCATGAGGGCAGCTATCTTTTTGGTTGAAAGGAGGTGACAGGGAGCATGAGACACAGTTCCAACTGTCCTGCCTTTTCGGTGCTGCTGAGTAGATTTTTAGTCTGGAGGTTCACTTTAACCAACATGGATTATACATAATGTATAAAAACTGCTCTTGGAGGCTTCACATTCTGATATTTATACCAGAGACACAGCTCTGTCTAGGGAGTTTCCATTGCACCACACATAAATAAATACCAGAGGCAAAGACAAAAAGCCAATGTTATGTAACTGATGTAGGGCGTGAGATCTTGCAGTTGTGCACAGGGGCGTAACTACAAATCAAAGGGGTCCCCAGCAAAACTTTGATTAGGCCCTCCAATGCTCACACCCTATTTCTTGCCTACCCCTGGCGATCTTCACAGCCTGGGGGCTCATCTCACAAGGGTCATAAAACAAGTGTGGAAATCATAATTGTCACACCCATAACAAGTGTAGCCACAGAAACACCTGATCTGAAGGTTGGGCCCCTTCATTGGAAGGATTGAAGTAGTAGTTAGGACCCCCTAAAAGCTCTGCCCCCCTGCAGTTGCAGGGACTGCTCCCCTGTAGTTATTCCCCTAGTTGTGTATGTGGAATCCTCCCATAATGCTATAGAAAATTCTATTATGGGACAGACATGGAATGAAAGAGGTTCTCTTTCTGAATGTGAACTGCCTCAATGCAGACGTAAAGTGGTATGTTGTGCTTTTCATAGATCACAAAAGAGTGTATACCACTTCCATAGTGGCAAACACCATAGGCTACAATGGATAACGGGTGTTTGCCTGAGCCAAAGTAAAAAAAAAAACATTTAACAGTTTGCCACTGTGCCACATACAATGATTTTAAAAGTAGAACTAAGAAAAGTCTTTGGGCCAAATGTCTGATCAGCCTCATGGTCAGTAGAACAACAACACACTTAAAGTGAATGGGTACCCTTTTAAAAATAAAAAAAGTCAAATACTCACCTAAGAAGAGGGAAGGCTCGGTCCTAATGAGACTTCGCTCTCCTCTCTCGGTGCCCAGTCCCGCTCAGGATTCCCCGTAGCAGTATTCGACCAGTTCGGTCAAATACTGCCACTTCGGCCGCCAAAGGGAGGTTTCGGAAGTCTTCAGGAGCACTAGGGCTCCCGAAGACGGGCCGCTCCATACTGCGCATGCATGAGCGCCCTCTATGACGCACTCGCGCAGGTCTATGACTCACTCGTGCGTGTATGGTATGGAGCGGCCCGTCTTCGGGAACTTAAGTGCTCCCGAAGACTTCCGAAGTCCCCCGCGGCAGGGGATTTGAACGGAGGATCCACCGGGCACCGGGAGAGGAGAGGGAAGGCTCACCTTAGGTGAGTATCTGACTGTTTTTTTAAAATCGGTACCCATTGGCTTTAAATGAGACACAACATTAACATACAGCTAGAATGCAGTACCTGGACTGCAATACTTTTATGTTACTGTAGAACAGATATCTGTGGAACAGATATATGAATCTCAATATCCTAACACCAAATACTGCTGCTTTTCCTGTGAGAAGTGATGGTCTCAGATGGCTACTTGTTACTCTACTGATTTCAATAGCGTAGTGGACCACCAGTTTAGGGGAATTACAGTACTGATGATTAAGAACTGAACATTAGTAACCAGAATATGGTCACCCTTTTACAAATCTGGCGTGATAAAAGTAGTGATCTTATGTTTAACATTGCAAAACTAAACACTGGGGATGTGAATTCAGGGTTGCCACTCTATAAATACACCTTTCATAGTTTTAGTATTAGCTACTTTTTGTGGCAAGAATACAGATCAGGCACAAGTTGTTGTTATTATTATTATTTTATATTTATATAGTGCTGTCATCTTCCACAGCACTTTACACAGTATATGGTCTTGTTACTAACTGAGGGGTGCACAAATAATCTAATCCCTGCCATAGTCCATTGTAGTCTAGGGCCAATTGAATAGGGGGAAGATTTGTAGATGTGGGAGGAAACTGGGGTGATTGGAGGAAACCCATACATACAGACACAGGGAGAACATACAAACTCTGAATCTGAGAGAGCCTAAGCGCTTTGAGTCCTATGGGAGAAAAGCGCTATAGAAATGTTATTGTATTGTATTGTAACTCCTTGCAGAAGTTGACCTGGCTGGGATTCAAACCGAGGACCCAGCGCTGCAAGGATAGAGTGCTATCCACTACGCTACCACACTGCCCCCAAGTGAATCCCATTGCAATTTGCAAGTGAGTATACTAGGTTAGTTGAGGAAAGAGTTATTAAGAGAGTTGGAATTAGGTTAGTATGAAGGTTAAAGAAAATTATAGGCACATTTATTATATTTTGGGCTTAGTAAAGTACTACTAGTACAAGTAATAAGTAAAGCTAGTGTGAGAATCAGTCCTACAGTTAGAAGGCTTCTCCTGTGTTTGCGTTTTCTTGTAGTTGGACCCTTCAGCCGGGAGTGCAAGAGCAACGTGGGTATCTATGTGTTCACACTTGACCTTCCATAGCTCTAGCACATTGACCTTTTTTCTTGTTGTTCTTGGAAGGATACCCATGACTGTAAATGCTTGATGAAAGGAAAGCAAAGCGTTTGGGACCCCTCATGTAGCACTCTGCTACACACCATAGTGGATTGACAAGGCAGGTGAACCGTTAGCAAACAGGCAGCCAGCTATCTCGCTGCCACTGCCAGAGTCTGAGTGAGAAATCTGCCATCCACAGCCCTCAGAAATCATCTGTCGGCAGCATTGTGCTAAAACTTTGGTAACCTTTTTACCTCCATCCATGATTCTAATCTACATAAAAGACACAACTTATGGTTATTTAGAGCCAAGCTTACACAGTCTCCTAGCTCTGGCATGATGCCTTTCCCGAAGTAAAGAAAAATGACTATGAAATGTGACAAGAGACATATGGCTTTTTATGGCCCATAAAACTATAGCCCTGGCTATAAAATGAAATATATTATATTTGTCATATTATAAGAGTTTTTCTCTGTTGATATGAATTGCTACAAATCTATTGGTAGTTTATGGCAAAGATGAAAAGTGGGCAGCCAGCAACGCCTCTCATAGAGTAATAATCTTTATTGATGGACTGCATCTAAATGTAGTGCTTGATCAGGGCTTGTGTCTTGATGACTCCCAGACAAAGTACAGATTACTTCCAATCAAGAAGAATACAGAACAGACCAAGGCAGCAGAAATGAGGACCCAGTCACAGTTTCTATCAAGCTGGGACCCAGAAATCTTTGTAAATCAAACATAAAACTATGCTCAAGTGATTAAAACAAATGTAAATATTTAAAGGGTCCCTGAGCATTCACTAAAAATGAAATAGTGACTTACCTGGGGCTTCCTCCAGCCCACCATAGGCCACGAGGTCTTCCGGTGTCCTCCTGTCTCCTCTCCTGGTCCCGGCTGGCGGCTCTGCTATGGAACGACTTCTGCCTGAATTCGGCAGGGCTGTCTCCCGTTTCCTCAATTCGCTACATCATGCTGGCCGGCGTGGGAATCCTGCGCATGTGCAGTTTAATATTAGAGAAGTCTCTCACGCCGGCGTGATGACGAATAGGGTCCCCAGCGATGCAGAGGCTGACCTCGAGGTCATCGTCTACTGTACCTGCGCGAGCGCAGCTGTCAATCAAGTCCTGCGCAGTACACTCCAGACAATCTAGATTTGATTGACAGCTGGGCTAGCACAGTCACAGTAGATTACTACCTCGAGGCTGACCTCTGCACTGGCCGGGACTCCGGGCCGGCGGCTGGGAGTGGAGATGTGGCGCGGGACGTGTCGGCGGCAAGAGGCTGGAGGAAGCCCTGGGTAAGTTGATCAGGGGGGAGGGGTTTTTGGCTGATGAATTATTTAAGCCCTCTGTAAGCAAGAAAATACTCAGAATAACTTTTTCAATTGTAAAGGCGTCCTGGGCGGTGGCAGCGCTCGGGACCAGCCTGTATCGCTCACCTCTCTCCTGCAGTGATCTACCTGGTCCAATCACTGTTTCAAAATTCATTATTTTGTTCCTGCAGGAAATTCTAAAGAATTTCCCACAGCATAATGACTCCTCCCATAGAGCAGTATACAAAGCTGACCAAGGTGTCTGTACAGCGATCACGACATCCACTCAAAGGAAACTCCAAAGAGATTTATCGGGCTATAAATATTGAAGGTGTGTCTATGGCATGTAGCATTAGGACATGAAAAGATGATAACCAGCAGAGTTAAGGCTATGTTTGGAGGAATACTAATTGATACCTGCTAACACATACCGTACATCATCCTTCCACTGTCAGATATTTTAGCTTCCATCATATACCTGTCATATCAATATCAATATTTAAACTAGAAGATCAAATGCAATGATGTTATACAACCATATTGTACTGGAAATTCAGAGCACAAAAGACAAATGATGTAAACTTATTTTATAATAAATATGCTTGACATTCACTTGGGGGAAATATAATGCCAGGAGAGTGGCGGGAGACCTCAGCCCCTCCTTTACACCGTGATAAATATTTGGAGATATTTCCTACGAGTACTTAATGCACCCTAGCAGAGCTTAGGAAATCCCAACTGACTCTATAATGAGAGTCTAAGTGTCCATTTACATAGAAATTACCGATCCCAGCTTAAATTATGACTCCAATTAATATGCAAATAAGCTATTTGGCCTAATTTGCATATATGTTTGCATGACAGTCAATATTCGTGCCTCCTCTGTAAGAGTTAACAAAGTTATATTTTAAATGGAAGCCTCACACTCTAATGAATACATGAATGCCTGGATGTTTGAGTTATTCCCTTTGCTGAATTATATATGCTTTGTAGCTTATAGGCTCTCTCTATTTGAATTTGTCGCTTGCTAATATCAGTCAAAGCATCGTCATCATTACTTCACTGTACCTAAGTAAAAGTATGATAGTTACCTTTGTATTCATAGGATACTCCTATTGTAAAGAACCACTATCGCATGTAAAATACATGTAAACACATGCAAATAAGAAGTATGTTTCTTCCAGAGTAAAATGAGCCATACATGACTTTCCTCCTATGTTGCTGTCACTTATACAGATGCTCATTCGGATTTTGCGGAATTAAAATTTCCGATCGGAAATCTATGTAAGTAGAAAAAAACAAAGTCTTGTAAAAGTAATACCTTTTAGTGGCTAACTGATAAAGTTAAATAATGCAAGCTTTCTGGGATCTAGTTCCCTTCTTCAGGCATATTTCCAGATGTTAGCTGTAGTAAAACACTGATGCAGGGAAATAGCAAACATGAAGATGGCAGTTGTGCTGGTTACTGTTTAGCAGTTAGATGTCAGGTGATCAGCAGGCTGGAGCCAGTGAGCTAATGCAAGCAAACATGAAATCTAGCAGGTTTCTGAAGATAGTGAAGCCAAGTCAATCATGTTGCATAAGGAGTCATGAATCCCGTTCCACAATTTAAATCTTCTGTTAATGTCTTGAACATTTTCATAAATTTGTACTCAGAAATCTTTCTTGCTTGTTCATTTTTGAAGTTACCCTTAAGAATAAGTACTTTTAGATCTTGCATGCTGTGTCCTGGTTCACAGAAGTGTTGGCCCACTGGTGTGTCCATTTTACCCTCATTAATTTTAAAGCGGTGATGGTTCATTCTTGTGCGCAGTTTTTGTCCTGTTTCTCCTATATAGATTCCTCTTAAGGGGCATTTCATGCAGCGTATCATGTATACGACATTGGATGATTCACAGGAAAATTGGTCTTGTATTTGATGATATTTCTGTGAGTTTGGTATTTGTATTTGGCTTGTGCACAAGATATAAGGGCAGGTCTCACACTTTGTGTTATTGCAGGGTAATGTGCCTGGAGTTTCTGGTGTAGATAATGCACTTCTGATAATCATTTGTCTCAAATTGGGAGGTTGTCTGAAAGCAAGCAGTGGTAAATCAGGAAAAACATCCTTCAGGCTCTTGTCTTTGTGAAGTATCGGTTGCAGGGCTTTCGATATCTTCCTCAGTGTCTTTAATCCGATCGAAACTCGGAAATCGAATTTCTACAGAAATACTGCATTACTGCAATTCGGTAATTTTAGCCCAGTCACAAAACTCGTAATCAATTCACCAATCAGAGAATGCAGGAACAACTCAAAAGTATTTGGCCAATCAGAGAATGCAAAATATGAAAAAAAAACAAAAAAAACACTACTCGGAAATCGTAAACCGATCGGAAATCCATGAAATCAGTAATCGGCATTGGCGGAAATCGGAATTTCTGCTGAATCGGAAATCGACATTTCCAACCTGGTAGCATTTACAGCAGGTAGTAGACTGGAGCCAACTGACGTCAGTGACGGGACCTGGTTCCCGATGCTGCGGGCAGCAGAAGACGGCAGCGTGGGAGCGATCCGAGCGGATGGGGCTGAAGGAAGCCCCAGGTGTGTATAAATCCTTTCACTATTTTCAGCTCTGAGTCCCTTTAAGCATAAATCAAACTGAGATTCCAATGAAAGAATATTGTGCAATAAAATAATATGGTAGCACATATTATTTATATAACGTGATAAAATGGTGAAAAAGGCACTTTGCATTGTTTTATTGTATTTTTAGACAATTTCTAGTTTTCAAGTAGGGTTAGGGTGGAGATGGAGTGAGTGTGTTCAAAAGTGGGCAGTCCTACATGGGAAAAATATTGCCTGCCAAAGTTGCAGTATTGTGCTGCTGTTTTCGCATGTCTGCCACATTGACGCAGTTTTCTGGTCACCTACCCCATCCACTTTAATGTGCCTCAAGCATCTAACTGAATCACAGTTTTCTAGTGCCCTCATAGCGTGCCCAAATTCTCTGCACAGTGTACACCAACTTCCTATAGACCCTTGTACAGCCTCAGCCTACTTTTGCAGTGCACTGCCCTCTATAACCTGCCCCAGTTTTCCGGTGTCCATACTGAGTTCAGGGAGGGTGATTCACTTTTCATCAGTATTGCTTGCAGATTTTCATCAATGTCATTTTCACATCAAAAATTGTATTTTCGATTTTGAGAAAATTTTCATGAAAATATTACCCAATATGGGGTAAATTCACATACCATAAACGAAAAACGTTATCTTACCGCAAAAACACACAAAAATCATTATCTTAGCATGAAAAATGCAAATAATCACAAGCTTATTACAAAATTATTTTTAATGGCATTTTCGCTCGAAAGTTGAATTTTTTTTTTGCAAAAATTAATTATCAGCATTTTCGTTCGTCACTGCTTTTCATAAGCAAAGGTGAAAACACCAAAGACTAGTTTAACAAAAGCAAAAAATGGCAGACTGAGACGGCTATAAAAAATGTCAGTGTGTAAGCCGAGGTACCCACTTTTCCCTCAGAAACCAGGAAAAAGTGATTTACTCGCATATAAGCCCCCTCTTCAATATAGCCCCGCCACAGTAGCCTGATGTTCCCCCAGTACAAGTCAGCCCCCCTCCCCACAGCCAGATGTGCTCCAGGATCATACAGCTGTGTCTCAAGAAGCCACTAGATGGCGTCATAGATATGAGACACAGCAATTGCCACACAGAAAGAATCACTGTACCGCTGACACGTTGCTTGCACATTCCGCTCTACAAGCCAGGGGACACAGATAGTCTTGAGCAGCACACTCTGCACACCATGTTGCAGGGGATGGAGGGCACAGACACAGCAGGGTGCAAACTGGTAAGAGCAGGATCACTAGTGCAGGAGCCATATGCTCATCTGCCAATAACAATACCTGCTCCACCATACATTCTGCTCCACTGACTCGCATATAAGCCGAGGGGGTAATTTTTTAGCACATTTTTTATGCTGAAAAATTAGGCTTATAAGAAAGTATATACAGTATATTGTAAAGGAACATTCATATCGCCAGGTTATAGTGGAATCTGTTGCCATAGCGCAAGTCATGATGTGCTTTTACATGCATGTTCACAATGAAGCATGCTTTTCATTAATTGTATGCATCGCAACACATGTATACCGCACAATGCCACTTTTCCCTCTGTTGCGATCCTGCTTTTGTAAGGTACATAACACAACGCCCCAGTGTGAACATAACCTTACTTTAAGCACTGAGTGTCTGTGCACGTCTCTGGTTTATTTCTCATTCAGGACAGAAATCTTACTTTATCACAGCACGCTGGACAACTTCCATTAGTGCTGATCAGCACCATTATATATTTAAGGGGTAAAGAAGGGTAAACAAATCTCTGATTGGCCACCCATTCACAAAGCCGCGCTAATGCATAGCACAGCAGTGCTATTCATGTAGCGTGCAATCAGGGGCGTAGCAATAGGGGGTGCAGCGGTAGCAACCGCATCGGGGCCCTTGGGCCAGAGGGGCCCCGAAGGGCCCTCCCTCAACTACAGTATTAGCTCTCTATTGGTCCTGTGCTCATAATAATCACTTCTATAGATACTTTGAATAGTGGTAATCATTAACAAACTGTTTCCCATCCCTTCCTTGCACCTCTGACTCTGTAGTTGCCATTGGCAGGTTTTGGTGCACCGTATCAATTGCTATGTATAGAGTGCTTGGGGGGCCCCATTGTAAAACTTGCATCGGGGCCCACAGCTCCTTAGCTACGCCACTGCGTGCAATGTTATTTGCGTGAACTTCCACGCATGCGCTAACAAAGCTCTAGGCATGTTAATGCGCCACAATGCGTGCATTGTGCCACGTTACTACATGAAGAGCTTTGTTAGCGCGCACATGTGTAAACCTGTGCGCACGTAAAACTTTGCGCGAGTAACATTGCGTGCTACCCACATAGCGTGGCCATGCTATGCATTAGTGCGGCTTCGTGAATCGAGCCCCAAATATGCTTATTATCATTTTTCCCTGAAAATAAGACAGTGTCTTGTATTCATTTTTGCACCAAAAGATGTGCTGGGGCTTATTTTCAGGGGATGTCTTATATTTCTATGAACACACAAGTTCCTTTGTTGTGTGTCCTCCTGCCTTCCCCACTGTGCTGCCTCTTCCTTTGCTGGATCCACCTCTTGTGTGTCCCAGTGTCCCCCTTGTTCCTTTAGTGTCTTCCTGGTGTACCCCACTGTACCTGCTGTGTCCTCCTACCCTGTGTCCTCTGCTGTGTCTTCTGCTGTCCCTCATGTCCTTCTGGTATCCCTCTGCATCTTTTTCTCTCTCCCAGCTCCAAGCCGATGTGTCCCTGAGCGTCAGCCTATGGATAAGAAGTACGACAATTTGTGTTTCTACTGGAGCCGATGGTATCGCAGGTGAGATCATGGCTCCATTATTGGGCCAATCACTGCACTTGCTGTGTAGCAGTGAGTACAGTGATTGGTCCAATGACGGAGCCATGGTCCCACCTGCGACCTGGGTTCCAGTAATAACACAAGTTCCCATACTTTTTCCCCTTTCTGGCGCTAGGGCTTATTTTCGGGGTAGGGCTTATATTTCAAGCATGCTCAAAATTCCTGCTAGGGCTTACTTTCTGGGGATGTCTTAATTTCAGGGAAAGAGGTCAGGGTGACTGTTCAGTAGGATTACGTTTGATACCATTATGTGTGAAAAGGCTCCAGTTGCCATAAAATAGGGCAGTGTCTGTGGGTAGGCTGGATCCTGCATGCACGGGAGTGTGCAACTCTCATAGATGTGCCCTTCCCAGAGCCGGGACAAGGTCCTTCAGCACCCAAGGCTGATACAACAAAGTGCGCCCTTCCCTCCTACCCCAGCCGTCACACACTGATTGCTTTTAGACTAAGAGGTGCCCCAGGCCCCCAACCCCCCCAACTCCTTAAACTCTAGTTATCTGGCTTGCAGTCACTGTCATGTATTCCGTTGTCTTATTTCTCTCTGCTTCAAACACAATAGGGGAATGATAGCTGAGTGAGTTGTTTGCCCCCTCCTACACTGCACCCTGATGCTGGAGCCTCTCTTGCCTCTGCCTCAGCCCTGGTCCTACCAGCAAATGATCCCACATTTTGAACTAATGGCTGCTTTCCTAGAAAAAGATTACAGAATCGCCATTCTAGCTTCAAAATCAATTTAAAAAAATGAAGAGCATAGCCCTAGTTACTGCCTGATTAAAGGCAGTAGTTATTCAGCAATCAAACTGATCACCTGATGTGTTGACCTATCAGTGTGCTTAAAGAAAAACTCAAGTGTCATAATGTAGAATGTAGTAAATTATTCAGGATACCCACTTTTGCATTAATCATCCTGGTTTCAGCGCCAGAAACATTTCCTATACATATATTGCTGTAAAATGGTATGTAGCCCTACCCTCACAGTTTTTTTTAGCCTAGGCTATTTAATTATGCAGCCTTCTGCTCCAGAGCACTCTGGGAGACCAGTACTTATTTCTGCCGACTTCAGAACAAACATTCCAAAGTGATGTACCTACCAGCATTAAAGATGTCGCCACCTGTGATAAATTTAAGAATGTAAACAATTATACAACGGGCAAAAACGGACTAAATAATTGATGAAGTAATAGTGAAAAAAAAAATCCTATATTAGTTACATCTTACATTATATTCAGTATTGTTTCTCTATCATTACATCTAAGTTATCAATGTTAAAAAGACAGTGGTTGTCAGATTCTTCAGGTTAGCAGGGGACCTGCATGGGGAAATGCGGAGAACCAAAGAGTTCGGCCAGTGTTAGTAGTGACTTTTGAAAATGCATAAATTTAATCAGAAAATTGGGAATTTCACTTAACTCTACATTTATTCAGAGAGGTAATCAGAACGGAAGGTGTTTTGTTTTTAACCACTTCACCACTGAGGGGTTTTACCCCCTGACCATCAGAGCAATTTTCACCTTTCAGCGCTCCTTCCATTCATTCATCTATAACTTTATTATTACTTATCCCAATGAAATGAACTATATCTTGTTTTTTTCGCCACCAATTAGGCTTTCTTTAGGTGGGACATTATGCCAAGAATTATTTTATTCTAAATGTGTTTTAATGGGGAAATAGGAAAAAATGTGGGAAAAAATTATTATTTTTCAGTTTTCGGCCATTATAGTTTTTAAATAAAGCATGCTACTGTAATTAAAACCCATGAAATGTATTAACCCATTTGTCCCGGTTATAAAACCATTTAAATTATGTCCCTATCACAATGTTTGGCGACAATATTTTATTTGGAAATAAAGGTGCATTTTTTTCAGTTTTGCATCCATCCCTAATTACAAGCCCGCAGTTTATAAAGTAACAGTGTTATACCCTCTTGACATAAATATTTAAAAAGTTCAGTCCCTAAGGTAACTATTTATGTTTTTTTTTATTGTATTTTTTTTTTTAATTACAAAAAAAAAAAAAAAATTGGGGAGTGTGGGAGGTAATGAGTTAATTTATTGTGTAAATGTAATGTTTGTATATGTAAAATGCTTTTAGGGTGTAGTTTACTATTTGGCCACAAGATGGCAACAGAGTGTTTGTTTACATGCGACCTGTAAGCAGTAGGAGGCTGGGAGACTCACAATGATCTCGCTGTTTCTGAAAGAAGCAGCAGATCATTGCGGGGGCTTAGATCAACGAACGGGAATGGAGCGGGCGGCGGCGTGCACGAGCGGCGGGTGCGCGCGCACGAGCGGCGGGAGCGCGGACAGCGGTGGTAGCTTCTCCGTCCCTGGTTTTTTAGGGGGGAAAAAAGGGACGGAGAAATCCGTACACGTGGGGGTAAAGTGGTTAAAGTAGATCTCCAGAGTTCTGCATATGCTCTAACTATTATTATTGATTTATAAACCGCCGACATATCCTTCTTGTGGCGCTATACAAAATAAGAAACAAACATGGGGTACAAAATAATACAGACATTGGTATACACCAATATACAAAGTACAGACATGGTACAAAATACAGAATCGGTGCAAACTACAGAATTGGTAATAACAGTGACAGAATTAATATGAATAAATGCGTAAAAAAATCCAAGACACAAAAGGGTGAGAGAGCCCTGCCATGGCGAGCTTACAATCTACATAAGATTCATGTCTTTGTTTTGTTTTTGTTTTTTTCATTCCAGAAAATCTTTGAATACAGCACTTGTATTATAATTTTTAACAAATAACCGCCAAATATGGTATTTTAAACTAATGCAGAGATTCTGTACTCCTTGGCACTTCTTCAATTCCTTTTTTCTCATAAGTTTTCTCCAAAGTAATATTTTTACACCTTGGCCCACATGCAATTCACTTTTTCTCCTGGAGATAGTTTTCATCTTCTCTTTAAAATAACTTGTAAACTACCAGCAAACATGAAAATCTTCAGAGTAATTTTGGCAAGTGGCAGTAGTTTTTTTGGAGGGGTACATTTTCAATGGAAGATCAAAACTTGGAGTTAATTGAACAAGCAGGGCCCATGACATCAGGTAATGACGCTTCCTCAGGCAGCATCACGTGTCAGGCGGCATCCTGCCCCACCCTCCCTCCTTGGTCACCCACCCCCTACCTCCCCTAGATTACCTTATTTAAACAAGTGGCGGCCACCTCCTGCAGCAGGACAGGCTCACCAGTCCCCCTCGGCTTATCGGCCTACTTGAAGACTTCAGATTCATGACTCTCAGAGCCGTTGTGAAGAGAGGACAGCAGCTCCCTTAGCGCGTATCCTGGAAGTAAAGTAATTACTTCAGGTATATGTGCTATGGGAACCGCTCTCCTTTCTTCTTGCAGTGGCTCTCTGGGTTACACGGATCTGAGGTCTTCAAACAGGCTGGCGAGCCAAGGGGGACCCAGCAAGCCTGCCCTGCTGCAGGAGGTGGCCGTGGCTTATTTGAATAAGGTAATCCAGCGGCAGCCGGGGAGGGAGCAGGCTGGACACCTACCTGGCTAAGTTATGCTGGGGAAAAAATACTAGCTACCTATACTGGAGCAACTATACTACCTATACTGGGGTAACTATACTACCTATACTGGGGCAACTATACTACCTATACTGGGGCAACTATACTACCTATATTGGGGGCAACTATACTACCTATACTGGGGGTGACTATACTACCTATACTGAGACAACTATACTAGCTACTTATACTGGGGAAACTGTACTACCTATACTGGGGAAACTATACTAGCTACCTACCTATACTGGGGCCACTATACACCCTAAACTGGGGCAACTATACTACCTGCAACTATACTACCTATACTGGGAGAACTATACTAGCTACCTATACTGGGGCAACTGTACTACCTATACTGGGGAAACTTTACTAGCTACCTATACTGGGGCCACTATACTACCTATACTGGGGCAACTATACTACCTATACTAGGGACAATTATACTACCTATACTGGGGCAACTAAACTAGCTACCTAACTATACTGAGGTCACTATACTACCTATAGTGAGGTGACTATAGTACTATACTGGGGGCAACTATACTAGCTACCTATACTGGGGTAACTATACTACTTTTATTTTATTATTCTGAGTATTTTATTGCTTGCTGGTGGCTTATAAGGCATTTTATAGATAAAGTGAAAAATTATCACTTGAAGACCTCAGATTCATGACTTGCAGACCCGTTGTGAAGAGAGGACAGCAGCTCCCTTAGCTCGTATCCTGGAAGTAAAGTAATTACTTTGGGTATATGCGCTATGGCAGTGATGGCTAACCTTGGCACTCCAGCTGTGACAAAACTACAAATCCCATCAGTCCTCTGCTTCCCCGAGTTATGCTTAGAGCTGTTATAGTTCTGCAATGCCTCATGGGACTTGTAGTTCCACCACAGCTGGAGTGCCAAGGTTAGCCATCACTGCGGTATGGGAACCACTCTCCTTTCTTCCTGCAGCGGCTCTGTGGGTTACATGGATCTGAGGTCTTCAAACAGGCAGGCGAGCCAAGGGGGACCCAGCGAGCCTGCCCTGCTGCAGGAGGTGGCCGTGGCTTATTTGAATAAGGTAATCCATCTAGCGGTAGCAAGGGAGGAAGGAGGGAGCAGGCTGGCCACCTACCTGGCTAAGTTATACTAGCTACCTATAGTGGGGCAACTATACTAGCTACCTATAGTGGGGCAACTATACTACCTATACTGGGGCAACTATACTACCTATACTGGGGGCAATATACTACCTATACTGGGGCAACTATACTACCTATACTGGGGGCAACTTTACTACCTATACTGGGGGCAACTATAATACCTATACTGGGGCGACTATATTACCTATACTGGGACAACTATACTATCTCCCTATACTGGGGCAACTGTACTACCTATACTGAGGAAACTATACTAGCTATCTACCTATACTGGGGCAACTGTACTACCTATACTGGGGCAACTATACTACCTATACTGGGACAACTATACAAGCTAACTATACTGGGGCAACTGTACTACCTATACTGGGGAAACTATATTAGCTACCTACCTATAGTGGGGCCACTATACTACCTATACTGGGGCAACTATACTACCTGCGACTATACTATCTATACTGGGGAAACTATACTAGCTACCTACCTATAGTGCCCCCCCCCCCCAAAAAAAATGTAAATTGTCCAACACTCTGACTAGCGATCATTGGTTTGAATGGGCTCATCTCAGTTGTGCTGCTCTGCCCCCCGTTCAACAAATAATTCCTGTAATTTGCGCTCCTGCCCGAATGGGCACAGCAGTCGACAGTGTTCTGGGCATGCATACTTGAGAAATGACGCTGATGTATGACCGGTACTTGTCAAGAATGCATAACACTGTACCTGCCATGGGCAGGAGCGAGAAATTACAGGGAGCGCGAGTGGACAGAGCATGCACTGCTTCTTTGTCCTCTGTGCTACTGGCTGCAGTCGGAGCCACCAACAGGTGGCAACTGGCAGCCGGGCAGTGCAATGGAGAGAAGCCCATCCAAAACAGAGAACAGGTAAGTAGCAAACATCCAATCAAGACCCACTTTGGATGTTCTGTTGTAATTATAGTGGTCCTGGACTCAGAACTTCCTCTCTGCTCTAAAAGATACGCAACAAAATAACCTTTCAATAAAAACATTTTTGTTACAGCTGATACAAATCCTGCAATAAATCTGCATTGTGTCTACTTCCTGCTTTTATGGAAGCAGACATATTTTTAACATCCTGTGCTTTCAAATGAGCTTAGCTGTTGTGGCAGTCAGGTGACACTCACAGTGTAGAGATCAAATTACAACTTGTGACACAGAGGAGGGGGAATTAGACAGGCTCTCTAAATACATACATGGTACATATCTCTGTTTTCCTTCTGTTATATGCAAGAGTTCAGCTCCACTTTAAAGCATCTAAATGACATTTATTTATATTTGCTGAAAAATCTATGCATCTCTTTTGAATGCTGAATGTACATATGGAGGTGTGCTCTAACATAATGGCAGTATACTGGAACAAAGTCTGAAGAAGGCTTATTTAAATTGCCTTTAAAACTTTTTTTAGGGTAAATGGGGCATGTAGCATCATGTTTTTTTTAATGATGTGGGGACTTAAAATCCCTCTCTCTCTCTCAGATGGGAAATCCGAGTTTGCTTGGATAGTGCTATTCAGATTTTAAAAAATATCCGAATTGCTATTCAAAGTTCAGATTATCTAGGTAGTTCGGATACCCAAATATTGGAGGAGCACCACTGCTCAGGTGTCATTAAAATGACAGTTTAGCAAAGAAAGGGAAGAAAACAGCATTTTTTTATCCTGCAGTCTCATAGATGGTAGGAGCTGGAGGACAGAAAATGAGTCAGGAAAGAGTTAACTAAGGAAGCGACCACTGCTACTAGGAAAAAAAAAGAAAAACAGTCATAAATTAGGATTAGATAAATTAACAACTTCTGGGGTCAGTGTCAAAGCTGTAAAAGAGGTGAAGAAACTGCAGAGCTCACTGACGTTTGGGAATGCCTGCATTAAAACTCAGCGGAACTTAGTTCTATCTGCTTTGTAATGTAAATCTCTGGTATTTCTCACATCGATCTGTAAGTCTATCATACAAAGGAATGGATTATCAGGTGACCGTTATGATTGATCCTGATTGTTTTAACACATCAGGAAGTGAGCGAGAGATGCAGGGATTGGGGAACTCTGGAATTCAGCTATTAGTGCAGAGCAGGGCGCTGTCTGGCTGCGCTGCGGGACCAGAAGAGATGATTTACTTTGACATATGACCTCTTCTCTCTCCAAGTCATGCCGCCCTTCTTATCTTATCTAATTTTATCGCCCTAGGCCGTGGCCTTTCTGGCCTTTCCAGAAATCTGGCCCTGACTACCTATACTGGGGAAACTATACTAGCTACCTACCTATACTGGGACAACTATACTACCTATACTGGGGCAACTATACTACCTATACTTGGGGCAACTATACTACCTATACATGGGGCAACTATACTACCTATACTGGGGGTGACTATACTACCTATACTGGGACAACTATGCTAGCTACCTATACTGGGGCAACTGTATTACCTATACTGGGGAAACTATACTAGCTACCTACCTATACTAGGGCCACTATACTACCTATACTGGGGCAACTATACTACCTATACTAGGGGCAATTATACTACCTATACTGGGACAACTATACTAGCTACCTATACTGGGGCAACTAAACTAGCTACCTACCTATACTGAGGTCACTATACTAGCTATACTGGGGTGACTATACCTATACTGGGGGCAACTATACTAGCTACCTATACTGGGGCAACTATACTACTTATACTGGGGGCAGAAAAAGTACTAACAAAATTATTCTGAGTATTTTATTGCTTGCTGGTGGCTTTGGCTTATAAGGCATTTTATTGATAAAGTGTGAAAATATCACTTAGGAGAAAACTTACGAGAAAAAGTTAATTGAATAAGGGCCTAGAATCGGTTCTGTGAATAAGACCCCTTGGCCCATATGCAACTAACTTTTTCTCCTGAGTTTTCTCCTAGGTGATATTTTCTTAACTTCTTAAATGCCTTTTAAGCTACCAGCAAGCTAAAAGAAAAAATACTTAAAATAATTTCCATAGTACTTTTTCATCTACTTTCAGGAACTTTTTTCAATTGCAAAGTGCTGTATAATTATTTGAAAGAGAAAATGAAAAATTATCTCCTAGGTCTAGGAAAAAACTCGGTAGAAAAAAAGTTATTTGCATAAGAGTCCTTTAATTTTGGACAATCCAAGACATAAGAGATTCACAAAACTGAACACAGCCAACATTTGTGAATCTTCCTCATCCCTTTATGCAAAACAATTGTCTCCCCAGGGCCCTTTATAAAGTCATTTCGACTAAAAGTAAAATTAGGCGCTCCATTATGCATATTATGCAAGTGTTTCCATCCAACACTGTTTTAAGTTTTTGTTTTTTTGGTTGTTGTTTTTTTTTTAGTGTTCCCTCTACTTTGAAAGGCACAGAGCACACATAATATATATTTTGATCAAGGACAAAGGAAACGGGCAGAATTTGTGCTTCCACAAAATCAAACCTCTGTTTAATTTTATTGCCTTTTAATGTTCTACATATTCCCCCAATGGATCCGTTAATCAGAGTGTAAAGTTTTCACTATTTATAAGAGCACGTTATTATGTAACACATTGAAGACTTATTCTAAAACACACATTTTATTAAGGAATGACAGCAGGGTGTAACGGCAACCATATGTTCCAGCTCCTTTAAGTGGAGCCAGGGTGAGAAGGGACGTGGTATAATGTTTGTTTGTTTGCCACAATTTCTATTTTCTTCTTACTTTACAGTCCATAAACGAAAATAATTTAAGCCCTGGTTGTTAACGCCTGGAGGATTAAAATATCTAATTAAGAATTTGAGTTTGCACAGTCTCAGTAATGAGAGGGGAAATAAAATATACATCTAAATTGTTGAAAGCATAGCTAGGCAAAAATGAGAAAGTTCTCTTTTTCATTTTAAAATGTAATTACAAAATTTTAAAACACGGATTGGAGCTAGAAAAAGGGGTCAGTCTACGCTTTGATTTTGGAAACATCAGGGGGAAAAAAATCAAAGCTTTCATTTGCATACATTTATAATTACAGCATCTGATTGGTGGAAGCCACCCACCATGAAGAAGGTGCCTCTGCATATTAGGGATATACTGTCTGAAAAGTGACCCTTTAGAAAGTCATTGAAAGCCAATCTAGAAAGTAAGATTGCAGTAGGCAGCTTTGCTATCTAGCTGCTGTCACAAATATGGCTATGCTGAGCGCTGGCCAGTTACCTTACTCACATGAGAATATGAATATGCTCTCAACTACTAAATGCCACCTCATCTGAAACATGCCTCTCCTTGGTTTTGGAGCAGTGGTGGGGCTGAGATAAAGTTCTCCTGCACTAGAGGTGGAGATTCCAAAGTGTACTCCTATCCCTCGTCTCTTGAATTGTGCCTGCTGGTATAGGTAACAAATGTGCCCTTAGGAAGACCCACTGTCTAGTATAGCCAGATGTTCCCCCCGTATTAGGTAGCCCCCGCCTAGTATAGATAACCAGCAGCCAGATGAGCCTGGGCCCCAGTGTTAGGTAGCTTCCCCCACCCCAATATAGATATTCAGATGAGCCCCTGGTATTAGGTAGCCCCCCCTCCCCATGTGTAGACAGTCATATGTGCCTCCAGTATTAGGCAACCCCCCCTCCTCAAGTAAAGATAATCGTATGAGCCTCCAGCAGGCTCAGATTTAAATCACGGGCCTATAGGCACAGATGTCCTAGCACCCTAGACTTTGCCCTCCATGAACCTCTAAACACCACAAGTGTGCCACACTGGACCGCAATTGTGCTGGCTGGCCCAGCTGTCACTTCTCCCTTAGTTCCCTTGCCCGTCTTAGGTAGCTACAGGTGCCCCTTACTATTAGGTAGCCAGAGCTATCCTCAGTATTAATTAGCTAAAGGTGCCCCCAAGTATTAGATAGGTAGAGGTGACCTTGACTGAATGGAGATCTGGTCAAATAAATGCCCGGTTGAGTAACCTCACATTTACACTCCGCTCGGGACTCTGCATAATTAAGGCGGGAAGGAGGTACTTGGGGAGGGGAGTGAGCCACCGTTTCATCATCAGGCACCTGTAGGCACATGCCTACAGTGCCTTAAAGTAAATCCGCCCTGGCCCCAGCATTGGGTAGTCCTTTCCCCAATATTAGCCCACCGAAAATACCCTACAGACAGGCTCAAATGAAATGATGATGATGATGTGAAGTTCACATTTGAATTCAGAATTGGTATCTTCCAGCAATGCACACATCATAATGCACTTCACTTTGTCGCTATTCATTTGTAATGCTAGAGTGACATGCAGGTTGTCCGGTAGCACATAGCTCAGCTTCTGTTATTATGGTGGCACCCGATGCGCTGCGGACCCAGGATGACTATGTGAATGGGCCCATTGGGAGACCATTGCAGCGCATGGCAGTGAGATTATAACTAATGTTGTAATGCATCGCCACACACATCTCCTGAACACACCCTTGGAGAATTACACCTCTAAAGCCTCATCAAAGGATAAACCACCATAAATCACTACTTATACCACCCTTGTAAACAACAATATTTTGTCCAGTAGCGTAAATAATACTACCCATTTTACAGCCGCAATGATCTTTCCTTCATTTAAAAGTACTTGGAAACTTTCAAGCATCGCAGGCCTATAAATAACTACTGAACCGCTAATGCACAGTAAATACTTACGCTCATTTTTAACTCTCCTTAAGCACGTTAAGTAGATCAATTAGTGAGGGCTACAAGTTCAGCATCTTTGCGTGTACAATCACTTGTTTTCCGCAGCTAAAAAAGTGCCTGTCTACTATCTCTGATCTGCTTGACTTTTCCAATTGCAGAACTACTTTCATTAGAGCAAATTCTGGTGAAATATGGAACCTGGGTTTGCTAATTCCCATTACTAATGGTCTTGAATTGATTCTTAATTAGTTGCAGTTTTGGACACCATCCAGTGAAAAAAAGAAACAGCTGAATTTCAACCAAGAAAGAGAAAACCAATGTTATGTTCAAAGCATGAAACGTATTACAGAGCAAATGAAAAAATAAAAAACAGGACGGAGCATTAATGACAAATTTAATAAGTTATGTTTGGAATTTAACAGTGTTATGAATAATTGTGACATTTTAAAGCCTCTTTAAGATTTGTTTTTCTATTACTAATATTTGGTATTTATATAGTGCTAACATTTACCGCAGTGCTGTACACTATATATATATTGTCTTGTTATAACTGTCCCTCAGAGGGGCTCACAATCTAATTCCTACCATAGTCATATGTCGATGTATGTATCCGGTAGTGTATGCATTGTAGTCTAAGGCCAATTCAGGTGGAAGCTAATTAACTTAGTTATCTGTATGTTTTTGGGATGTTGGCAGAAACCAGAGTACCCGGAGGAAACCCACACAGACACAGTGAGAACATACAAACTCCATACAGATAGTTCCCTGTCTGCAGGGGCCTAGCAATAGGGGTTGCAGAGGTTGCGACCGCATCGGGGCCCTTGGGCCAGAGGGGCCCTGAGGGGCCTTCCCTCAACTGCAGTATTAGCTTTCTATTGGTCCTGTACTGATAATAATCACTGCTATAGATACTTTGATCAGTGATAATTGATAACAAACTGTTCCCCATCCCCTTCTTGCACCTCTGACACTGTAGTTGCCATTGGCAGGCTTTGGTGCGCCGTATCAATTGTTATGTATAGAGTGCATGGGGGGCCCCATTGTAAAACTTGCATCGGGCCCATAGCTACTTAGTTATGCCACTGCCTGTCTGGGATTTGAACCTGTGCTGCAAGGCAAGAGCGCTAATCACTACACTATCGTGCTGCTTTCTATTAAACTAATACCTTTCTTCTCCTGCTCCTCACAGCTATATAAGTGTTGTTAGTGATAAACAGAAAAAAATCCTGAATATCGTTAATTAAAAAAAACTGTAAGTTATATGTAAAACTCCAAGACTGTCCCATCACTGGCTATTGACCCCAACTGGAGTGGATCTTAGTGGCAGCTTAGTCTTGCCCCCTCCCACATCTTGATTGAGAGCAGTCCCTTACTAGAGACAATTTACAAGTCAGACCCCATTACAGAGGGCATGATCTCCAGGTCTATCCATTCTCAGTTTGGGCCATCTTGGTGTAGGGTGAAGGCGAAAAACGGCTCACCCTGCTCCTGAAAAAACTCCAGGCCCACACTAATTAATGGTACTATTCCCCCTCTGAGTTGTTGCAACTTGGGGGGACACGTAAATCAGGCACCGACTATTACCAATTAGAGCCCTTTTCCACTGGCTGCGATCTGCTTCAAAAAGCTGATCACAGCCATTTTGCCGATGGCTAGAGCACCACGATTTACATGTAAATTGCAGTGCTCATTTCCCACTAGTTTGCCTAGCTTTTTTCTGAATCGCAATCATCGGGCTGGGAAATTCTAGCCACGACTGTACTCTGTTCCCGGCGGCTATATAGCGGAAATTGTGGGTTGCGCAATTGCAATTGGGACAGTTGACCACTTATTCTCAAAGTCCCACTTGTACATCTACTGGAGCAAAAACTGCCCCACATGAGGTTCAGGGTTCATAAATAAATACATTTCTTAGAATATACTTGCCATCCAACTGGAATAGAAACTACCTTTTCCAGCATAGGTCCAATGTTGTACATAGGAAAAATGTCTGCCACTAGGGGAGCTGTTGCCCGATAAAGTCAGGCAGAGTGTCAGCACCTTTAGAAAAATTTTTTCGAAAGATTCAATCCAGCAATTTGATTGCCGCCGGCCCCATCCTCCACCACTACACCATGCAATTTGGATATTATTTGGGTACGTTTGAGCTCACCACTAGGGATGCTGTTGCCAGATCTAGTCTGGCACAGCGTCAGGTTATGTGAACCAAAGTGGCAGATGAAGTCCGACATTTTGATCTCTTCTGGCACCGCACTGCATAATTATGGAATTACAATGGCGGATGTGCAGGGGGGTAAAGCTAAAGCACGCAAATTGGCACAAGCCACGCCCCTTCCCCCTGATGCCTCCTTACCTCTTCGCTCTAGTGTGACCCTCCCGATCCCCACCCCTGCAGCACTAGTCTATGGATCACACATGTTCTTCCCCCCTTTCCCCCTCCCCACCTCTCACATTTTTGTGAAAATTGTGCCCATAGTGTCAATATTTTGTGTGCCCACCATTATTTTCCAGCACTGCCTTAATGTTCTTGGGCACAGAGTTCTCTAGACCTTCACAGATTGCCACTGGAATCCCTTTCCACTCCTCCATGATGATTGACGACATCACAAAGCTGGTGGATGTTAGAGACCTTGCGCTCCTCCACCTTCAGTTTCAGGCAGGGCCAGATCTTACAAGCAACAATGTGAACTGCGTGCCCAGGGCGTCGGTAATTAGAGGGCATTGGGCAGTGCCGAGGCAAACCTGGAAGTGACCAAAATAAACAGCCAAGCCATTCGAAGTTGGTTAAGTACAGGGATCGCAAAGTTCTGTTATTTGGCTTGGTTATTTTATCATTGGTGAAATTTGCCTTCTTAAAACAGATGGAAACTTTCAATAATTCAGCTACAAGTGAACATTTGTGGTTACCCACAATGCACCACTAATATGCAAATTATCTCTTTGCCCTTGTAAGCCAGGCAAGCATCCAGACCCGCTGGTGTATAGCAAGCCTATAGCTTTAAAAACCACTTACCGACCGCCAGTGGCCGCCTAACGCCCATAGGCGTCGGCGGGTCGTTAGTGGTATAGCATGGAAACGGCCGCTCGATCGAGCGGCCTTTCCATGCCAGTTCACGGAGACTGCCTCCGTGAACAGTGTGCGAGCCGCCGATCGCGGCTCGCACGCATAATGTAAACATGCGGGGAAGGAACCCCCGCTGTTTACATTACACGGCGCTGCTGCGCAGCAGCGCCGTGACGTAGATCGGCGATCCCCGGCCTCTGATTGGCCGGGGATCGCCGGCATCTGATAGGCAGAAGCCTATCCGGATATCCGTCCTGCGCCGCACAGAGGACAAGGGAGAGGGAGGTGAGCAGAGGGAGCCCGGAAAACGCTGCGGAGGGGGGCTTTGAGGAGCCCCCGCAAATCAATAGTAGCCGGCGGCGATCAGACCCCCCCTGCAGGACATCCCCCTAGTGGGGAAAAAAGGGGGGGAAGTCTGATCGCCCTGCCACATTCCTGATCGGTGCTGCGGGCTGTAGAGCCCACACAGCACCGATCATTGCAAAATCCCTTGGTCCTTAAGGTACAACAGAGTAACCAAGCAGCTCGGGTGACCCAAACCACTAGGAATGTATTGGGGGATACATTTTATCTGCTTGGTTACTCTGTTGTACTGGTCCAAGCCCTATACCGTACAGCCATATCAACCCCTGTAACACACCAGCGGTTCTGCTTGCCTGGCTTACAGGGGTGAAAAGAGATAATTTGCATATTCTGTAGTGGTGCATTGTGGGTAACCACAAATGTTCACTTATAGCTGAATTATTACAAGTTTCCTTCTGTTTTAAGAAGGCAAATTGCACCAAGCATTGCTTATTAGTTGGAGGGCTTTTCGGTCTCTTTTATCCCCCTATACATTTTTAGTGGTTTGCATCACCCCGGACCGCTTGGTTACTCTGTTATTTTATCATGTAAGTCAGATGGGAGGCATGGCTTCAGATCACAGAGCAATCACACTACTTTATCATACCCATGTAACAAAACATGGAGTGTTGCAGGCAGCTGTCAGTTGCTGAGGATCTATGGACTGGTAGTGCACTGTTTTTTTTTCATTTTTGTGTGTTGCAAAAACTACATTGTGCCTGCATTGGGGCTTCCGGTTCCTGTTCTCACCATACAACTTCTCAAAAACAGTTACCTGGATTTTATTTCCAGTCAAAATTAAATCTATAAATATATAATTTACATAAATACTGTATAGAATGTATGGGCCATAGATAAGTACTCCTGAATGCAGACATTGCTATGTTTTCTATGCTATACTTGCTCCATTTTGTAACTTTAGCACCATTTATTTATGACATAAAAGTGCATAAAATGTCATTTTAATTGATATTCAAAGCCTTTCAGATTTTCCCTGGTGGAATATTCAAAAACCTGCAAACTTGTAAATCACGATTTGTCAAACAGGAAGGACGTTCCATGTTTATAAAACAATCAGAGGTCACCCCACAGCTAATTTTTCATACATCAAGTTTAATTATGCTTTGCTATGGGTGCAAAAGGATCTCAGCAGAGCAGCAGATCCGCCGATGACAGCAAAGTCACGTGACCAGCTTTTGTATTCCCAGGTAATAAGTCACTGCCTGCAGCTGAGATATCCCCCAGAGTCAGCCTCTTCCACAGCGGACTCACACATTTCCTGATCTTACCGATTAACATGGCCAGAAACACAAGGCTTTGTCTTCTGCTTCTGCTGTATGGAACACGCCAGAGGTTGATCTCTGCAATGCAAAGGGTGGTGAGGTGATGGTGGGGCGGGGGTGCGGGTTGCACATAACAGATTGCGGCTATTAATACAAACAAGAATTTACCCTTTTAAACAGGCTTCTTGTTTAGGACCCTCTCTTCTTGGGAATGGTACGATCTGCTGATAGAAGGATAAAATGCAGTGTGCTGATAAAGAATGATACGGCTGCAATACAGAGGGAAATATTTTATTGTTATTGCGATTACCGTTGAACTATAATACAGTCATACTGATGGACCGGAAGGAAGGTGTGTTTTGGCTGAAGTGTGGCTAAAATAAATAAATAAATAAATAAAAAAGATATCTCACAGAATGAAAAAAACTGTTTAATATTAGAGAAGTTTGCCCACACTATAAAGCATGCACACATAAATACACCCACAATAAAACACATACCACACGCAAATCCATTGCATCCAAAGTGTGGTATTATTGAAGGGGGGCAAGTGTGTACAATGTTTAGTACACACTCCATCGACATACACAATGCCATACTCACCATACAGACATACAAATACAAACCATACAAACAAATGTACAATCAGGGCTGGGACCCACAGGCAGGGCTGGATTTAGGTCAAGGCCACCTAGGCCATGGCCTAGGGCACCACAGGTGCAAGAGCACCAAAGCAGCAGGCTAAACTGGTGCAGCATTTGCAAGCTTGCAAATGCTGCAATGCTGGGAGATTAGGCGAGCACCAGCCAGCTGTGCAGCAGCCACCTTGCTCTTGGGCAGCATTGGAGACGGAGGCGAAGAGGAAGCTTCTGCACTGAAGACGAGCAGAGAAGTGAGTGCCACTGATGGCTGCTGCGGTGTGGAGGTGAGCTGTACTGAATGAGGGGGAGTGGGAAAGGGAGGGATTAAGGGAGTCATTAGGCTACTTATACTGGATGGGGGGGGGAAGGGGTCATCAGGTTACCTATACTAGAGGGAAAGAGGGGAGGGGTCATTTGGCTACCTATACTGGAGGGGGGTCATCAGGCTACCTATACTAGAGGGGTGGATTCATCTGGCTACCTATACTGGTGGGAACAGGATAGGGGGTCAACTCGCTACCTATACTAAAGGGGGGGGGGGCAGCTGGTGACATTGGCCTTGGGCGGTAAAGAGTACAAATCCGGCCCTGCCTACAGGAGCTGTTTTAGCTGTGTTTTCGAATCGCCAGCAATTACAAAAGTACTAGGCTAGGTGATTCCACAGCATTTTTGCAGTATTTGTGCTTTTTGGCTTCAATACAAAATATAGGATTGCTGCCAAATTTCAATTCGCTGTACAAAAAGCGATTTTACTACCCAGAACCATGAAACCACAAAATCACCGGAAAACTCTGCTAAAATCACTACAAAAAGTGTTTAGTGTTTGCGTTTTGCAATTTCCAGTGGGCCAGAGCCCTAACACTGACTACAACCACAGTAATATGCAAATCCCACACATACTAAGGGCTGGGGCCCACTAGAGTGCTTTTGGCAGCGTTTTTGAATTGTCATAAATGGCTGGTGATTTTCAAAAATGCTTTGCCAATCAAAGTGAATTGAGAGGAACCAACTGGAGCGATTGTGATAAGGGTAATGGCAAGACATGCAGCATTTTGGGAGCGTTTGCGCTGCAATGTAAAGCATGTAAGCGCTGTCAAACCACGAAAGAATCGCTAAACAAAACATACCACTGTGTGTGCAATTGTAAAGTGCAGGAAGTACCCACAAGCCCTTGCTTTACCCATAATGCTTTAAAAGGGACATGATACTTCTTTCTTACGGTCTTCTGGATGAAGGAACGTTCACAGAGCTGCAGGCTGCAATTACTTTTTATTCAGAGACTCTGCTTTTATACTCCACATGGTGCCAGACAGTCAATCAGATGTGTAGGACACTTTAAAGTGAGCGGATTTCCAAACAAACATGCAAACTTTAAAAAAAAATGGAAACAACCAATCAGAATTGAAATTGCTAATCACAAATCGCAATCATAATTGCTGGCAAAAAGCTAACACTTTTTAAAAATCACTACAAAAATTGATGGAAATTGCTCACGAAATCACTTACAAAACGCTTGGATAAAGCAAGCGATTTGCGATTTCTAGTGGGTTCCAGCCCTTAGACTAGGCTCACAGTGGGCACTGCGCTGAGTTCTCTGTAAAAGCAATAATGGAACAGGAAAGTTATGCTGCACAATATCTGTATGTTGCATCACATACAGTGATCTATACAGTTAATGAAAAATATGCTTCATGCTTCACTGTCATCCAAACTGACCCATACTATTAAACCGCAACGGCCGCACAGTGAACATTGCATGGGTGAAGCATTGTAGTGCAATGTTCTGCATTATAATGTTGCCGTTATCACACCACAGCACCGAAGGGGCAAACCCAGGATTTTGAAGGGGGGGATTACTGAAAGGTCTCTTTTGGCAAGCCGCGCACTACCGCGCATGTGTTTTCCCACAAAATACACATGATGCACAGCATTTCTCCACAAAATACACACAATGGGCAGTGTTTCCCTACAAAATACACATGATGCAGTAGTGTTTAGCCAAAATATATATAATGTGGCAGTGATTAAGTAGCCAGATAACACCCTTTATTATGGATAACGAAATTACCCTTTAGTACAGGTGACCAGATGACCCCCCCCATTTATCGCACAGGTAGCCAGAGGAGGCCCCCCCCATTTACAATATAGGTAGCTAGATGACCCCCCAGTTAGGATAGGTAACCACATGATCCCCATCAGGGCAGGCGCTACCATAAAGGCAAAGGAGGCAGCTGCCCCAGAGCCCCAGAGCTTGTAGGGGCCCCCAGTGGCTACAAGAGGAAAAAAAAAATTCAAATCGACCTTATAGTTTTTGAGAAAATCGATTTTAAAGTTTCGAAGGAAAAATGCGGTAAATGTCACTTTTAGTAGCAACCCTAACGGTAGTTTAATTTTACATGTATCAAAAGAAAGAGCAATACATTTCCTGAAGGGTTTTCCATGGGGTCCATACGCAGCGCTTTGGCCAGGGATCGCTATACAGCCGCAATATGGCTCTATGAAGATCCCTGGCATTTTTTTCCTATTTTCCCAATTTTTTTTTTATGTTTAGAGTGTAGGAATTTTTGTTTTTTTTAATTATGTGGGGTCCCCCCTCCTGAAACTTTTTAACCCCTTGTCCCCCATGCAGGCTGGGGTAGCCAGAATGTGGAGCTCCGGCCGATTGGGGCTTCAAACCCTGACTATACCAGCTGCAAAAAAGGTCCCTTAATGCCAATTTTTGCTCCGGGGTATCTGTTGGGGGGGGCAGGTTTATTTTGCACTGGGGCCCCATTGTTGCTTAAACTGGCCCTGATCCCCATTTATCATATATAGCCAGATGACTTCCCGTTCAGTACATATATCCAGATTCCCCCTTGTATTTTGCCAAATCCCCCTTGTATATAGCCAGTGTATATAGCCAGATACCCCTTGTATATAGCCAGGGTATATAGTCAGACCCCCTTTGTATATAGCCAGGGTATATAGTCAGATACCCCTTGTATATAGCCAGGGTATATAGTCAGACCCCCTTTTGTATATAGCCAGGGTATATAGTCAGATACCCCTTGTATATAACCAGGGTATACAGCCAGATCCCCCTTGTATATAGCCAGGGTATATAATCAATGGCATAGCTAACGAGCTGTGGGCCCCGATGCAAGTTTTCCAATGGGGCCCCCCTAGCACTCTATACATAACAATTGATACGGCACACCAAAACCTGCCAGTGGCAACTACAGCGTTAGAGGTGCAAGAAGGGAATGGGGAGCAGTTTGTTAATTGATTACCACTATTCAAAGTATCTATAGAAGTGGTTATTATGAGCACAGGACCAATAGAGAGCTAATACTGTATTTGAGGGAGGGCCCTTCGGAGCCGTTCTGGCCCAAGGGCCCTGATGCGGCCACTACCTCTGCAACCCCTATTGCTTCGCCCCTGTATATAGCCAGATCCCCCTTGTATATAGCCAGATCCCCCCTGCATATAGTCAAAACCCTCTTGTAGATAGCCGGGTATATTGTCAAATCCCCCTTGTATATAGCCAGATCCCCCTGGTATATAGCCAGATCCCCCTTGTATATATCCAGATCCCCCCGTATATAGCCAGTGTATATAGCCAGATCCCCCTGTATATAGCTACTGTACACAGGAAGATACAGGAAGATATAGCGAGTGTATATAGTTATATTCCCCCTGTATATAGCCAAATCCTCCCTGTATATAGCAAGTGTATATATAGCCAGTGTATAAAGCCAGATCCCCCGGTATATAACCAGTGTGTATATAACCAGACCCCCCTGCATATAGTCAGTGTATATAGCCAGATCCCCCGCATATAGCCAGTGTATATAATCAGATTTCCCCCCCCCCCCCCCCCCGGTATATAGCCAGTGTATATAGCCAGATCCCCCTGCATATAGTCAGTGTATATAGCCAGATTCCCCTGCATATTGCCAGTGTATATAGTCAGATCCCCCTGTATATATTGCCCGATCCCCCCCTGTATATAGCCCCTGCATATAGATATAGATATATATATATATATATATATATATATATATATATATATATATATATATATATATATATATATATATCCACCCAACATGGGTGGGTGGTAGGGTGCCACTCTGGGGGGAGAGGAGGAGATCGAGGCACCAGCCATCACTCCTCCCTCCCTCTTCATCAGTGCCCCCTCCCGAGTCCCCTTGCAGAGAACGCGCAGCGGGCGTTTAGTTTACCTGAGTCTCTGCGCTCCAGCCGGCTTCTTCATTCTATTTCCTGTTTCGCGTCATGGGAAACAGGAAATAGAATGAAGCTGGCCGGAGCGCAGAGACTCAGGTAAACTAAACGCCTGCTGCGCGTTCTCTGCAAGGGGACTCGGGATGGGGCACTGATGAAGAGGGAGGGAGGAGTGATGTGATTCCCTATGAGAGTGTTCACATATGAGCATATGAGCAGTTCAATTCCGATCCGCTCACCAAAGCGCTGCCTGTACCATTTTAAGGCTGATTTGCATCAATTGAAGGTTTAAGGAAATCACGAAGCGCTTGAAAAAGCGCTTTGTATACCAATTTCCCAAGCATTTTTAAGAATAAATGTATTTTTATTTATAATAGCATTGTATTTATTATTTTCTGGGTCAAAGAGTTCACTTCCTGACTGAGGTCAGGAAGTGAAAAAACAAATCATCCTGCAAAAGAGCTTAGAAAAGCGCTGTACAAAAAGGTAAGCGCCGGAAGGCGCTAAAAAAAATTGCGCACAAAATCGCAAACTGCTGGCGTAACATACATAAACAATATTTCTCAACTGTCCCTCTTTAGGAGAGACTGTCCCTCTGTGAGAGCTAAACCCCCATTCCCTTTCCTTCCTCAGTTTTGCATCTTTTACAGCCTATTTTCCACAAGCAGTTGAACTGTGTGCTCAGCAAGCAGTTACCGGGCAGCAGTGAGCAGTTATCAGGCAGCAGCAAGAGGTTGCCAGGTAGCAGCAAGCAGTTGTGAGAGTTTGAGAGGCATTTCACTGCCTATAAACAGTCTGTGGAAAAGAGGCCTAAGTTTTATGTACAGATATGGGCAAATAAATGTGCTAATTATCTAATAAATGTGTCTAGCACAGGTGAGACGCTACTCTGCCAAAGTCTCTGTAGGGGCCCTGGGGAGCAACAGTTAAAGTGGAACTCCAGTGAAAATAATGTAATAAAAAAGTGCTTCATTTTTACAATAATTATGTATAACTGATTTAGACAGTGTTTGCTCATTGTAAAATCTTTTCTCTCCTTGATTTACATTTTGACATTTATCACATGGTGACATTTTTACTGCTGACAGGTGATGTCAGTGGAAGGAGATGCTGCTTGCTTTTTTGGTAGTTGGAAACAGCTGTAAACAGCTATTTCCTACAATGCAACAAGGTTTACAGACAGGAAACTGCCAGGACCATGATCCTCACAGTTTCCTGTGGGAGGGGTTTCACCACAATATCAGCCATACCGAACCCCCTGATGAACCGTTTGTGAAAAGGAATAGATTTCTCATGTAAAAAAAAAGGGGGTATCAGCTACCGATTGGCATGAAGTTCAATTCTTGGTCACGGTTTCTCTTTAAGTTGGGGGGGGGGGGGGGGAGACACCTATGGAGCTTTAGTCCCTAGTGCAAGTTTTACATTGGGCCCCACAAGCATTTTCTACTTAACAATTCATACAGCTCCACAAAACCTGCCAAGGACATCCACAGAATGAGAGGTGAAAGCAGAGGTGGGGGAGCACACATGCCCACAACATGCTACATATACATGCATGCTTCACATATTTTATATATATATATATATATATATATATATATATATATATATATATATAAAAAACACGCACGCACACACCCTGTTATTTATCCATGTATTCCACACACACATACAGCATGTTATATGTACATACACACCCCAACCACACCATGGTGCATATAGATGCACACCACAAGCACAACATGGTAGATATACATGCATACCACAAACATATGGTAGATAAACCTGACACACACACACAACTGAAACACACACAAAGGAGTGACACAAACACACACAGGACTGAGACACACAAACACACACAGGACTGAGACACACACACACACACACACACACACACACACACACACACAGAGGAATGAGACACAAACACACACAGGACTGAAACACACACGCACACACACACACACACACACACACACACACACACACACACACACACACACACACACACAGAGGAATGAGACACAAACACACACAGGACTGAAACACACACGCACACACACACACACACACACACACACACACACACACACAGGACTGAGGCACACACACACACACACACACACACACACACACACACACACACACACACACACACACACACACACACACACACACACACACACACACACGAACAGGACTGAGAGGTACCTGATTAACCTTTCCCTGACTCCTGCGAGTCATGTGACCGTGAGCATGCTTTTACTCTGACTGATGCCTTTAAAAGAAGATGTTAAATTTAACCTCCACCACAGTGATAAATTGACAATAAAAAATTCAATGGCTTGGTAATTACCAATCACTTTGGACACCGGCAACATTTTTCAGTTCTGTCAGCGCGTGTTGGCACAAAAGCCTTCTCTAAAACCCGTTTCTTTTTCCTCTTTCCCTTTTTTCCTTTTTTTAACTTTGTTTTCATGATGCAGATTAAATCTGCCACCCTATTGCAGATTCATTTTCCTAATTTTTCATGTCTGATCCCTGCCCCAGCTGCACCAGGCTGATAATTGCGCAGCCCAGCCCCGATGATTAACATCAGAAGAATTAATTATGCCTGCCGTTAAAAATCCAGGTTCCACACGGTGATCAAGAAAAATTAAGTTTGTGCGAGCTTCTAAATCATTTCACCTTTGAGGGGAGTGATAGTGCTTAGACAGCGATGCTGCAGTGTGCGCTCCTGCAGAGGTTTAAATGATGTACCCTTTGTGTAATGCGCACACTACCTTGCTGGTTGTTTTTACTCCTACGCAGTGTTTACCAAATGGGTTTGATGTTTCTCAAATGGCACGCCAGCTGTACCGCCACTTCTGCTATGCGAAGCGATCTGATGGCAGCACTAATGGGGGGTGATTCTGACTCAAAAATGAGAAAATGTTATTTAAAGTGTGCGCTCCTCTTTCATTAAAGAGACACTGAAGCAAAAAAAAATTATGATATAATGATTTGTATGTGTAATACAGCTAAGAAATAAAACATTAGGAGC
Organism: Hyperolius riggenbachi; assembly: GCF_040937935.1. NCBI lineage: Eukaryota > Metazoa > Chordata > Amphibia > Anura > Hyperoliidae > Hyperolius > Hyperolius riggenbachi. The sequence continues at coordinate 245,656,765 of NC_090652.1, read as the reverse complement.
AGAGACATAAGTCTAATATTGTTTCCAGTACAGAAAGAGTTAAGAGACTCTAGTTGTTATCTATGCAAAAGAGCCAAAGCCGCAGAGAGCTCTGTCTTCTGACGCTTGTTATCTCAACTGTCAGTCACTGTTTTTTTCTTCAGCAGAGAACAGATCAAAAGTTCACTGGCCTGCTCTGTAAAATCATTTAGAATGCTGAGTAGTGTGTAAACTGCAAATATTAGAGAATGATGCAATGTTATAAAAAAAAATACTATATAACTGAAAATAAAAACATGAGATTTTCTTTGCTACTAATGTTCTAGTAATTATCCATACTACACAACCAATTAATTATATCATTTTTTTTTATTTATTTTTTTGCTTCAGTGTCTCTGTAAAAAAAAAAATCTGCATATGTCATTCATACACACACAAACCATTGTAATATTATTTAAATGACCTTTCATGTACAGTCTGAAACCAGCTATGACGTTCTAGATGTGCTGATTTAGGCAGTCTTGCAAACATAGGAACAATCTTCATATTTTGATTTTACTACCTCCGTTACATGCTGCAGTGAGTATTTCATTCATGTCGGTAAGACTATTCACATCTAGAGGCACATTATAATGTCACATGTCTGATCACAGCCCGTGTGCCTGAGCAGCCGCGCATCTGCCATTGTTTATTAGAGGATGGAGATGGCAGCTTTGTATTTCTCTCATTTCAGGTTCCCTTTAAAGGAGATAGCTGAGCTGCTTAAAAAAATGCTGACAAGGGCTGGGGCACACCGAACGGCTTTTTCAGCGTTTCTGCAGCCGCTTGCGGCTGTGGATCCGCTTGGTCAATGTATCTCAATGGGCTGGTGCACACCAGAGCGGGAGGCGTTTTGCAGAAACGCATACTCCCGAGGTGAGGCATTTTTTGGATTGTGGATGCGTTTCTGCCTCAATGTTAAGTATAGGAAAAACGCAAACCGCTCTGAAAAACGGCAGTTCAGAGCGGTTTTGCAGGCGTTTTTGTTACAGAAGCTGTTCAGTAACAGCTTTACTGTAACAATATTTGAAATCTACTAAACCAAAAACGCTTCACAAAACCGCAAGATGCTAGCTGAAACGCTACAGAAAAATAACAAAAAGCGTTTCAAAATCTGCTAGCATTTTGCGGATCTGCTAGCGGGTTTTGGTGTGCACCAGGCCAAAAATATGTAATACAATTAGATGTCCCGAAGGAAATTGTGTTTTATGAATTCATGGAAGTAAGTTTACAGAACTTTAAAGTGGACCTGAACTCAGAACATCCTCTGTGCTCTAAAAGATACACAACAGCATAATGACCTTTAAACAAAAAACATTTCTTTGTTACAGCTGATCCAAATCCTAAAATAAATCTGCAGTGTTTCTACTTCCTGATTCATGGAAGCAGACATATTGTTAACATCCTGTGCTTTCAAATGGGCTTATCTGCCATCTCTGCCATGGCAGACAGAAGACACAGGGGAGAGATCAAATTACAACTTATGATTAGACACAAATGAGGGGGAATTAAACAAGCTAAACTCTCTAAATACATGCAGGGTGCATTTCCTTCTGTCCTGTGCAAGAGTTCAGGTTCACTTTAAGCTTGGAGCTTAATACGTTCAATACATTAATACGTTTTTATGTCAAACGGGTATTCTGAAACTAACAATCCTTTTTTAAATCCTCTGGTTATGTGACCTGGAGTGACTCAGCTGGGGGGGGGGGGGAGGTTGTATGTCCAATTTACAGAATGGCATTGGAAAGATCAGATCCTTCACTGTTGTAACCACAGCTCTTTAATTGCAGTCCTGCACATGCCTATCCCCTTTAAAGAGAAATCGTGACCAATAATTGAACTTCATCCCAATCAGTAGCTGATACCCCTTTTACCATGAGAAATCTATTCCTTTTCTCAAGCAGATCATCAGGGGGCTCTGTATGGCTGATTTTGTGGTGAAACCCCTCCCACAGTGTGATGTCAGCGCCTCACAGCACTGAGGTCCTGACATCACACTGTAGGAGTCTTGTTGCATTGTGGAAAATAACAGCTGTTTCCAACTGCCAAAAATGCAAGCAGCATCTCCTTCCAGTGACATCACCTGCCAGAAGTAAAAATGTCACCATGTGATAAATGGCAGAATGTAAATCAGGGAGAGGAAAGATTTTACAATGAGCAAACACTGACTAAATCATTTATGCATAATTCATGTAAAAATTAAGCACTTTTTTTAGTACATTATTTTCACTGGAGTTCCTCTTTAATATATATTCACTGCTGCTCTTTTATTATCAGTGACTAAAACCCCAAAGGTAGAGAGCGTTGATGCTCCTGCTGTCACATTCTTAGTATTTTCTTTGTATTTAATTTGATCCAGTTGCTTATTTTGTACATTAAGATTTGCAAGTCCTCATTATTTTCAACTAGAGTGGTATTATTTGGACACTGGAGATTGCTGATTCTTCTTCCTCCAACTCTAAAACTATAGTTAAACCAGAATTACAATTTGGCTTAAGGGCTGGAACCCACAGGAGCGCTTTTGGCAGCACTGCGATACGCTAGCAGTTTGCCAAAACGCTGGGCTAATGTTAATGGATGGGGCAACTTCCACAGGAGCGTTTGCGTTTCTCAGAAACGCAAACGCAGGACATGCAGCATTTTGGGAGCGTTAGCGCTTCAATGTAAAGTATTGAACCGCTAGCGGAAATGCTCAGCAAAACCTAAACTGAGCGGTTTTGCTAGCGTTTTGCGGTTCAGCACACTGTAACAAAATGAAAAATAATTCACAGGACCAATCAGGATAAAAACGCAAAACGCAAAACGCTAGGCACCCGCTGGGGAAAAAAATACAATGTTGCAAAACACGACCAAAAACGCGCATGAATCCGCTTGCAAACCGCTCAGGCAAAACGCTAGCGGTTGCGTTTTGCGTTTGCGGTTTTCAGTGGGTTCCAGGCCTAACATTTAATAGAAACTTGTTTACCCACTCTTTATTGTCCATATGGTTATTTTCCTTCATTTTGTCGCAAAGTAATGTCATCTGTGTAAAAATCACAAATCCCCCCACAGAAAATACAACAGGGCTGGGAACAGCCATTGCATGGATGATTTATATTAATTAATTCATAAAGCTCTTGCTGTGAGGACAGCATACTATATTCTGCCTACTGCCAAGTGAAATTCTGCAAGAAAAAAACTTTCTTCCATTATTGCCCTGATGCTTGTTCCCAACACAGGCCGGAAATTGTTGCTTTAAACCAGGCATAATAGGACCTGTGCTGTCCAAAGAGTCCTAACATTGGCTAAAAAGTACAGGCATGCAGTACGCACAACTTTCTGTATCTATATATTTAAAATCGTATGTATGTATGTGTGTGTGAGTGTGTGTATGTATGTGTGTATGTGCCGCGATCACTCGAAAACGGCTTGACCGATTTGAACGAAACTTGGTATACAGATCCATTACTACCTGGGATGATATGTTCTGGGGGTCTCGCGTCCACCCTGCACATCTGGGCGGAGCCAATCAGATTCCACCCATTTATGTGAATGGAAAACATATAAAAGGCTGCCATTCTCACAGTAATCAAGCCAGAGTCCCCACACTTGGCACAGTTGGTCACTTGATGACCGAAGGTACAAATCCAGGAAAAGTGGGTGAAGCAAAAAAACAGCCAATCAAATTTCAGCCATTCATTTTAAATGGGAAAATGTAAGCTGCAGCCATTCTTACACTGTTAATCACAGGGGTCTCAAACTTGGCACACTTGGTCACTGGGTGAATGAGATTAAGATTCAGAAAAGTGTGTGGAACTTACAACAGCCAATCAAAATTCACTTATTGATTTTCAAGGGGAATATTGAAACTGCTGTCATTCTTACACGGTTTATGGCAGAGGCTTCAAACTTGCACCAGTCAGTCATTGGGTGACTGGGGTTCAAATTCACCAAAAGGGGCGGATCCACAAACAGCCAATCAGATTTCCTTGCTGGATAAACAGCTTCCATTCACACATTTTTGATGCCAGGAACCTGAAAGCTCACAAACTTGGCCATTGAGTGACTGTGTGTCAAGGTTACAAAAAGTGGGCGGAGCCATAACCAAATTTCACTGGTCAAATATAAACTGCAGCCATTCTTACACTGTTATTGGCAGGGTTCTCAAACTTTGCACAGCTGGTCACTGGGTGACTGGGATTAATATGCAGGAAATTGGTGGAGCCTACAACAGCCAATCAAAATTCACCTGTTGATTTTTATGGTGAATATTTAATTTGCTGCCATTCTTACACTGTTAATAGCAGATGCCTCAAACCTGCTACAGTTGGTCCCTGGGTGACTCGGGTTCAAATTCAGAAAGGGGCAGAGCCACAAACAGCCAATCAAATTTGCTTAATTTCAGTGGGAATATACAAATTATCGATACCAAGGACCCCAAAGCTCATAAACTTGATAATTGAGTGACTGTATGTCGAGGTTAGAAAAAGTTGGTGGCGCCAACAACTACATTTTTTTTAAATGGGAATATATAAACTGCAACCATTCTTACACTGTTAAAGGCAGGGTTCCCAAACTTGACACAGTTGCCCACTGGCTGACTGGGATTCATATTTAGAAAGTGGGAGGAGCCTATAACAGCCAGTCAAAATTCACCTATTGATTTTTCAAAGGGAATATTTACATTGCTACCATTCTTACACTGTTAATGGCAAATGCCTCAAATCTGGTACAGTCAGTCACTGGGAGACTGGGGTTTACATTCTGTAAAGGGGGCAGGCCACAAACAGCCAATTAGATTTGTTAGATTGATTTCAGCCATTCTGTTATTGGCAGGGTTCTCAAACTTGACACAGATGGTCACTGGATGACTGGGATTCATATTCAGGAAACTGGCTGGAGCCTACAACAGCCAATTAAAATTCAACTATTGATTTTCAAGGGGAATATTAACATTGCTGCCATTCTTACACTCTTAATGGCAGATGCCTCAAATCTGGTACAGTCAGTCACTGGGAGACTGGGGTTTACATTCTGTAAAGGGGGCAGGCCACAAATAGCCAATCAGATTTTTTTTAATTTAAATGCAAAAAACCTATTGATGCCAAGGACCCCAAAACTTGGTCATTGAGTGACTGTATGTCAAGGTTACAAACAGTGGGCGGAGCCAAAAACAACTAACTTTTTACATGAGAAAATATAAACTGCAGTCATTCTTACATTGTTAATGGCAAAGTTCTCAAACTTGACACAGTTGGTCACTGGGTGAATGGGATTAATATTCAGGAAAATGGGTGGAGCCTACAACAGCTAATCAAAATTCACCTGTTGATTTTCAAGGGGAATGTTTAAATTGCTGCCATTCTTACACTATTAATGGCAGAGGCCTTAAACCCGCTACAGTTGGTCATTGGGTGACTCGGGTTCAAATGCTGGAGAGGGGTGGAGTGACAAACAGCCAATCTGATTTGTTTAATTTCTATGGGAATATACAAATCATTGATGCCAAAGCTCACAAACTTGGTCATTGAGTAATTGTGTGTTAGGGTTAGAAAAAGTGGGTGGAGCCAACACCAGCCAAATACATACCCGAGCAACGCCGGGTCATCAGCTAGTTGCTGATAAAAGCAAATGTATTATTATATACATTTAAAGTGAACCCGAGGTGGAAATAAACTGAGATAAACAATTTTATTAATCCTCCTACTCCTAAAAATGACTACTTTTTTTTTAGATATTTCATGGCTTTATTTTATATTTAAACATTTACAAAGTAGATTGAATGTTTTGTTGTCTCAGCCCAGTGGCAGCCTAGTGTCCCTGAGTGAAAATACATGAACTATTGACCGTTTCCTATCTCCCTTAGATGTTTTATTCTACCAAGAAAACTTTTATGGCTGTACTTTGCTTATCAGTGATGTTTACTATATTCAGGGCCGAATTTAGTATAAGGCATTGTAGGCACATGCCTATAGTCACCTCATGATAGAAAGGCGGCTCACTCCTCCCCCGCCCCGAGTGCCTCCCTCCCTATTTCCCTGAGTCCTGAGTACTGTAGAGAGTAAATAAGAGGCTACTCCCCTTCTTTTGCGTTCCACTGACAAGATCTCCCTTCAGTCAGGGGCACCTCCAGCTACTTAATACTGAAGTTCCTCTATCTTCCTAATACTTGGAGCACCTCTAGCTACTTAATATTGAGGGTACTTCTGCCTACCTAATGCTAAGGAGCACCTGTAGCTACCTATGGCAGGCAAGGGATGTAGGGGAGAAGTGACAGCTGGGCCTGTCAGCACACTTGCAGTGTGGTTCAGTGGGGGTCTATAGGATCATGGAGGGTGAAGTCTAAGGTGCCAGGACATCTGTGCCTGTAGGCTCCTGTGAGGTAAATCCAGGCCTGACTATATTCCCAACAGGGTATCGACAAGACAGAAGCTGTCCCTTCCGTGGCTAAAAATTAACTCTTTCAGGCAGCAAAATAAAGTAAAACAGCCTGGTTATTAATATGTTTTGCACTGTACATACACATTTATCTCATCATGTCACATCCAGCTTCAGGTACACTTTAAAAAACATGTAAGTCAGAACAAGACCTGTAGTTAATAGAGGATTGATGCTCACAGAGTGATTCCTGGTGATGAAACTGCGGCAATGTGGATTTGTGCATGAGCATGCAAGGCTTCTATTAATGTCTATGGAGAGAGTCAGCTGTTAGTTTCAGTGCTAATTAACTTTAATAAGGTCAGGTTTACATGAAAGGATGCTTTAATGGAAATAAATCAAAGATTAATATTAGCATAACATTATGAAGTATTTTCTTACATGCATGCATTTTATCAAAAAAGTTTTCTGAGAAGACTTCAGACCGAAAATACGGAAGACCAAGTTAAGAGAAGTCAAGAAGGTGTTTAGGATTTCCTGGGGACACCAAATTTAGGACAGAAAGAATTTATACCCCACTTCCTCTGTATTGGCCTGAGGAAGTGGGCTCAGACCCGCGAAATGCGTTGCCTGTGCTCAATAAAAATCTTTTGTAAGTTTACAAGGATTTCGTCATTGAGGTAAGATACCTCATTACTTTTCCGCTTTTAAACTGTTTTTAGAAGTTTTTATCCAACTTGGGCGCCTCTTTCCCTCAATGTGCATTTTAGGATACTAGGCTTGGTAACTGTGAATAACAGGTTAAAACACGGTGTGATTTCTCACCTACCGTGACTCATGGGAGAATGCATGGCCTTCATCCAACTTTGACCCCAATGTTTATATGGAGAGATTTGTGCCCAGCTTTGGATGTTTTTCTTTTATTGTAGAATAGGACATCGGTTACAGAGAAGGCCTTTATGTGGCTGTGACTGGAGTACCACTGTTTTCAATGGATTCCTTGCCCCCAATCAAATTTGTTCCAGCTGTATTGATCACCTCTGGAACACTATGTTTACATGCTCTGTAAGGTGTAAGGGAGTAGTAACTCTCCTCTAGTCCTTACTACTCCCCTACACCTTACAGAGCATGTAAACATAGTGTTCCAGAGGTGATCAATACAGCTGGAACAGATTGGATTGGGGGCAAGGAATCCATTGAATCCATTGAAAACAGTGGTACTCCAGTCACAGCCGCATAAAGGCCTTCTCTGTAACCGATGTCGAGCATCAAATAGTCTCCGGAGGATTTTCAATCTTGTCAACAAGCATTGGTCTTAACATATTGCACAACCCTATCTTAGGAATTCAGTACCACTTTTTCATGGTCTGCAAAATAGTTAATCTTTACAACCCCAAATCAGTGCGCAAATCACTTAACAATTTAGTCCACAAAACTGCCAGCTTGTATGTTGCTCAAACAACAGTTCACAATTTGCATAGAGAAGCCATGAAGAGCGACACTTTTTCTCTCCTCACACCACTGACTTACCTGTCACCAGCTTCACTGTCACCACACCACTAATAAAAAGACTCACCAAATCCTACTACAATACCAAATGGTCATATGTGTGCGTTTCATATCTATAGCCCGTCTGGTCTCAGTAGGGCTTCCTTCACCTGCAGGTGGTCAAATATTCTCTGGGTATGCAATAGTGTGATATTGTTTTCTAAAAAGTATTGCTCCATAAAAAAATCCTAATTTGCATATTCCATTAAAGTCAATGTGCCAACTTTGAAGGTTAATAGCAAAGGTATGTGTAGGAAAACAGTGGCGACAAGGGGGAAAAGTTCCAAAAGGCCTTGTTGTTATTTAAAAAATCGCAGTTGAAGTGACAGCAGGCAAATTGGAATTTGCATGATGGACACCATGCAGACAATGTAAAAGTCAGTCACCCAGAGTGAAAGTGTCAGAATGGAATGAAATTATAGGGGTATTTTTTGTGACTAACCATTTGGAAAAATTTGTCAGAAATGGGGGCATTCAGGTGATAGATCCAGAGGTATTGCTAGATGCTCTTGGAAGGGGAAGAGACTCTTTGGAGCGATCTATGTCTGCTAAAATAATCTGGAAATTATTCTGAAAAGTAACACAAAGTTGGATGGGGATGCTTTCGGAATGGACAATGGACAATGGATAAAGTAGAAATGGGTAAATACTCCTCTCAGAGGAATGTAGTCGACCCATTTGGCACGGGAAAAGCTGAAGTTTACTTTTTATTATTTGGTTATAGACTAGATGTCCCTAACAGTTCGCCGGTCGGACAGTTCCCGCTGTTCGCATACTCAACGAACTGCAAAAATATGGCATGTTCAAACTGCCCCCTATACATTATCATGGAGCCAAACTTTGACTCCTTACCTCACAGTCAACAGACACATGGCAGACAATCAGCTAGCACCCCCTCCTGGACCCCCACCCCCCATTACAAAGCAGTTGGCATGCCACAGTCCAGGTGTCAGACCCCTTGAAACAACATTTCCATCACTTTTGAGGCCAGAAACAGTCTTTGTAGGTTTTAAAATTCACCTGCCCATTGAAGTCTATGGCAGTTCGCATCTTCGCAAACTTTAGCAAAGTTTGCGTTTGCTGTTCGCTAACTGAAAATTCTATGTTCACGACATCTCTATTCGGTTATCTACTGTTTTTTTCTGTTTTTTTTCTCTTCTTTTTATTTGTATTTCTCACTGTTAAAGGACAACTGTAGTGAGAGATATATGGAGGCTGCCATATTTATTTCCTTTTAAGCAATACCGGTTGCCTGGCAGCCCTGCTGGTCTATCTGACTGCAGTAGTGTTTGAAACACACCAGAAACAAGCATGCAGCTAATCTTGTCAGATCTGACAATTTTTCAGAAACACCTGATCTGCTGCATGCTTGTTCAGGGTCTATGGCAAAAAGTATTAGAGGCAGAGGACCAACAGGACGCCAGGCAACTGGTATTGTTTACAAGGAAATAAATATAAAAAAAAAAGGAACACTAAGAGCCCCAATAGTGAAAATAATGTAATAAAAAAAGTGCTTCATTTTTACAATAATTATGTAGAAATGATTTAGTCAGTGTTTGCCCATTGTAAAATCTTTTAAATCCCTGATTTACATTCTGACATTTATTACATGGTGACATTATCACTGTTGGCAGGTGATGTAGCTGCTGCATGTTTTTTTAGCAGTTGGAAACAGCTGTAAACAGCTATTTCCCACAATGCAACAGGGTTCACAGACAGGAAACTGCCAAGAGTATGTACTCATCATTTCTTTGTGGGAGGGGTTTCACCACAATATCAGCCATACAGTGCCCCCTGATGGTCTGTTTGTGAAAAGGAATAGATTTCTCCTGTAAAAGGGGGTATCAGCTACTGATTGGGATAAAGTTCAGTTCTTGGTCGGAGTTTCTCTTTAAGCCTCGAGCCCATATGGATCAGCAAGCCTTGAAATAAAGTGGACCTGAATTCAGAACTTCCTCTCTGCCTAAATAAAAGATATGCAACAGCATAATAACCTTTAAAGAAAAACATTTCTTTGTTACAGCTGACACAAATACTGCAATAAATCCGTAGTGTGTCTACTTCCTGCTTTCATGGAAGCAGACATAAGGTTAACATCCTGTGTTTAAAAATTAACTACTCTGCCGAGGCAGCCAGCTGACACAGCAGAGAGCTCAAATTACAGTGGTGATTAGTAACAGGTGAGGGTGCTTTAGACAGACTAAACTCTCTAAATACATACAGGGAGCATTTCTCTATGTTTCCCTTCAGTCTTGCGCAAGAGTTCAGGTCCACTTTAAGATGAGGAACACAACATCCCTGGAAAACCAATTTGACTTCAGTCCATCCTGTGTGAAAAATGACAGACGTAATTCAAATGCAAAACTAAATAACAACATAACACGATATCATCAGCAGATAGCAACAGATTAAAAATTGCATCCCACATGACAAAAATTTAATTACGTTAAATGTCAAGTTTTTAACCAAGAATAAAACCGATTAAATAAGAGTGAATTGCCGACATGGAATACTTTTTAGAAAGTAAATTATTGCATGCGCTGAGATGCTGGTGGGGTCCTTTAGGCAAAGAAGTAATGAAAGGAGCAGTGCTTGAGTGATACATTTCTAAACTGATTGTTGAATAAGGAGCCTAATCCAGCTCACCCTCAGGTAGTGAATTTACAAGCGCTGCAAGTGGCGAGATGCTGCGCATTTATCAAATTCTTCTTTTCACCATAGATTCCATTTTTAAATTACCATAATAATGTGCATCACGGGGAGTATTAGAGGAAAACGCGAGGAAAGTCATTTGTTGTCAACCAATGTAAATATCTGCAAGTGAAAATAGGGAAAGCCATATTTACACATTAATGTTGTAGCCGTCAGAGAGGAGAGAATTAGCATATGCGCCATACCGGTCCCATATATAAATCTCAGGGGGTGGTATGGAAAAGCATATGTATTTTATATCAGCTAAACGCTGAAGACAGGAAATGGTTGTAAGTAATCCTGACATAAGTTAGAGCCTATCTCCAGGCGCTGCTCTAAATATTTCTAACGGTACAGAGAGCGCTCTGCTGGCACTCTGGGGTGAGATTCTGGAAACACCTTACAAGTGGAAATGGGAAGATGAAAGGGAACCTGTAGTGATAGGAATATGGAGACTGACATATTTATGTAATTTTAAACAATACCAGCTGCCTGGCAGTTCTCTTCATCCTCTGCCTCTAATACTTTTAGCCGTAGACCCCGAACAGGCATGCAGATCAGATATTTCTGACAAAAATCTGACAAGATTCGCTGCATGCTTGTTTTACATGTGTAATTCAGATACTACTGATTCTAGAATGATCAATAGGACAGCCAGACAACTAGTAGTGTTTAAAAGGGAATAAATATGGCAGCCTCCATATACGTCTGACTTCAGGTTCCCTTTAAAAATAATATTAGTTGAAATTAAACATTCTGCAACTCCTATAGTCATTCATGTAACAACAGACAACTGAAACCCTAATATACTGGCAAAGCATTGACATTTTGGCAGCAAATTTACTGATTTTGCCGGGGATCTGTGTACAGCTGCAGTCAGAGCCTCAGAGTGAATGTAGCTAATATGGGGCCCTGGACAAAAATTTGCGTGCCCTCCCTCTCCCCGGGCCCACAAAACCCCAAAATAAAGCAGTACAAGTCCCAAGTGCCAATCCTCTCCTCCCCCCTTCCCCTAAATGCAGCATTAGGGTGTTGCCATATTGCATGTGTCTAGCATAGTGTTGGGCGAACAGTGTTCGCCACTGTTCGGGTTCTGCAGAACATCACCCTGTTCGGGTGATGTTCGAGTTCGGCCGAACACCATCAGGTGTTCGGCCAAACCGTTCGGCCGCATGGCCGAACTAAGAGCGCATGGCCGAACGTTCCCCGAACGTTCGGCTAGCGCTGTGATTGGCCGAACGGGTCACGTGGTTCGGACCCGAATGCGCTCTCATTGGCCGAACGGTCACGTGGTTCGGGTAAATAAATACCCGAACCACGTCATATCTCCGCCATTTGTCTGTGGGTTTAGCTTTGGGTAGGCAGGCAGGGTAGTTCGCTCTCCAGCCACGCTAGCCAGGGTCCCCCCCAGTCATTGTGTGTAGCTGCTGGGAACAGTAGTACACCGCTCGCTCAGCCACACTATATATAGCATTGTTTACTGCCACTGTGTACCTCGCTCAGCCACACTATATATAGCATTGTGTTTACTGCCACTCTGTGTACACGGCTCAGCCAGACTATATAGCATTGTGTGTACTGCCACTGTGTACCTTGCTCAGCCACGCTATATATAGCATTGTGTTTACTGCCACTCTGTGTACACCGCTCAGCCAGACTATATAGCATTGTGTGTACTGCCACTCTGTGTACACGGCTCAGCCAGACTATATAGCATTGTGTGTACTGCCACTCTGTGTACACCGCTCAGCCAGACTATATAGCATTGTGTGTACTGCCACTCTGTGTACACGGCTCAGCCAGACTATATAGCATTGTGTGTACTGCCACTCTGTGTACACCGCTCAGCCAGACTATATAGAATTGTTTACTGCCACTCTGTGTACACGGCTCAGCCAGACTATATAGCATTGTTTACTGCCACTCTGTGTACACCGCTCAGCCAGACTATATAGCATTGTGTGTACTGCCACTCTGTGTACACCGCTCAGCCAGACTATATAGCATTGCGTACTCTGCCAGTCAGTGTGTATATTGCTGGGATCAGTAATACTCCACTCACCGCCAACCACTATATGAGCTCACCATGAGTTCCTCAGAGACCTCCGCTGTGAGCAGCACTCCCAACAACAGCAACAGCCAACGCCCCACGCAAGCTATAACATCCACCCCAGCAGCCAGTGGTCAGCAGCAGCCCTCCCCGGAGGAGAACGTTGTGTCCATCGGTCCGTCGCCAGAGCGGTTAATGAGGGCTGCCATTGAGGAGATGATGGGGCCTGATGTGGAGGAGGAGGTCTGGCTCAGGCCAGCATCCCAAGTTAATGTTGAGGACGATGAGGGGTCTGTGTCTGGGGATGTTGGGGTGGCAGAGGTGGTGGGTGGGTCAGACTCAGTAGAAGAGTTGTATGATGAGGATGATGATCGGGACCATCTGTATGTGCCTCAGAGTCCGACCCCGGAAAACAGGTTGTATCGTGTGTTTAGGTACTAAAATCTGCGTTCCCACTTCCCAGTACTGCCCGCAGTGCCCGGGTCCACGGATCCATATAATTTTTTGGGCAGCACTATCAAACTGTGGTACTATGAGTGAGTTGCCATGGTCCTTCTGTGCTGCCTGTCACACTCACCGTCTGTCTGCAGATGGATTGTTCAACACAGCTACGCCATCTGACATGTAGTCCTGGACCTTGACCATCTTCTCCAGGCGATTGGTGTTGGAGGACGTGGAACTGCCCGATTGCTGTTCTGTGGGCTGCTGCATGGGTGTCAGAAAATGTTCCCACTCCAAGGACACTGCCAATACCATTCCCTTTTTGGCACTAGCAGCAGCTTGTGTTCTTTGCTGCCCTCCTGGTCCTCCTGGGTTTGCTGAAGTCAGTCTGTCGGCGTACAACTGGCTAGAGAAGGAGGAGGATGTCAATCTCCTCTCTAAAGTCTCCATCCTCAAGGGCCTGCTGGAATTGTTCCATTTTTGACCTGTCTGACACTTTCTTCAATCAGTTTTTTAACATTGTGTTTGTATAAACTGGGTATAAACCCAGTAATTGGTGTTGTCCAGATTCCAGAATAATGAATAATAATGAATAGTGAATAATGCGCGGGCCGCGTTCAATGCAGTCTAGCATGAATTGAGCCATGTGTGCCAGAGAGTCCTGCCAGACTCCTCTGTCTTCATGTTCTTGTGAGCGTTGTGATTGTTGTGATGCACCATATTCGTCACCAGCATCACTTTCTTCCTCTTCTGCTGTCCATTCCCGCTAAATTGTGGAAGTCCAACGTGCACCGCTCTGTCCCTCGGCAGTGGGGGCATCCAATTCCTGCTCCAACTCCAGCTGTTCCTCGTCCTGTTCTTTGTCATAGCTGGGACCAGCGTTTCCTGAGGCAGGTTGCCTGATGTTGGTATCATCACGCTGATCGTTTTCATCTTCAGAATCCCCCACTTGCATCATGCCAGCGGTTTCCATCTTCAACATTGATTTCTTCAGTAAACACAGCAGTGGTATTGTAATGCTGACTGTAGAGTTGTCACTGCTCAGTCACGCAACATGGATTGCTCAAAATTTTGGAGGACTTGGCAGAGATCCAACATGGTGGCCCAATCAGATCCACAGAAGCTTGGTAGCTAGCTGCTGGAATGCGCCTCGGCACTGCGCAAAAGCGTGCTAGCATGTGCAGCGTAGAATTCCAGCGCGTAGGGAGGGACATCACCCAGCGAGCGATGGTGCGCTAGATTGAAGTGCTCCTGCATCTCTTGGTGATTCCTTCAGAAGCGGTACTGGACTTTTAACAATGGTTTTTTTTTTTTCCTTCAACAGAAGATCTGCCACGTTGGAGTGAGGAGGACGCCGCCGACCCCGACACCAAGCTGAACCCCGGCGAACTCCAAGCAGAGGATCTTCAGGAACCCTCAAGGCTTTAAACAAGCTGAGGAGGATCAGCAGTCCCGACGAGACCTCTCCTCATATGCGACTGAGTGCAGTGGAGCTCCCCAGAACAACCTCTCAGTTGTCACTTTGTCACTGGTCACTTTGTCACTTTGTCATTTTGTCACTTGTCACTTTGTCACTTGTCACTTTGTCACTTGTCACTTTGTCATTTTGTCACTTTGTCACTTTGTCACTTGTCACTTTGTCACTTGTCACTTTGTCACTTGTCACTTTGTCATTTTGTCACTTTGTCATTTTGTCACTTTGTCACTTTGTCACTGGTCACTTTGTCACTTTTCACTTGGTCACTTGTCACTTGGTCACTTGGTCACTTGTCCAGATGATCTCGGTACACCTCCTGCGATTCAAATTCCTGCACACATTGCTCTGGGATTTGGGTGTGATGAATGATGCATCTAACTGGCCACCGGAGGCAATTAAGGCCTTCAAAACATTGAAAGCAGCTTTCTGTTCCGCCCCCATTTTGTGTCATGTTGAGTTGTTGACGTCATGTTCATCCTCGGCCTCGCCTTGCATTTCAGTGCGAGGTGCATTTTCCACAGAAAAAGGTTGTGAATCCGGGCACAACATTTGTGGCTGTTCCATTGACCTTTCACAGGTAGAAGATTGTGGGGGTGGGAATAGCTCCTCCGAATAGCCCATTGTGTCCTGAAAACTACTCATTGCATTGCTTTGCGCACACATTTTTTTGTCCTCATGCAAGGCCTGAGTTGCACCTGAAAGCGTGGCCTTCTCCTCCTGCGCCTCCTCCTGTTCCATCACGTCTGCTGCTGCTGGGTTAGCGTTGACGCACGGTCCCTGTTTATTGAACCTCTTATCTTTATTACATTTATGACTGCATGGCGGTAAAAAGCATGCTATCTGCACGTTTCTTGTCCTCATGCAAGGCCTGGGTTGTTGTGTCTCAAAAAGCATGGCCTTCTCCTCCTGCGCCTGCTCCTGTTCCATCACGTGTGCTGCTGCTGCTGGGTTAGCGTTACCGGTCCCTTTTCCTGGAACCTCTTCTCTGTATTACATTTATGACTGCATGGCGACAAAAAGCATGTTACCTGTGCAAAGAAACATGACATTTTCCGCATTTAAAAGACAGTTTTTCCTTTGAAACTTTACAATCTATTTTCTCAAAAACTATAAGCTCTTTTTCAAATATTTTTTTTTCCTCTTGTACCCACTCCCAAGGTGCACATACCCTGCTAATTTGGGGTATGTAGCATGTAAGGAAGCTTTACAAAGCACGAAAGTTCGGGTCCCCATTGACTTCCATTATGTTCAGAGTTCGGCACGAACACCCGAACATCGCGGCGATGTTCGGCGAACGTTCGCGAACCCGAACATCTAGGTGTTCGCCCAACACTAGTCTAGCATTACTAAAAACCAAAAGATCTGCATGCAAGGCCAGATTTATACTTTTTCTGCCCCTAGGCAAGTATGTTGGGGCTCCCCTTCCAAGTGGAGCAGTGCCCCTCTTATTTCATGTACAGCCCCCTCTTCCACGCAGGTTCGGGCCGAGGCAGAGTCGAGAGAGGCTTCAGCCTCAGGCCGCAGTGTAGGAGGGGGGCGCACAAATCACTCAGCTATCATTCCCCTATTGTGTTTGAAGCAAAGAGAAATTAGAAAAGGGGATACATGGCAGTGACTGTAAGCCAGATAACTAAAGATTAGATGTTGGGGGGGTTGGGTGCCCTGGGGCGTCTCTTAGTCTAATATCAATCAATGTGTGATGGCTGGGGTGGGAGGGATGGGGGGCACACTTTGGTGTCTCAGCCTTGGGTGCTGCTGGAGGACCTTGTCCCGGTTCTTCTTCCATGCTTTACATCCATATACTGCAGCCCCTATCTTTCATTTACAACTCTCTTGTACATCAGCTTCCCTTTTCATGCATTCCTCATTTGTAGTCTTCTTTTTCTTATGTAGCAACCCCTATTTCATGTCCAGGTGCCCCCTTGGGCCACAGCTGCTCAAAGCCTGGGCCTTTCTGGCCTTTCTAGATATCCGGCCCTGTCTGCATGACAACCTGTCAGCTGCCATTATTACAAGGAAATAAATATGGTAGCCATTATATTCATGACACTTCGGGTTTCTTTTCAGTAATTAAAATATACTGGGACCTCCCTACCTTAAATCAGTACAATGGCAACAGTGAAATATGTTAGCAGGCAAACTGAACATATTTGGTATAAGAGGCAAAAATCCCCATTAGAATTTTATATTCACCGTCTCACAGTGCCAGGGAGGAAAATAATGGACTGCTCAGTGCTGTCAATAAAAAGAGTCATTTAACAGACACTAGTTTTAATGCCATAAACCTTTTATCTTAGCACTATAATGTTACAATATATCTAAATGCCTAGGCCCATGTATTTGTCATATTTTATAGTAAAGATTATGCCACATTATTTTAGTGTATAAAGAGCTGTAAAAAAAAATATAACAGCAAAAAATGTTAAAGATAGTATTACAGCATAGAAGAATGGATTGCTTAGCTGATCCCCGAGCCCGGCACTATATCCACTAATCAGCCTCTACATTAAAACCACGGGCAGGTGAAGCCAAGATCATTGATCATCTCATTACAATGGCACCTGCTAAGGGGTGATATACTGTATATTAGGCAGCCGGTGAGCAGTCAGTGTGTTAAGGTGATGTGCTAGAAGCAGGAAGAATGGGAAGAGTCTGAGTGACTCTGACAAGGGACAAAATGTGATGACCAGAGGTACATACACACATGTGATAACCATCGGGCTAAACTTCTGATAACGACCCTTTCAGCTGCCAATCATTAGGTGTGTACAGTGGCCGCCAATAAATTAGGTATCATTAACTACTTGAGGACCGCAGGCTTACACCCCCCTAGTGACCAGGCGATTATTTACAATTCAGTGCTTTGCAGCTTTAACTGCTCGCTGCAGAGCCATACAACTTAGCACACAAGTGGATCTTACCTCCTTTTCTTGTCACTTATAGGCCTCCCTTGTTGTGGTGTCTGATCGCTGCTGCGATCATTAGGGGGTTTTTTTATGTAAAAAAAGAGGCTTTTTTTAAATTACTATACTTAACCCTCCCTCCTTCCTTCCCCCCCTTAATTGACCCTAGGCGGCGATCGCATAGCTTATCCTTCTCTCATAGGCATCAGCTTATGAGAGGGAATTCAGTGGAAGCCGCTTGGTGGGACAGCTAAATGTCCCCTATACATCTCTGCTCTAGATCACAGCAATGTACAAATGTAAACAGACTGTTTTTTATTATTTTTCACTCCGCCACTCAGCGGGGTTGTGCGCATCTGCGATTGCGTTCCCCTGCCATCCCCGCCTACTGCTCTTGACCCCTTTCGGCGTTAGGTGGTCCTGTGGCTGCCACATTCCCGATGCTTATCGACTTTAGGCAGTCGGGAAGGGCTTAAGGATCCATCCTGTTGGATGCCCAAACATGACCGATCACAATGCTATTTTTAACCCTCCCCAAACTGATAGAAGCGACCCTGTTGTGCGCCGTTCGTTGTCCTTCCGCCCTCCTCCATAGCAGCAGAACATATTGCTAGCTTCAAGACTAGGGATTTGTCTGTACAGCATTGCTCCCTAAATTGTCACCCAGGGGATTATTATCCGATCCCCGATGGGCGACTATTATCGGATGTGTGTACTTAGCTTTAGATGGCTGTGTTAGCACATCTCTAAAATGGCAGATCTCTTGGGGTGTTCCCTGTGTACAGTGGTCAGTATTTGGTCTGTAATGGTCTGAGGAAGTGAATCCAGTGACTCAGTGATAGGGTGGCTCACTAGATGTGTATGGGATGATTCCACAGAAGAGCTACTGCAGGCATACGTATTGTACAGCCGTCGGTGAGTTGGGTGCTGGGAGAGCCAAATGACGGCTCTCCCTGCTCCCGCTAAGCTCCCTGGCGGCAATAATACTATTCCCCTTCTGAGTTGTCGCTACTCGTAGGGAGATGTAATTTGGGGTCAGGAAACCGCCAGAGCTCTGAATTACCCTTACACGCCCTGCGCAGCATTACATTGCTGCTATGGGGGGGCCTGGTTTCATATTCTCTTTAAAATAACTTTTAAACATTTTACAATTGAAAAAGTACCTATAAATTGGTGAAAAAGTACCATCAAAATTATTTTGAGTATTTTCTTGCTTGCTGGGGGTTTAAATGGCATTTTATGACAAGGTGTGAAAATATCGCCTAGGAGAAAACACGAGAAAAAGTGAATTGCATATGGGCCAATATCTCATACCTATAAGATTATAGCTATTGCATAGTTACACCTAGGGTGCCTCCACCAGTGTTGTTTAGATAGTTTCCACCCCTTATTGGTATTTATAGGGTTTTTTGAACACTTCCATGTTCCTACAGAGTAACCAAGTAGCTCGGGGTGACCCAAACCACTAGGAATGTATAGGGGGATAAAAGAGACCGAAAAGACCTCCTACCAATAAGCAATGCTTGGTGATTTGCCTTCTTAAAACAGAAGGAAATTTGCAATAATTCAGCTATAAGTGAACATTTGTGGTTACCCACAATGCACCACTACTGAATATTCAAATTATCCCTTTTTGCCCCTGTAAGCAAAGCAAGCATCCAGAAACGCTGGTGTATAGCAAGCCTATAGCTTTAAATATTACACAGCCACACCAACCCCACATGTAGACAGCCTGTTTCGGGCTTTTGGCCCTCATCAGTACATGGCAGGGATTTATATGGGATAGGGCTTGGACCAGTACAACTGAGTAACCAAATAGCTCAGGGTGACCCAAACCACTAGGAATGTATAGGGGGATTAAAGAGACTGAAAAGCCCTCCTACTAATAAGCAATGCTTGGTGAAATTTGCCTTCTTAAAACAGAAGGAAATTTGCAATAATTCAGCTATAAGTGAACATTTGTGGTTACCCACAATGCACCACTACTGAATATGCAAATTATTCCATGTCCCTAAAAACTACAAGGAAAGTGACCAAACAAGCACCTGCACAGCAAACCTGGGATAGCGAACGACAAAGGTTAATTTCCGGCAGGCTCTGACGTTGATTGCAAGTCTTGCAACCCATCTTTGTGATTATAACAATATCCACTGATCAACTTGTACTAGCGATTACACACCATTGGGCTCCTGGTCTCTCCCTTTCAGAGTCTCAGTAGTTATGAGTTACCACCGAGTCACAATCCACTTTTTTCCAATTTTGTGTATCTTTTGGAATTTAGATGTTGGAATTCAGGAGTTCAACTAAAAATTGCTAAATTCCGATGAGAAAGTCGGAATACAGAATTCCAAGAAGTCTGTGAGCTCCTCCCATCAGCCAACACTGGATCCAAGCTATGCACTGCATCTCTTGGGAATCTCCCTATTAGCCTCTTAAAGCAGTAGGATCAGCCATACTATGCCAGGGAAAAAAACACATATATAAGTAGATAAATACTTGATCTACTTACATAACACATGTATTATACTGTCCACGTTTTGATTTCAGTGAATGTTATATAGTAAATTACGAGAATTCTGTTCCTGGTGGGGGCCATGTCTTTTGCCCACAGTTAAGGCTAACTCGTGATGTCATTTCTGCCCTTTACTTTTTTTCTTGTCTCCTCCAATCGCTGAGTCGCCTCAGCCTTGCTTGTAAACACAAGTGAGTAGGGGATTAGGTTTCAGATAAGCAGCTGGCAGGGAAATAAAGGGAAGAGGAGGAATAGATTATAGATAAAAAGAACCCCCAGCATGCAATTCTTTGGCACGACTACTAAAGGGCCAGTGTTCTTTAAGTATGTGATAACTCCAAATCATAACAGCAGAAAAAGTTTTGAAAGTTTTGAATGCAGGATTAGCATCCTTATCATTTAATACACTCAGACCAGTTGCTGTTGAAATTTGATTTTTATGGTGACGATACCGCTTTAAGTAGCTGTCTTTAGTATACAGTTTATAATTGGACTTTAGTTGCATACATTTTCCTGTATCATTATACTTCCCTTTTTTGTTTTGGATACATTGAGTTGTAGACTGCTTTCTGTCTGTCTATGGCCCCTGTTTAATTTACTTTCTCTCCTAAGTTTTCTCCTAGGAGATATTTTAACTCCCTATCAATAAAACTTATTTTAAGCTACCAGCAAGCAATAATTTTGACAGAAATTTTTCACCTACTTTTGGTAGTTTTTTAACTGCAAAGTGCTGAAAGGTAATTTAAAGAGAAAATGAAAAATTATCTCCTAGGAGAAAACTTAGAAGAACAAGTGACTTGAACAAGGGCCTACATCTTCACAAATATGTGCAAAATAAACACTTGTAATTTGGACACGGTCTCAATATTTTCTATTTGTAGTAGCTAAAATTAACATTTCTAACCCTAATCACACTATCCAAAATGAGCAATATTGTAACAGATAAAGTTAAAAATAAACCAAAGAATTTAATTATGGCTCCCAAGTGAGTAATTTCTAGTAAAAAAATAAATATACAAAAATAAACCTTGCCATACCTAGGTTAAAAAAATACCTCTGCTGACCCTAGGCCACAGTCACAGCTCAGAGGCAAAGCTATGGGTGGGCAAGGGGGCGGAATATGTCCCCGGGCGCAGCACTGTGAGGGTGCTCAGCACAGCTACCGCACCCCCGCGTGTATGAGAGGCGGCTCGCTGGCTGCCTGAAGTGCCCCTGCTTCGGGAGTGCAGAAGTGTCAACAGTAGTAGAGAAAACAGGGCAGATCTGGCTATCTAAATTGGGGATGGGGGGGGGCACATCTGGCTATCTAAATGGAGGGATGGGGCACATCTGGCTATCTAAAGGGAGCACATTTGGCTAATTCAAGGAGGGCTCATCTGGCTATTAATAGGGGGCACATCTGGCTATCTAAAGGGGGGCACATCTGGCTATCTAAAGGGGGGCACATCTGGCTATCTATAGGGGGAACAACTGGCTATCTAAATGGAGAGTGGGGGGCACATTTGGCTATTTAAAGGGGGCACATTTAGCTATTTAAAGGGGGCACAGCTGGCTATCTAAAGGGGGGCACATCTGGACATCTAAAAGGGGGCACATTTGGTTATCTAAAGGGGGGGCACAGCTAGCTATCTGAACAATGGAAGGTGGCACTGAGGAATGGGGGTACATCTGGCTATATAAACAGCATTTGAACATTTGACTACACCCATGACACATTCTGATGTGTAGCCACGCACATTTTGTCCAGGTGGGGGGAGGCGCAAAAACTTGTCCCCGGGTACTGAAAACCCGACCTACGCCTCTGCGCTCAATAAATATGACTCTGGGTACTGGGTGATTTACCCAAAGATCATGTCCCTAAACTCACTACATCAGGTTTGGGCAAGTTCATATCCGCAAAGCATTTGCCTTTGTACACATTTCACTTTTGTACCTCTATCACATCGGCAGTTTTATGTGTTTGTTTATTGTTAATATTGCCAAAATTTCAATTTTCTGAGCAATGAGTCCCACCTGAAGCATGTAATTGCCCCGCAGTACTGTCCGTTGTCATGTTTCATTGCCGTGGCGACGATCCATAATTGCTATTTACTTAATTGCTTGGAAAAGCCTAAAAATAAGTGTCGTTTGTTTGGAACACCGTTACCTTCCTGCTCAGAGATTTACACGGGAACACTGCAGGGATGATCTATATATATTTTTTTTCCTTTCAGAATTTAACTGCTGGGAGTGTAAAGGGCACATTTTACTAGTTAAGTGCAACAGCCGTGTCTACATGCTCAACTCCCCGGGAGCACAAGAAATACAGTATGATTCGAAATTAGTGGTCAGAGCCGCAGTCACTGATTAATATTAGGCTTATTCACTCAGTAAAACTCTTTGTCAGATTTACGGCTTCCCCCTTGACTAATTTTGTAGACAGACAAAGGTAATATGTAACATGCGTATAACTCCGGCAAGCGGCTATGTCATCACTGGCTTCGGAGCACAAGAGAGGGGTATGTGTCCTGCCTGTAGGCCTGCAGAGCACAGTTGCAGTCTGTAACACCCCATAACAAGTTCTAAATCTGTCATCAGAACATGAATTTTATATTAAGCTCCTTTTCACGGCATGAGCCAGGAACTTAAGAGGGAAACATTCAGTATCATTTATGCTGGTGCTGGGTCAAGCATGACATCACTCTCCCCATTTGAAGCTCTATAATGAGGTGAAAAGACAGCGTTAAGAAAACATAACACTTTATACGGTGGAAATTATGGATATGCTCTTTTTTTAATATTGTTTTTTAGTGCTTCGGGGACTTTTAGTAGATTTGACTTGGCACATGGAAATGGTCCCTGAAAAGCAGGTCGGTATTCATTAAATGATGCTTGCGGTGGTCCGGTTGTGGAGTATACACAAATAAAGCACTTACCAAGATCACCGGAGAGCACATGAGGATTAAAACAACTGGAGGTTAATGAGTTTGGTCATACCTAATCTCTGTGTTGTAAAGGGCTCAGAAAAGTCAGACATGCGGTAGTTTGGCTGCACTGCCAGTGCCTTTCCCATTGGGCATTACCGAAACACAACCTCACTGAGTGGCTTTCACCGTACTGGTAATGCCGCAAAAGCAGCCACTGTCCAAGCCGTGCAAAAGTATCTGAACTCTATGGGGTTTAATGCTGCGTGAGGGTAAATACACAGAATAAAGTAATGTAATAACGAACTGGCATTAAAGAAACCAGCTGTAAAATTATAAAAAGAACTTTATTTTTACACATAATTAAAAGGTCTTCTTGGCAAAGAGAAAAACTATTACCGGTAATGTTGTCCAGTTTGTATAAAAATCAGTACCCACATATACGAAGTAGGGCCATGCCAGGCACAGAACGTAGGGGGGAGTTTGTTAATAGTCACAAAGGACCTCCCATGTACAAGCTGGATGGGACCGATGTTGGTCTTTTAAAGAAACACCTAAACTGTTAGACATTAAAATCCCAGCGTTGAATAACACACATATAACTCCAGACTAACAGATCAGCTTCGTTTGGCTACTGTGTCAATACCCGAATATTTGCCTGCCCTACAATTAGCCATTCAGAAGACCTGTAAGAAAAATACGTTTTTTTTTTTTTGGGGGGGGGGGGGGTCTGTTCTCGTTACGTTTGATTTCAGAAATAGATGTATGTTGCTGGATGCAAGGATATTTTCTTTCTAATGTAAATCCAAGTATTTTGTTCCCATTGGATACAAATTCTTGACAAATTCTAAACCCACTACATGCTACATTATATTTGCCTTAAAAATTGAATATATATCTCATACATTTTTCAGAGTGAATTCTCCATACATAAATATTAATATCATTATTTAATAATAGTTTTTATATAGGGATGACATTTTTCACAGCGCTTTACAAAGTATATAGTCTTGTCACTAACTTAGAGGGGCTCAAAATCTACTTCCTAGTCCCTACCATAGTCATATGTCCATTGAAGTCTAGGGCCAACATACATAATAGTAAGGGTCATTTCCAGTAGGTGCAATTCTGAATCGCAACCGTTTTTGCTGAAATCGCAAATGCATCACAATCGCAATCTACACCCAAAAGATCATAATGCAATCGCGGCAAAATCGCAGAAGTAGGAAGAAATTCAGTAGCATCACACCAGGTCCTTAGGGCTCGCTAACACTGGCTGCATTTTGCATTGCATTTGCTGCACTTGTGTTTTGAAGAATGTATTCTCATTCACTTGAATGAGAATCGCGGCAGCTGATTGTATAGGGAACAGTTCTATTAATTATCTGTACTACACATACACTTCATTATATCATAAATTTATTTTTGCTTCAGTATCGCTTTAAGGTGCCCATTAAGGGTAGAATTTTTTTATCAGATGCAAACTTTCCACGCAATTTTTATGATCAAGCACAAACGGTATAATAGGGGCCCAGAATTAGATAAAAATGAGTTAAAAACAGCTAAAAAATAAGAAAATAGCAGTGGCTTACCTCAACAACAAGTTCATATAAATATGAATGTATTAAGCGCAAGCCAATGTGTTTTGTGCATCTGCACCCACTTCTCCGGGCCAAATAAACTGCTAGAGGCGCTCCATATGTAGCTCTGATACAACTCTGGCACTCTATTTGGCCTGAGGAAGTGGGCGAAATGCGTTGCCTGTGCTTATTAAATTCATACTTCTGGGTGCCTCTTACCCCTTTGTGTTGATCACAATGCTATGGAAGGTAAACCATCTCACTTGATGATTAAAGGGAACCTAAACTGAGAAGAGTATGGATTTTTCCCTTTAAAATAATACAAGTTGCCTGACTCTCCTGCTGATCCTGTCCCTTCAATACTTTTAGCCACAGCCCCTGTAACGATTGTGGGATATCTCCGTGGTCAGCGCACAAGATGTGCACTGACACTGCGGAAGTCCTCCATAAGCGTGTCAAAATAATAGAACCCGGGGGAATTTCCACCGGCAGATGGAGCTGTGGAGTGCAGAGGAATAAACCCTCTGCGCTGCCACAAATGCCAGATGGAAATTGTACGAAGAGAAGCAACGCAAGGCAAGATAGCCCTCAAAGAGAGAGAGCATAGAGACAGAATCAATGTGTGTCCACCAAACTAGTCTCCACCCAGCGACGGTGAACACACAACGGCGAAAACGAAGCGGAAACGCAATCGCAAGAATGGCTATTGCCAAATAGTGACACCAGACTGAGCAGGACACAGCACGATAGTAGCAAAAGCACAGCAAACAACAATAAAAGATAAGGAAAACAACAAACGCTAGCTAAACGCGAACACCGCACTCATTCGCAACAGCGAACGCGTTTACAGCGCGGTCTCCGCACGAAAAGCGCAACAGAGACAAGCACGCCACCCTAACTAGCCACAAGTAACAGGAGCACAAACAGACAAGACAGACAGATGAGGTAGCCAGTAGCAACTGCTGCTCCAGCTTACACTCCAGGAACATAGATCAGAAGGATCCACAGCCGCTACCGCTAGAGGCTAGTGCGATCCAAACAAGACAGACAGATGAGGTAGCCAGTAGCAACCGCTGCTCCAGCTTATCCTCCAGGAACTCAGATCAGAAGGATCCACAGCCGCTACCGCTAGAGGCTAGTGCGATCCAAACAAGACAGACAGATGAGGTAGCCAGTAGCAACCGCTGCTCCAGCTTACACTCCAGGAACTCAGATCAGAAGGATCCACAGCCGCTATCGCTAGAGGCTAGTGCAATCCAAACAAGACAGAGCAATTCGCTATTAACCGCCGCTGGCAACAGCGCAATCGCGACAGACAAGGCAGGACAGAATAGGCAGTACAAATTATACACAAACTGACTGCACTAACTAGGAATGCAAGGAGCACTCCCCAAGAATTAACTATACTAAGATAGCAGTGGCTGACATTCCAGGTGAGTCCAGCAGGAACAAACCTCTATGAGCAGCAAAGGATTCTGGGATCACATGGTATTTATACTGCAAGCCTTCAAAGGAGGCAGCTAGGCCGTTTGCATGACAAGTGTATGCAAATTGCTCAGCAGCAGAACAGGTCCGATACTTGCAAAGCACAGGCAGGTCTCTTTTCCAGAGACCTGCAGCCCTCAGACTTAAGGAATGGACAAACAGCTGTCTGCCCGTGCAGACCGCTGAGCAGATCGTTACAGCCCCTCAACAAGCATGCAGGTCAATAGCACACTGGCTGGCTGTGAGTCTGTGAGTTCCGCTTCTCCTACTAATGACTGCATGCTGTTAGTGTAAACACAGTACAAACATGCTGCCCTTGTAATCTCTGCGCCTGATGGAACTGTTTCGCCTTGCTTCATGAGAGAGCCGGCCCTGGCAACTGGTATTGTTTAAAAGGAAACATCCATATCCCTCTCAGTTGAAGTTCCCCTTAACTACCTAAAGACCGCCGCACGCCTATTGGTGTGAACCCATAGGCTCCCCCAGGACCGCATAACGCCAATTGGCGTTAAGTCCTCGAGGCGTGATTTGCAGGGGATCGCGCGTGCCGATGCGTGCGCATCCCCGCTTGAATGATCGCCGCTAGGAGACTGTTAGATGGCAAAACTGCCGTCTATTTACATGACAGCCATGTCACTCGGCTGTCCCCTTGGGAGGCACAGAGAGCGATCGTCTCTTATAGGCTGATGCCTATGAGAGCCGATCGCTGTGATCGGCTTGCGGGTGGAAGGAGAATAGTATTAAAAATACATGGAAAAATAGCGATATATATAAAAAAAACACACACAAATAAAAAAATAAATAGACACAGCAGCAGCGATCAGAGCCCACCAACAGAAAGCTTGGGGGTGGGCATACAAGAGGGGATCACTTGTGTGCTGAGTTGTACGGCCCTGCAGCAAGCCCTTAAAGCTGCAGTGGCCTGAATTGTAAAAAAATAGCCTGGTCATTAGGGGGGTGTAAGCTTATGGTCCTGAAATGGTTAAGGAGCTTTGTAAGCTAGAGCCTAAATGTTCACATGAACAGTCCTAAAGGACAAATACAAAGTGACTATTAAATCTGTGTGTCTCACACTATAATATTTTTCACAAGCATGACAAAAGATGGAGTTACGGAGATGTGCTAACGGCCTGTAATCAATTTAAAGCCCTAATAAATCCCCTGTGAGCTTTTTGACCAATTCTCTTCCAAGTTTCCACCATCCCACCGCTACATGTTCTCCAGTTACCTTTATCCATCTGGAATTCCCATTATTTGTATTTATAACTCAGTGACAAGCTTGAATTGTCTTCCAATTTCCAGCAATAACTGCTAGGAAAATTCATTTTAGGAGCCCTGAGCAACATTCATTAAAGGAGGTGTAATTTTACTCAGAACAGTTTTTAGAATTCACAATTTTTCAGCACCCTGTAGATCTTTTTGTGCCTTTCTTTGATGATGTCATCGGTGGATGCAGCATTTGGCCTGTAATAAAGTGCAAACAATGGTGCTGACAAATGACAGTGGTAATAAGGCTGCAGTTAGTGTTACCAGTTTCTGAAGCCTTCATTAAAGGACCACTTTCGCAAAAAAAGGAAAAATTGAAAATAGATGTGTATAAAATGTACATTTATCCCAGAGTAAAATGCCCTATAAATTACTTTTCTCCTATACTGCTGTCACTAAAGGGGCCCATACACTCAGCCGATTTTCTGGCCGACCGATCGATCCCAATCGATCGATAGACCGATTGCAAATCGGTTGGCCAATCGACCGATCGATGGACGATTTCGATCGATTTCGATGGATTTCCATCGAACTGGCAGGGTGGAAAATTTAGGTCGATCTGATGAGATTGCTTATCAGTTTGCATTGGCCTTAAAGAGGAATTGTAACGACAAAACGGCCCCTGGGGGTACTCACCTCGGGTGGGGGAAGCCTCCGGATCCTAATGAGGCTTCCCACGCCGTCCTTCGTCCCTCGGGGGTCTTGCTGTAGCCCTCCGTACAGCCGTGACGCAATATTTACCTTCCTGG
The DNA here is from genome assembly GCF_040937935.1 of Hyperolius riggenbachi. NCBI lineage: Eukaryota > Metazoa > Chordata > Amphibia > Anura > Hyperoliidae > Hyperolius > Hyperolius riggenbachi. The sequence continues at coordinate 245,628,785 of NC_090652.1, read as the reverse complement.
CTCCTGCGCAGGCGCTCTGATGGCTGTCGGCGTCGAAGTAGGCGGAAATACCCGATCGCGGTCGGGTCTGCTCTACTGCGCAGGCGCAAGTTTCCGGCGCCTGCGCAGTAGAGCGGACCCGACGGAGATCGGGTATTTTTCGTCTATTTCCGTGCCGAAAGTCGCCACAGCGCCCCCGCTGGAGCCAGCAAAGGTAAATATTGAACTGACAGTCGGCACAGTCGCCGGCTGTTTGAAGGGCTGCGGCGAGACCCCCGTGGGACAGAGGACGGCGTGGGAAGCCTCATTAGGATCCGGAGGCTTCCCCCACCTGAGGTGAGTACCCCCCAGGGGAGGTTTTTGTTGTTACAGAGTCTCTTTAATGGAAATCTGATGGCAAAAAAATGCCATCAGATCGAATTTCAATAGATTTCAAACTGAAATCTATTGGAATTCTATCCTGGTAAAAAATGTTCTAAAAACGCATCAGATAGATCATCAGATGCATTTCTTATCTATCTGCTGCCAATCTGACGAGTGTATGGGCACCTTTACAGTAGTCAGTAACATACTGACAGATTTGGTTTTGGACTAGTCCTTCTCCTCTGGGGGAGTATTTCCTGTTTTCTTTACAAAAGCACTGGAATGGATCTATAAAAAGCAGAGATGGATTCAGATGTAATGGGGCCCTCTTGTGGTCACTTTGGTAAGTGTAAGTGCAGAGAGGTCAGAGAAGGTGGCAGGTCAACCCCTTGACACCCACTAGTCCCCAGGCACCTGCCTAGGTTGCCTGGTGGATGATCCTGCTCTGCTACAAAGATGATGGCCAGCCTCCCTTCTCAATTGCACACTATGTTGGCAGTTGGACTGAGCAGCTACCATTTAGTAGGTGGTTTTGAAAATAAAAGAGAGGAGACAGCGACACAGAGTTTAGCTTGGTCTTGTTGTACTCCTCTTACCAAAGTGTATATGCAGACAGAGGCACCAAAATAATAAAATTTACTAAAAATATTAAAATGAGAAGAGGCAGGGGTGGACTTACCTCCTCCAAGCAGACACACAAACAGACTGTTGTATATGTTACGGCCAGAACCTGAAGTGTGGCCACTTCTAGTTCTGGCCGGCCACTTCGGGTTCTGGCCGGCCAATGTGCGAAGTGGCCGCAGCGCAGCGGCCAATGTTAGAAATGGAATGTTTCCTTTAATTATTAATGTAGTTTTCCGGCCGTCTCTGGCCAAATGTAGCAAAACAGTTAGTTAATTGAATGAAATGAAGCTGGCGGCAATGTAGAAGGATGAAGCCGCCTGGCTTCCGCTCCGCCTCCTCTCCTCCGCCCCTGCCTCTCTCTCCTCCCCGATACTGGCAGCGGGGGACATGCGTGTCCCCCCCAGAGTAGTTCGTAGCGGCAGGCAATCCTGTCGTTCGTCCCTGCAGAGCGGGTGCTGGCAGAAGCAATGTCTGCAGCCGCCCCGCTCTGCTTTCCTGGCGCCACGAACGACTCTCGGGGACACGCGTATCCCCGCCGGCTGCCCGAAGAAGAGAGAGAGAGAGAGAGGCAGGGGCGGAGGAGAGGAGGCGGAGCCGCCAGCTTCATTTCATTAAATTAACTAACTGTTTTGCTACATTTCGGCTGGAAAACTACATTAATAATAAAAGGAAACATTCCATTTCTAACATTGGCCGCTGCGCTGCGGCCACTTCGCACATTGGCCGGCCAGAACCCGAAGTGGCCGGCCAGAACTAGAAGTGGCCACACTTCGGGTTCTGGCCGTAACATATATATTCAAAACAACAAGGGTTTCTTTGTATACTCCAAAAAGGGCAAGTGTAGCGCATTTCGCAGGCATCTCCTGCTTCATCAGGCAATAAACAATGGAGCATGTACTCATACAGGTCTGGTGCAAAGCTCAGCGCCTCTGTAACCCTTGTGAGTATATCTGCATACTTACCTTACATATCCACTCTACCAGTACATACTACACTAGATTGGGCTCTCTGACTCTCCATCTTTGTGTTCCTCTTACCAAAGCAATGTGTCATTTCTGACATATTGCGGCACACAAATAAGCAGAGAAGTGGTTTCTCACTCTTATCTGCGTCTATGTAAACTTTTTTAATGTGGCTTATCGATCTGGATATGATAAAGTAATCTATTGTTTTATATAATGGGGAGAGATCTGATCTGGGCAATATAAAGTTACAATAAAAGTGATATAACAAATGCAGAAAATCTAAGGAAGTATGTCTTGTTTTAGAAATCAAAATTCACTAAGGGTCCTTTCACATTACTTCCATTGCAGTGCGGTGCAAAGGACAATAGACAATATAATCACAACATGATGCAATAACATTGCAATGGTGCTTTCACCACATTGAGCAGCATGGTGGCATAGTGGATAGCACTCTCGCCATGCAGCACTGGGTCCCCTTTATCAAATGCCAGCCAGGGCACTTTCTATCCCCGTGTCTACATGGGTTTCTACAGTTACTCTGGTTTCCTCCCACATCCCAGAAACATACAGATAAGTTTATTGTCTTCCCTCTAAATTCTCCCTAGACTATGATGGGCATATGACTATGGCAGGGATTCAATCATGAGCCCCTTAGAGGCACAGTTAGTGACATGACTATATACTCTGCGCAGTGCTGTGGAAGATGTCGGCACTATATAACTCTTACTGATATTATAAATGCGAAAGTTTGAATGTTTGTTACTCAATCACACAACAATGGCTGAACGGATTTGAAAGAAATTTGGCACACACATAGTACAATACCTGGAATAACATATCGGATACTTTTTATCCCCATAACTAAAAAGTGGGCGGAGGCAAATACAAATTTCACTGGGGAAATGTAAACTGCAGCGATTATACTGTCAATGGCAGGGTTCTCAAACTTTGCACAGTTGGTCACTAGGTAACTGGGATTAATATTCAGAAAAGTGGGTGGAGCCTACAAAAGCCAATCAAAATTCGCCTATTGATTTTCAAGGGGAATATTTCATTGTTGCCATTCTTGCACTGTTAATGGCACAAACCTCAAACCTGGTACAGTTGGTCGTTGGGTGACTGAGGTTCAAATTCAGAAAAGGGGTGGAGCCACAAACAGACAATCAGATTTGTTTTATTTCAATGCAAATTATTGATGCCAAAGACCGCAAAGCTCACAAACTTGGTCATTGAGTAATTGAGTAATAGTGTGTTAGGGTTAGAAAGAGTGGGCAGAGCTAACACCAGCCAAATAAATACTAGGGCAATACATACCCGGGCAATGCCGGGCCATCAGCTAGTACTAAATAATAATAAGAATTGACATGTTAGCAATGTTTGTGCTGGTGTCACATGGTTACTCAGCAGTTAACTGTGTGCCAAATTCAGCATAATACCCTTAATGGCATGAAAGACTTACAAACTAGCTGACAACAAGATCAGGTTTATAGTTTTCCCTCTCTTAAAAAGGATATCTTTCTTAAGGGACATCCGAGGTGAAAATAAACTGATGAGAAAAACAGTTGTATCCATCCTCCTTCTCCTAAAAATGACTTTTTTTACATATCCCACAGTTTTTTTTTATATTTAAATCTAGTTTTTAAGTTTTTACTGTCTCTGCTCAATGACACCTTTATTGAAGTATGCCAGAGCTCACATCTATGAATTATTGGCCCGTTTTATCCCTTTCCTGCTCTCAGAAGCCATTTGCCGACAGGAAAGTATTTTATGGCTGTAATATGGCTGTAATATCTAATCAGTCTAATCTGATTTTTAACTCTTTCAGGCAGAGAAAGAAAAAAAAAAGGAACACAGCCTAGTTATTTTTATGCTTAGGACTGTACTTGCACATGTCTATCTCCTCATGTCACACATCACCTCAGTTGTCCTTTAAGGGATCCCCTCAGTATGTAGGCGCTATTCTGTATATAGCAGCCACCCCTTACATGTGCAGCCTCTACTCTGATTATAGCAAATTCCCCCCTCTCCCATGTTTAACATTCATGTAGAGCAGACCCTCTCCTTTATGTACAGCTTCCTTGAAGGGCAGCTTCCATGATTTGTATTCCATTTGCAGTATATTCTTCCATATGCAGCACCCACCACCCTGCTCAAGGCCATGGCCTATGTTGCCTTTCCAAAAATCTGTCCCTGGCTGCCAAACTTCACAGCCTTGAGGTGCAACTTAATGATTCTTTCATTGTGGCAATGCAGGTCACATGAACTCTACTCCACTCTATGGTACTGATTAAAATAGACCTGAATTTATTATAAAAGCTGAAAGTTGCAGCAAAGCTGCCTAGACTAACAGGAATTATCAGAATCAGAATCAGAATCAGAATCACTTTATTTCGCCAAGTACGGCAGGGCCATACTCGGAATTTCTTGTGGTACACATGGCATAGACATAGTATGAGGACAGACACAAAAACACATACACAAAAACACATACAAATTATCAATTTATACAGGTAGCAAGACTTCAGTAGAGGTATAGATCTGTCCTTCTCGTATAACAGTCCCAGGCGCATTGGGAACCGGGGCCGGCAGACGGCGAGTGCTGGCACTAGGGCATGCTAGTAGGCAGGCCCCGACGGGGAAGGTTGGCGTTAAGCAGCCGAACCGCTTGGGGGTAGAAGGAGTTCTCCCGCCTGGTGGTTTTGGATGTTAAGGTTCTGTAGCGGCGGCCCCGCGGGAGGATTTCGAAGTAGCGACTGCCTGGATGGGAGGGGTCCCGGGAGATCATGGAGGCTCTCTTCATCATCCTAGCGGAGTGGAGGAGATCGAGAGGTGGAAGAGGAGACCCAATGATCTTCTCTGCGTCAGATATGACCCTCTGCAGTTTGTGTTTGTCGCTGGCCGTTGCACCCGCGTACCAGACGATGACTGAGGAGCAGAGGATGGATTCTATGGTTGCAGTATAGAAGCTGGTTAGCAGTTTCCGGGGCATGCCGAATCGCTTCAGTTGGCGCAGGAAGAATAGCCTCTGCTGAGATTTCTTCTGAATTCTGATGGTGTTTTGCTCCCATTTCAGGTTGTTTGTGAGGGTCGTGCCGAGAAACCGTACAGATGACACCCTAGAGACTTCGTTTCCCCCGATGGGGACGGGTGTGAGGGGAGGAGGGTTTCTCCTGAAGTCAATGACTAATTCAACTGTCTTAGCTGTGTTGAGTACAAGGTTGTTGTCTCCGCACCAGTTGCAGATGCTCTCGACTTCGCCGCGGTACTCCTGCTCTCCGTTGCTGCCAATTAGGCCGATTATGGTGGTGTCATCCGCAAATTTGATGACCTTCACAGAGTCAGCGGATGAGATACAATTGTTTGTATAGAGGGAGAACAGTAGAGGTGACAGGACGCAGCCTTGAGGAGCCCCTGTATTGGTGGTTCTGACGCTGGAGTAACAGTTTCCCAGCCTCACCTGTTGCGTTCTGTTTGTCAGGAAGTGTTTGATCCATGCCCGAAGGGTGGGGTCTACTCCAAGCTGCGTCAGATTAGAGAGCAGGATATCTGGGCAGATCGTATTGAACGCTGAGCTAAAATCCAGGAACAGGATCCTAGCGTAGGAGGCAGGGTTGTCTAGGTGCTCCGAGACGTATGCCATGCAAGCATTTATGGCGTCCTCCACGGATCTGTTTGCCCTATATGCAAATTGGAGTGGGTCCAGGTGGGCGTCAGTGAACTTCTTCAGGTGGGCAAGGACCAGCCGCTCGAGGAGCTTCATGATGTTAGAGGTCAGGGCCACCGGTCGGAAGTTGTTGTGCTCGGTGCTGCCTGGTTTTTTGGGGACTGGTACGATTATGGATCGCTTAAAACAGGCGGGGACTGTGCCCTCCGATAGTGACTGGATGAATAAGGAGGCGAGCACAGGGGCTAGCTGAACAGCACAAGTTCTCAAGCAGATCGACGACACCCCGTCCGGGCCAGAAGACTTCCTGGGATTTAGCTTGCGGAGTAGCCGGAGTACCTCAGCTTCATGGACGACAGCAGGTGCCAGGGTGCCGGGTTCCCCCGAGGGGGGGGGGGGGGGTCGCCTTGGCCGTGGCTGTTTGATCTGTGCGCTGGTCAGGTTGTTGCTCGAACCTGCAGTAGAACTCATTGAGCTCCTCCGCCAGTTGAAGGCTTGGGGTCACCGGCTGAGGAGCGGGTTTGAAGTTCGTGGCTGCCCTCAGGCCCTTCCATACTTCCCGTGTGTTGTTAGACTGGAGGCAGAGCCCCAGCTTCTCAGAGTAGGCCCTCTTTGCTGATCGCAGCTCTCTTTTCAGGGTGTACCTGGCCTCCTTGTACTCTTCAGTTGAGCCAGACCTATGCGCTTCCTCCTTGCGTTTCCGAAGTCGGCGAAGCTTGTCGTTGAACCAGGGCTTGTTGTTGGGGAAAACCCTGAAGGTCTTGGATGGTATGCACATATCCTCGCAGAAGCTAATGTAGGAGGTGACGTTTTCGGCCCATTCATCAAGGGAGGGAGCCTCGAGGGTCGACCAGTCGGTGGTATCAAAACAGGCCTGGAGCTCCAGTTTTGCTTCGGCTGTCCATTTTTTGATGGTTTTGATGGAGGGCTTAGAAGTTTCGAGGAGCCTCCTGTATGTGGGGATCAGGTGGATTGTATTATGATCGGAGTTCCCCAGGGGGGCACCTAGAGAGGCCTTGTAAGCATTCTTATGGACCGTGTAACAGTGGTCCAGGGTGTTACAGTTCCTGGTAGGGCAGGTTATGTGCTGCTTGTAGCGGGGCAACTCCTGTCGAAGGTTCGCCTTGTTAAAGTCGCCCAGGATGATGAACAGGGCCTCCGGGGAGGCAGTTTCCCACCGCGAGATACAGTCCCTGAGGGTCAGCAAGGCCGTCTTGGAGCATGCGTCAGGAGGGATGTAGACTCCGACGAGGACAAGGGAAGAGAACTCCCTGGGGGAGTACTGGGGCCTGCAGTTTATGGCCAGAAACTCGACATCAGGGGTGCAGGTTTTGTTGAGAGTGGTGATGTTGGAGCACCAGGAGGTCTTGATGTAAAAGCAGATGCCCCCCCCTCTCCTTTTCCCAGAGAGGGACGCATCACGGTCTGCTCTAAGGAGGTTGTAGCCTGGTACATGTAGGGAGTTGTCAGGGGTGCTGTCACTCAGCCAGGTCTCCGTAAAACAGAGGACAGGGGTGGTATTGCCGATGTGGGGTTTGCCACCTAGCAGAAGGAGCAGCTCGTCTAGTTTATTTGGGAGTGAGCAGACGTTTGCTAATAGGATGGCCGGGACGGGAGTGCGCAGACCTTTCCTTTTGAGTCGGACCTGGGCCCCCGCCCTTCTACCTCTGTGGCGGCGTTTGTTCAGAGCACACTTGGAGATGAGGTATTTGGCGTGGGTGGTTACAGCATCCCACAGGGAGGAGCCCCATGAAGTCTTGGGGGTGTCCAGGGGTTCCCATTTGAGGAGGGCCTCTCTAGATAGGGTGGCGGGGTTTTGTGTCCGGTCCATGCCCATGGTACAGGTGCCTCAGTGGAAGGTGTTAGGCCCAGGTAATAATATGAGGCAACAAGCAGCACATCACCAGTATATGGCACCAGTGGGAGGTAGGCCCGGGTAATGGTGTTTAGATCAGTGGTCCTCAAACTAAGGCCCGCGGGCCGAATGTGGCCCCTTGAGGCTTTTTTACCGGCCCCCCATACACAAAATGTATTACTTATAGATGCGGTCTGCTGCATCTTTAAATATGCTTTGGTGGAGTGCATACTATCTGCACATGCTGTGTTGATGGCATAATATCTCTACTTGCTGAGTTGGGGGCATAGCATCTGCTCGGGTTAAATGGGAAACATGAGGGCTGCCCATGTTAATAGGGCTGTCTACAATACCTAGGCTCAATGTTATGTTTTTCGACATCATTTCATGTATACTCCGGCCCCCCAGCAGTCTGAAGTATGTTGACCCGGCCCTTGACCAAAAAAGTATGGAGACCCCTGGTTTAGATACTCATGATGAGTCTGAAGATTTCACTGGCCCCTAAAGTCATGTAACCTTTTACAAGCCTCTCCAGAAGCTGGAGTGTGATTCTGACAGGAGCTGTGTCTATATTTGTAGTAGCGTTATACAGAAAGTGCAAGCTGTTTCCAGACGTGTCAGGGCTTAGGAAGTGATTCAGACTTCTTAGAAAGTAGCCTCAGCCATATTTTCATTCCTTTAAAGTGGACCTGAACTCAGACCTTCCTCTCTGCTCTAACAAATAAGCATCATAATACTCTTTAAAGAAAAAATATTTCTTTGTTGCAGCTTACAGAACTCCTGTAATAAATCTGCAGTGTGTTTGCTTCCTGCTTTCATGAAAGCAGACAAAGGATTATTATCCTGTTTTTACATATAAGATGAGTCTGCCAAAGACTGACAAATTTCTGTACTGACACAGCTGAGAACTACACTTTTGATTACTTGAAGATGAACGGGAATTAGACAGACTCTACTCTCTAAAAACACACAGGGTGCATTCCTCTCTGTTTTCCTTGTGTCGTGTGCAAGAGTTCAGACTTACAGTGGCTTGCAAAAGTATTCGGCCCCCTTGAAGTTTTCCACATTTTGTCACATTACTGCCACAAACATGAATCAATTTTATTAAAATTCCATGTGAAAGACCAATACAAAGTGGTGTACACATGAGAAGTGGAACGAAAATCATACATGATTCCAAAAATTTTTAACAAATAAATAACTGCAAAGTCACTGTATGTTGATATAATTCCGTAAGTTAAAATTTGACACTAATTTTGCTAGAATTTTACTAATCAAATTTAGCACTGAGATTCGGAGTGCTTGAGTTATAAATCACTTACAGTCTCCTTTGGCATTAATCCTTTTTTTCAGAATTGTTAACCCTCCTGTTCAAGGGAAATGCCATTTATCCATGAAATCCTTCTGTTTTACATTCTAATTGGAAAACCATTGATTTCACATGCAATTATTTGCTACTAAAGAGAGATCAGACTATGGCTATGCAACATTAAGAACCCAAGAGCAATATTTTATCTCAATTCCACTTTGACTTTAAAATGCTTGTCAGATCCTTCCTCTTATTGCACCGGGACTTAAAAAGTATTCAATTTTACAATTAGCATAGTGTTTATTCTGAAATTAGAGCACAACATTTAGGTGCATTGTCAAGTGGAGAACATGGTTTTAAATGCCTTTTTTATTTAAAGGGTGTTTAAACCTGAATAGTCACCTGACGACACAGGAAGATGGAGCCCATCACGCAATGGCATGCGACAGGTGCAAACAGGAAGTCAGGCGATTGCGGAACTTTGTACTTTGAGCAATCAGGGTTCCTTAAAGATCCTATCCACTGTGACGTTTGTTATCGCCACGCAATTCCAAATGTCGTTTGTGTAATCGTGCACCTGTACCCACGTCGCAAGATCATGGAAATAATCACTTGTAAGTCAAAAAATCGCTGGTCGTCGGAAAAATAGTCGCAGAAATTGTGTAATGGGTGCGGGCCTTTATGCAGACAGTACAGATTCTGATTCCATAGGGTACATTTACACCATGTGTGTTGCCATATATAATTGCAGTGCCTCTACAATAGTGGTCTGGGCATGTTCACACCTCTGCATTGTAACAGGCCTCATTATCCTTCCTATCGCACTTTCTACTGTACGTTTCTGGATAATGTGCACAAATGCACGTTACATAGCAATGTCTTATGCTATGAAAATAATATATGCATTGTAACATGCAGATAGCACATGGTGGTGTCAGGGGCAAATCCAGGATTTTCAAGGGGGGGATTCCTGATAGGTCTCTTCTGGCAAACCGCACACTACCGCGCATGCATTTGCCCACAAAATACACATGATGCACAGCATTTCTCCACAAAATACACACAATGTGCAGTGTTTCCCTACAAAATACACATGATGCAGTAGTGTTTCACCAAAATATATATAATGTGGCAGTGATTAAGTAGCCAGATAACCCCCCTTTATTATGGATAACGAAATTACCCCACCCCTCTTTAGTATAGGTGACCAGATGACCCCCATTTATCACACAGGTAGCCAGATGACCCCCCCCCCCCAGTTAGGATAGGTCAGTGCTGGGCCGAAATTACGCATTAGCGTAATTACGCATCGTAATTCACTACAAATGCACCGTAAGCGTTACGTGTAAGGTTACGGTATTACGCGTAATTAATTACGCGTAGACCGTAGGTTACGTTATTACGCGTAACAAATTACGCGTAAGACAGTAAACTCCTATTGAAATTACACAGTCTGCCGTAATCGCGTAATATTACGCTCCCGTATAATATAAAAAAGCCGCCGACTTTAAGGGTTAATATCAAAGCCCCCTTAAGTGCTAAGAGCCTCAAATTTCGAGAATATATTAAGGAGATCAGAAGGAATAAGAGGAAAACATTTTTTTTCAAAAAGACCTTATAGTTTTTGAGAAAATCGATGTTAAAGTTTCAAAGGAAAAATATATACATTTAAAAACCCGCCGACTTTAACGGTTAATAGCAAAGCCTGCTTAAAATTTAGGAACACCAAATTCCCAGGGTATATTAAGGGGATCAGTGGGAATAAGAGGAAAAAATTTTTTTCAAAAAGACCTTATAGTTTTTGAGAAAATCGATTTTTAAGTTTCAAGGGCAAAAATGTCTTTTAAATGCGGAAAATGTCAGTTTTTTTTGCACAGGTAACAAAAGTGTTTTATTTTCATAGATTCCCCCAAGTGGGAAGAGTTTTACTTACTTCGTTCTGAGTGTGGGAAATATAAAAAAAATGACGTGGGGTCCCCCCTCCCAGACCTCTTTAACCCCTTGTCCCCCATGCAGGCTGGGATAGCCAGAATGCGGAGCACCGGCCGCGTGGGGCTCCGCACCCTGACTATACCAGCCTGCATGGTCCATGGATTGGGGGGTCTCGGAAGGGGAGGGGCAGCCAAGCTTTCCCCTCCCCCTCCGAGCCCTTGTCCAATCCAAGGACAAGGGGCTCTTCTCCACCTCCGATGGGCGGTGGAGGTGGAGGCCGCGATTTCCTGGGGGGGGGGTTCATGGTGGCATCTGGGAGTCCCCTTTGAAAAGGGGTCCCCCAGATGCCCACCCCCCCCCCCCCTCCCAGGAGAAATGAGTATAGGGGTACTTGTACCCCTTACCCATTTCCTTTAAGAGTTAAAAGTAAATAAACACACAAACACTTAGAAAAAAAAAACACGAAAAAAGTCCTTTAATATTCTTAATTAACCATTAATACTTACCTGTCCCTTTAAAAGCCAGTTCCCACGCAATATCCTCAGGAATTGGCTAATCAGTTACAATGTAACAAAGTTGTTACAATGTAACAACTTTGTTACTTTGTAACTCCACCGCACCCGACGTCACTCGCCGCTCACCCGCCGGCCGCCGCATACATAAGTCCCCGCCGGCTCCCGCCGTCCACTCCGCCCACACCTGTCACCCATATACATGCTGGCACCCATGGGTGCCAGCATGTATATAGGTGACATGTGGGAGAGGCGGGGAGGGCAGCGAGAGCCGGCGGGACTTAGCGTCCTGCACGTACCACAGAGCTCTGAGCTATATAGCTCAGAGCTCCCTAAAGCATCTTTGTATTTGGGCTCCAAGGATCCCCATTGGTCCTTAGCAGACCAATGGGGTTCCTTCAAATCAGAAGGAACCCCATTGGTCTGCTAAGGAGCAATGGGGCTCCTTGGAGCCCAAATACAAAGATGCTTTAGAGAGCTCTGAGCTATATAGCTCAGAGCTCTGTGGTACGTGCAGGACGCTAAGTCCCGCCGGCTCTCGCTGCCCTCCCCGCCTCTCCCACATGTCACCTATATACATGCTGGCACCCATGGGTGCCAGCATGTATATGGGTGACAGGTGTGGGCGGAGTGGACGGCGGGAGCCGCCGGGGACTTATGTATGCGGCGGCCGGCGGGTGAGCGGCGAGTGACGTCGGGTGCGGTGGAGTTACAAAGTAACAAAGTTGTTACATTGTAACAACTTTGTTACATTGTAACTGATTAGCCAATTTCCGAGGATATTGCGTGGGAACTGGCTTTTAAAGGGACAGGTAAGTATTAATGGTTAATTAAGAATATTAAAGGACTTTTTTCGTGGTTATGTTTTTTGTTCAATTAAAATACTTTTTCTAAGTGTTTGTGTGTTTATTTACTTTTAACTCTTAAAGGAAATGGGTAAGGGGTACAAGTACCCCTATACTCATTTCTCCTGGGAGGGGGGGTGGGCATCTGGGGGACCCCTTTTTAATGGGGACTCCCAGATGCCACCATGAACCCCCCCCCCCAGGAAATCGCGGCCTCCACCTCCTCCGCCCATCGGAGGTGGAGAAGAGCCCCTTGTCCTTGGATTGGACAAGGGCTCGGAGGGGGAGGGGAAAGCTTGGCTGCCCCTCCCCTTCCGAGACCCCCCAATCCATGGACCATGCGGGCTGGTATAGTCAGGGTGCGGAGCCCCACGCGGCCGGTGCTCCGCATTCTGGCTATCCCAGCCTGCATGGGGGACAAGTGGTTAAAGAGGTCTGGGAGGGGGGACCCCACGTCGTTTTTTTTTAATATTTCCCACACTCAGAACGAAGTAAGTAAAACTCTTCCCACTTGGGGGAATCTATGAAAATAAAACACTATTGTTACCTGTGCAAAAAAAACCTGACATTTTCCGCATTTAAAAGACATTTTTGCCCTTGAAACTTAAAAATCGATTTTCTCAAAAACTATAAGGTCTTTTTGAAAAAAAATGTTTTCCTCTTATTCCCACTGATCCCCTTAATATACCCTGGGAATTTGGTGTTCCTAAATTTTAAGCAGGCTTTGCTATTAACCGTTAAAGTCGACGGGTTTTTAAATGTATATATTTTTCCTTTGAAACTTTAATATCGATTTTCTCAAAAACTATAAGGTCTTTTTGAAAAAAAAAATTTCTCTTATTCCTTCTGATCTCCTTAATATATTCTCGAAATTTGAGGCTCTAAGCAATTAAGGGGGCTTTGCTATTAACCCTTAAAGTCGGCGGCTACCTAACATTGATCCATGCGTCAACTTTTCCGCTTGGGAGCATGGCCTTACGCATTAATTGCTAGTAGGAAATTACGCGTAAGGCAATAACGTAACAACCTGCATTACGGTATTCTTACGCGTAATTGCGTAAGGGCTATGCGTAATTACAGACATGAACGTAAATAAATGTCTACGCCGTAAGCGTAATTCCGTAATGCGTAATAGCGTAAAATTACGCGTAATGACCCGTAAGCATAGTTTTTTCCATTACGCCCAGCACTGGGATAGGTAACCACATGATCCCCATTTAAAGCATATAGCCAGATGACTCCCCGTTCAGTACATTCCCCCTTGTATTTCGCCAGATCCCCCTTGTATATATAGCCAGTGTATATAGTCAGATCCCCTGTATATATAGCCAGAGATCCTCCCTGTATATAGCCATATACCCACTGTATGTAGCCAGATGCCTCCCCCTGCATATAGCCAGTGTATATAGACAGATCCCCCTGCATATAGCCAGTGTATATAGCCAGATCCCCCTGCATATAGCCAGTGTATATAGCCAGATCCCCCTGCATATAGCCAGTGTATATAGCCAGATCCCCCTGCATATAGCCAGTGTATATAGCCAGATCCCCCTGTATATAGCCAGTGTATATAGCCAGATCCCCCTGCATATAGCCAGTGTGTATAGTCAGATCCCCCTGCATATAGCCAGTGTATATAGCCAGAACCCCTGCATATAGCCAGTGTATATAGCCGGATCCCCCTGCATATAGCCAGTGTATATAGTCAGATCCCCCTGCATATAGCCAGTGTATATAGTCAGATCCCCCCTGTATATATAGCCAGATGAACCCCCCCTCTCTCCCTCTCACATATGGTGGATCATGGAATGGCTGGCTGGCCGGCTTCCAAAAATCCCATCCGCCCTGCCTCTAAGTGAGCCCTGGCTGCACTTGCCTTATCCAGACTCCAGCTCATCCAGTAGCAGTACTTCTCTCTCCATGGACGCATACTCTGATGTCCAATGGCCTTCAGGGGGAGGAGCGCGGCCGCTACGGCTGGATGGCGTGGTGACGTCACGTTAGAGCCAGGATGAAAAGGTAGCCACATAGCCATTGAGACCTGGGACACCATCACCGCCTCAGAGAAAGGTAATGTATCTCTGCGCAGCCCCCCTAGTACCCCCCATCTCATACCGCCAGTCAGAGAGACCCTCCCCCAGGGGCGTAACTAGAAATCACTGGGTCCCCCTGCGAAAATGAGGATGGGGCCCTCCCCATAGGCACCAAATAACCGTAATGGGGCAGCGTTTCACTATAAAATAATCCTAATGAATCATAAATTGAGCAGCATTTCACCATAAAATAATCGTAAAGTCGGCAGCATTTCACCAGAAATTAATCATAAATTGAGCAGCATTTCACCAGAAAATAATCGTAATGTGGGCAGCAGTCATCAGAAAATAATCATAATGTGGGCAGCAGTCATCAGAAAATAATCGTACTGTGGGCAGCAGCTATCAGAAAATCGCAATGCGGGCAGCAGTCACCAGAAAATCGCAATGTGGGCAGCAGTCACCAGAAAATCGCAATGTGGGCAGCAGTCACCAGAAAATCGCAATGTGGGCAGCAGTCACCAGAAAATCGCAATGTGGGCAGCGGTCACCATAAAATAATCACAAAGTGGGCAGCAGTACCAGAAAATAATCGTAATGTGGGCAGCAGTCATCAGAAAATAATTGTAATGTGGGCAGCAGTCATCAGAAAATAATCGTAATGTGGGCAGCAGCCAGCAGTCATAAGAAAATAATTCTAATGTGGACAGGAGTCACCAGAAAATAATTGTAATGTGGGCAGGAGTCACCAGAAAATAATCGTAAAGTAGGCAGCAGTCACCAGAAAATCGTAATGTGGGCAGCAGTCACCAGAAAATCGTAACGTGGGCAGCAGACACCAGAAAATCGTAATGTGGGCAGCAGTCACCAGAAAATCGTAATGTGGGCAGCAGTCACCAGAAAATCGTAATGTGGGCAGCAGACACCAGAAAATCGTAATGTGGGCAGCAGACACCAGAAAATCGTAATGTGGGCAGCAGACACCAGAAAATCGTAATGTGGGCAGCAGACACCAGAAAATCGTAACGTGGGCAGCAGTCACCAGAAAATCGTAATGTGGGCAGCAGACACCAGAAAATCGTAATGTGGGCAGCAGACACCAGAAAATCGTAATGTGGGCAGCAGTCACCAGAAAATCGTAATGTGGGCAGCAGACACCAGAAAATCGTAATGTGGGCAGCAGACACCAGAAAATCGTAATGTGGGCAGCAGACACCAGAAAATCGTAATGTGGGCAGCAGACACCAGAAAATCGTAATGTGGGCAGCAGACACCAGAAAATCGTAATGTGGGCAGCAGTCACCAGAAAATCGTAATGTGGGCAGCAGACACCAGAAAATCGTAATGTGGGCAGCAGACACCAGAAAATCGTAATGTGGGCAGCAGACACCAGAAAATCGTAATGTGGGCAGCAGACACCAGAAAATCGTAATGTGGGCAGCAGTCACCAGAAAATCGTAATGTGGGCAGCAGACACCAGAAAATCGTAATGTGGGCAGCAGACACCAGAAAATCGTAATGTGGGCAGCAGTCACCAGAAAATCGTAATGTGGGCAGCAGTCACCAGAAAATCGTAATGTGGGCAGCAGTCACCAGAAAATCGTAATGTGGGCAGCAGACACCAGAAAATCGTAATGTGGGCAGCAGACACCAGAAAATCGTAATGTGGGCAGCAGACACCAGAAAATCGTAATGTGGGCAGCAGACATCAGAAAATCGTAATGTGGGCAGCAGTCACCAGAAAATCGTAATGTGGGCAGCAGTCACCAGAAAATCGTAATGTGGGCAGCAGACACCAGAAAATCGTAATGTGGGCAGCAGACACCAGAAAATCGTAATGTGGGCAGCAGACACCAGAAAATCGTAATGTGGGCAGCAGACACCAGAAAATCGTAATGTGGACAGCAGACACCAGAAAATCGTAAAGTGGGCAGCAGTCACCAGAAAATAGCAAAGTGGGCAGCAGACACCAGAAAATAGCAAAGTGGGCAGCAGACACCAGAATATAGAAAAGTAGGCAACAGACACGGAAAAAAATACACCTGTGAAAAAAAAACAATTCATTTACCTGACAGAAGTCTCCTCATCTCCCGGCATCTGGCACACAGCTCCCCGACGATCCTCCAGCAGCACATGATCTCCCGCGCTGACAGGCAGAGTGCAGGGCTACGGCAAGATGGCTCCCGAAGCCCTGTACTGAAGACACAAATAGTCTCCAGTGCAGGGCTTCGGCAGCCATCTTGCCGTAGTCCTCCTCTGCCTCCCGGGAGAGTGCGTGGCTGCAGGGAAGAAGTTCTACACCTGGCTGGGGGGTCCTGCAATCGGGAGGGCGTAAGCGCTCCTCCCACACACAGCTGGAGGGCCCCCCTGCAGCCGGAGGGGGTTGTAGCCTCGGCGCACATACATTGGCAGGCAGCAGCTGCGCTATAACATCCGTGGCTGCCGCTGCTCAGATTAAGGAGGCACTTCCGGTCTCGGTGCGAGGGGGTGGTTCCAGACACCCGGAAAACCCCCTTCCGTGCGCCAGTGGGTGTGTCACGGGCATTACACAACACACATAGTGTAAACTTAAAAGACAGCTGAAGTGAGAGGGATATGGAGGCTGCCTTATTTATTGGCTTTTAAACAATACTAGTTGCCTGGTAGTCCTGAATGATCTTTCATACATCAGTAATGTCTGAATCACACACCTGAAACAAGCATGCAGAAAATCCAGTCAAACTTCAGTCTGCAACACCATGATGTCTATTGCGATACAATGCAATGGACAATGGATGCAATGCAATCAAAGGGGCCTAAAAGGAAATAAATATGTCAGCCTCCAGATTCTTCTCACTTCAGGTGTCCTTTAAGGTGCCCATACACATATATGGGCAGCGGGGAGATGTGTGGATGCTTACCGCACCTCCCATGCCCCGGCATCTCCCTCCATTCTCCGGTAATTATCCAATTTCTTCCCTTCCTAGTCAGCTCGGTCGCTGCTCCCATTTTGAAAAACAATTAGCGCTAAGGTGTCCTTTAAGTTATTTTCTCCTGGTTTCAGCTTCGGAGTATATCATATATTCAGATCAAATATCTGCTCACTAATAGAGATCATTAATGAGATGATTCAACCAATATACCTCACACCCAACTCTCTCAAATCAGATCAGAAACCCCAGATTGCCCAATCTCCAAAACCAGGGAATAACAAGATATCCTTCAAGTATTCATGCAGAAATGGCACCATAAAAGTAGCCGCAGGGTAAAGCC
This sequence comes from Hyperolius riggenbachi, assembly GCF_040937935.1. Lineage (NCBI taxonomy): Eukaryota > Metazoa > Chordata > Amphibia > Anura > Hyperoliidae > Hyperolius > Hyperolius riggenbachi. The sequence goes on along the minus strand of NC_090652.1, from coordinate 245,611,452 downwards.
AAAAAATGGCTCACCCTGCTCCTGCAAAAGTTCTGGCAACACTGACTGGAAAGTGTAGTGGTTAAGGGCTCCGCCTCTGACACAGGAGACCTGGGTTCGAATCTCGGCTCTGCCTGTTCAGTAAGCCAGTAATTCAGTAAGGAGTTCTTTGGACAAGACTCCCTAACACTGCTACTGCCTACTAAGTGCGCTCTAGTGGCTGCCTCACAAGCGCTTTGAGTCAGACAGGAGAAAAGTGCTATACAAAAAAAGAAATTATTAATTACTAATTACTATTCCCCCTCCAGGCCGCTATGGACTTAGTGATTAAGACGTAATTCGGCTTCCAGCTATTGCTTGTGGCCAAAGTATGCTGTTTTTAAAGTCATTTGGGCTCCATGATCTTTTGACAGCGCCCAAATTACTGTCTGAGCGCCACTACAGCCGTAATTCCCGTGGCAGCCTACAGCAGTGTCTGGTGGTGCTCAAATTTTGCCTGCGCCATTTTGCGAGCATTCAATCCTGCACTGTCTCACTCTCTCTCTCTCAGTGTTTGTCCATTGGTAACGAAAGTGTGGAGTATAATATATTTAACATAGTTTTCTAATAAAATATACGGTAAGAGAAAAAATATCATTTTTTTATGACTGGATGTATGAATTAATACAGTTTCTATTGAAGTCTGGTCACAGCAGCACACCTCCTCTTGTACACAGTCAGTGCTAAAAAGGAAGCAAGGTAACGTACACCATATAAATAAGTCCCCTTCATGTGTTTAATCGCTACCTTTTCATGTATAACTGGCGTGTCCCCTTAATGTATTTTTTAATAATACATTAGAAAATGCTTTGCCACAGATATGGTTCCCTTGTTGTTGCAGAATGTGGAATAATAAATCTTCCGTCTCTTTTACCTTAGCCAAGCACATCAGACAGGACAAATAAAGCACACTGGCCACCTTTGCATATATAGATTGGTGAAAGGGATGGTTCATTTTAAACCTAATCGAGTCCCATGCTTGTGTGCTTCTCAGAAATTAGAGGAAATCAATTCATGTGCTAATGAGAAAGTCCATAATTTATTGTCTGCTGAGGAATGCATGATACATTTATTTTAACAGTAAACAATTATTTTTATTGCAAGATTAATTGTCCTGATTTATAGGTAACTCCTGTTTCCTCATATTCTAGAAGGCTAGGCGGTTTCTGGTTACTCCTTTGTGAGTCTGTCATGTTACCTCACAAAAAAAAGTAATTAATGTGTAATTCTTCTCTTGTTGGCTCCTGGCATGGAAACAGACAGGTGGTGAACAAGGGACACACAGCAGAATAACCCAATAACGCAATGCACTGAGCAGCAAACTTTAGAGACAAACTATTAGTGAGGGCTGAGGCATCATACAAACATACACAACATCACAGACATTAAAGTGAACCTCCGGACTAAAAATCGACTCAGCAGCACTGAAAAGGCCCGGTGTTTCTTTAACAGTTTCACAGCATCAGAACTTTGTTTCTCTTATACAAGCCTTATTTTTAGCTGCACAGAAGAAAACTGCCCGGGCATTTTTCCCCTGATGCTGTGCAAAGCATGATGGGATTTCTGATGTTGTTGCTCTCGTTCTGCTGTTTTGGTGCAAAATTTTTTTTTTTTACATTTTGAATTTGACATTTGAAGCCTAGCGTGTGCAGCTGGGAGGGGTGATCAGGACACAGGACAGTTGGAACTGTTTTTCCTGCTCCTTGTCATCTCCTTTCAACCAAAAAGATGGCTGCTCCCATGACAAAGATGGCAGCCCCCATGAATCACAAACATTTGCCTGTTCTTTTAAAACAGGGTGGGTAAAAAAATATATTACCTATCTATTCTAATTAACATAAATAATGTAACTTAATGACAGTATGTTTGTTTAGGCTGAAGTTCCCCTTTAACTGATGTTATGACTTGCCTAGTAATGTTTATCGATAATGCTGGTGGCTGGATAGTGTAATAGTTAAGGGCTCTGCCTCTGACATAGGAGACTTGAGTTCGAGATTCAAATCTTGGCTCTTCTTATTTCAGTAAACCCGCACCTATTCAGTTAGGAGTTCTTGGGCCGACTCCCTAACACTGCTACTGCCTACTGAATGAACTCTAGTAGCTGCCTCGCAAACGCTTTGAGTCCAACAGAAGAAAAGCGCTATACAAACACTGGAATTATTATTATAATCACTGATAACAAGCATTCATAAAACTGTTACATTATGTAAGAAAAAAAAGTAGCTGACATGGTAAAGTTAACCTGTAGTGGGTCAGTGTGTACTAAACAGGTGCTAAGCCTAAGATTGTATACTCTGCATACTTATTACCTCAGTGGTACTCAGGGCCAGTCTGAGGCAGAGGCTGGATAGGCTACAGCCTCTGGATGCAGAGCTGCGAGGACATGGGGAGGGGGCCCGATTTCTGTCCTCCCTCCCTCTCCTCAGGCCACACTTTTGTCATTGTGCTTCTCGACTCCCTATCTGCAAAGTTACGGCACAGCAGAGTTCTAGTGGCTGGAGCCCTGAAGAGGTGAGCTGTAATCCCTGTCTGTCTATCTGTCTGCAGATGGGAAAGGGGAGAACACATTGATAGAAGATGGGCCTGATGAGAGAGAGGGAGGGAGGGAGGAGAAGTCAGGACATCCATCCCCACCCCCATGCCACTAGACACCAGGGAAATCTAGAGTGGAGGGATGGGAGACCACTAGACTACTAGGGAACGCTGTATAGAGAAGGGGGAACCACCAGCAAATGCTCTATAGGGAGGTGGTTTCAATCTATCTCCCCATACACACACCTTTTTTTTTGGAGGGGATTTACAATACATTGACCTTTCCTATTTACAAACAGTGGTTTATAGCGCAATCTTCAGAGAGCTGCCACTTTTAACCTGTTTTGGTCATTATCAATGTATCGCATGGATTGAATGTGGTTCCTATGTGGTTTAATAAGGCATCTCTTAAGATTCCAAGCATGTCTATTGGGGATACTAAAAGTAACCCAGAAAACCTGGACTGGATCTGGGCCCAGCTTTGGAATGAATGTGTTCCTCTGTGCAGAGTTTGTGAGGCTGACATGACAGAGTATCCAGTAACATTCTGGAGAGCCACCATAATTGTTGGTAGTGGGCAAAAAAGGAACTTAAAAGCCTCTATGACAAAAAGCATAGCTAACTGCAGTACTGCCTAGTAAAAAAAAGTAGAAAATAACATTAAGGAAAGGCCTACTTTTAGTTATCTTTTAGATTAAAAACAAAGGGAGAAAGTATGAGAAGTATGCCATAACTGTAATGACTTGGGGAATACAATTAGCTAATGCGTCACAGAGTTCCTCCTTAGAACCCTCATCCAACTGCCAAACATAACTATTAAGAACTTGCATTCATGCATTATTATTAATCTATAAACACACTTTTCTTGGCTACAGAATTACATTTCACACAAAACATGATGTGTCGAAGCACTTTTAAATATTTCCATTACACGAACCCAGCAGTGAGGTGCTCCAGAGTGTAAATGTTAAACAGAGGTGAACATAGCAAAGCCTAAAGATTCTGCCTAGAGGAAGAATGAAGAAAGCTTGTACAGTATATCTTCACGAAGCTGACAGATAGTAGGTGGTATTGGATTTCTAAGGCCTGTAAGTTCCAGGCTTTGTAGTCAGGTCACATTTCATTGACCATCTACACTTTGTGAACCCCTTTGAGAAAATACCATAAATAACATAGAAACAATATGTAGTGGTTTTACATAAATATTTACATGTAGGAGTCTTTATTTAATGTACATTTTGATCCAGTTAATCTTTGACTTAATTAGACTTTGGCTCCCTGTAGATGGGGAAGAACTGGAGCTAGCAACAGATTTTACTTGTCTGGGCTCAAAGATCTCTGCAGATAAATGACTGCAGCCACGGAATTAAGAGATCTGCTGCCTGAGAAGAAAACTATGGCAGATCTGGTGTAGAGATATCACCTTGCCAACAAAGGTCTAGATGGTTAAGACTGTGGTATTTCCAGTTGTAACTTACGGTGAATGGGGTTACCAAGGTATATGATGTCATGCACCTGGAATTTCTTCTAAGATTTTTAGCACAAGATCACACAGTAATAAGCTGAGGGGAATCATACACAAGGTCACCTAGGCAGATGCTTTGGATTTTGCGAGAGTCCAGCTGCTTAATCGGCACCTTCTCTAGTCCTCCTTCCCCACTTCTTTACTTACCAAAAAGGTCATGTGGTAAACAAGGTAAAAGTATTATTATTAGCGTTCAAATGGTTTAGCGCTCAACAAGTCTCTATAGAGTACAGTGCTTTTTCCAAAAATGCAATTCGGTCCCTCAGTAGATTACACTCTCAGATTGCGCTCACCAGATTATGTTGCCAATCGATTACAGATCAGCCCACACGCTTTTGGCCCAGCCAGTTTAGATTCTCCTGGTTTTTATCTACTGGGTACCTCAAAGGAAAAAAAAACTATAATAGTGCAGTATGTTCAATCAATTGGCGCACTCCTTCCCCCTGTATACAGTGCGCTCACCAAATGCTTATGCCAATCGATAGATCAGCTAGTTCACTTTTGGCCTTTCCAGTATTAGTTTTCTCCCCGGGGTCTCTTCAATCACTCGTAGATATATGAGAAAATATAAACACATATATAGTGTAGTATGTTCAGTAACCACCACCACAGGTACACATACACATGCAATGTGCTCACCGAGTTGTAATGTCAATTGATTACAGCTTAGTTCCAAAAGCATGTGGCCCAGCCAGCAAATAGTTGTATAATCTCAGATCTCCACCAGCTAAAGCAAAAGGGGGACACATCTATGGTGCAGTATGTCCACTATTATCACATGCAGTGCGCTCACCAAATCTCATAGCCAATCTAACAGATCAGCAATATCGCTTTTGGCCCAGCCTGCAAACTTCTCCCAATTGGCAAGCTCCTTCACATTGACAGCTCATGAAAAAGAATAAACAGTCCTTTGGTGCAGTATTTCACCTTAAGCCCACAGTGCAATTCCCTCCATAATAGACAAAGAGCCTCTCACCTATTTGTATTGCTGACCCACAAGGAACCAGCCACAACTCGGTTTGCTTTCACAGATTTCTTCATACAGGTTCAACCTTAAAGAGAATCTGTATTGTTAAAATCGCACAAAAGTAAACATACCAGTGCGTTAGGGGACATCTCCTATTACCCTCTGTCACAATTTCGCTGCTCCTCGCCGCATTAAAAGTGGTTAAAAACAGTTTTAAAAAGTTTGTTTATAAACAAACAAAATGGCCACCAAAACAGGAAGTAGGTTGATGTACAGTATGTCCACACATAGAAAATACATCCATACACAAGCAGGCTGTATACAGCCTTCCTTTTTAATCTCAAGAGATCATTTGTGTGTTTCTTTCCCCCTGCAGCTATCTTCCACTGAAGTGTCAGGCTTTTTCTTCCTGCAGAGTGCAGACAGCTCTGCCTGTATGTAATTCCTCAGTATGTGAAAGCCCAGCCAGCTCAGAGGAGGATTTATCCAGCTTGTAAAAGATAATAGAGCAGAGAGAACCTGCCATAATCTAAATAACACAAAGGCAGTGTGCAGAGAGGGGCCTGGAGAGGGGAGATGCATCACAGAACCACAACACTGAAGAACTTGGCAGCCTTCCAGACACAGGCTGACAAGTCTGACAAGAGAGAGATAAGTTGATTTATTACAGAGATGGTGATAGTAGAACGTGCTGCAGTAAGCCAGAACACATTAGAATAGCTTTTGGAACTTGTAGGATGATAAAAAACAGGATGCAATTTTTGTTACGGAGTCTCTTTAAAGAGAACCCGAGGTGGGATTTACTTATGCTAGTGGGGCACAGAGGCTGGTTGTGCACACTAACACCAGCCTCTGTTGCCCCATGGTATGCCTCCAAGACCCCTCTGCGCGCCGCTGTACCCCCCGCAGTGCTGGCGACACACAGCGTGTCGCCAGCACAATGTTTACCTCTCGCCTGTCTGTTAGCGCCGCTCCCCCGCCTCCTCCGTATCGGCGCTACCTGCCCGCGACACTTCCCTCCAATCAGCGGGAGGGAAGGGACGCGGGCGGGTAGCGCCGATACGGAGGAGGCGGGGGAGCGGCGCTAACAGACAGGCGAGAGGTAAACATTGTGCTGGCGACACACTGCGTGTCGCCAGCACTGCGGGAGGTATAGCGGCGCGCAGGGGGTCTTGGAGGCACACCATGGGGCAAGAGAGGCTGGTGTTAGTGTGCACAACCAGCCTCTGTGCCCCACTAGCATAAGTAAATCCCACCTCGGGTTCTATTTAAGGTGGCCACTATCTGTCTAATTTCTAGCGAAAAATCATTTGAGCGATCAGAAATTCTGATCGGATTGGTTGTAAATAACCTCCGTTGATAGACACAATCGATTATGAATGAGTGAAAAAAATGTCGTCTGAATGAATTTTCGGCAAACCAAAATTTGTATTTTCTTGTTGGTTGTGATAGATAGGAAGCAAAGATTGGTTTGTTGATGGTGTAGTGACCGATGTACTACAATATTTCACTTCCGATCAGAATTTCTGATTGCTCTAACGATTTTTCGCTAGAAATTGGATCATTAGTGGCCACCTTTAGACTTAAAAACAGGCTCCCATAGCGTAAAACTGTTTTCTTAGAATAAACTTTAAAAGTAGTGCACTCACAATTGTAGAAACTTATACGCATGTAAAATCCGTTGCAACAGCGTGGCCAGCGTCTCCCATCCTGCCTGTTTGGCAGGACGGAAGACACTGACCACACTATTGCAAATGGATTTTACATGCGCACAAGTTTCTACAATTGTGCCTGGCTCTTCTACTGACCACATATGCTATTGCTCCGTTGTTATTGCCTGATGAAGCGGGATCAAACCTGCGAAACGCATTGCATATTTGGAGTTCATAAATAAAATATATTGACTGTGTTTACTACAGTCGTTGTATGTCTACTTGGAGGAGGTAAGTCCACCACTACCTCCTCTATTTACCAAGAATTTGGTTTTTAAGCTCATTTAGCTTCCTTTTATCCTTTTGGTGCCTCTGTTCTCCTGCATAATAAAAGTACATGAACATAGGTCAGATTCCGTAGGTATTAACCCTTTAATACACTTAATTTTAAATGTTCCAGGCCAATTTATTTCAGCACTTTTTTATTTCTTATTTTATACATTCCCCTGCTTCTAATTAGTACTGCCATATTGTGTATTTTATGGCCACTCATCACTAGGGGGCAATGTGAAACAATAACAGAGGACTCCTGCTTTTAGTTTCTATATTTTCAGTTAGTAGAGAGAGAGATCGAAGCATTCCAAGAATTTTTAGCACAACAAGTTCTGTCAACTGAGGTCAAAGCAGTGCATTTATCTCAGACGAGATAACTCTATTGAATTGCTAATGGGTTAATATAGCACATATGTTATACTTGTAAATAACTGGGCCACAAGCAATTATCACTGTTCCTCATGGGCTACAGAGAGGAGAACCTGGAGGATAATCAGGTCCTAACTGCGTTGCAGCTGCATGGGCCCTAGAGGACATGGGGTCCCTATGTGGCTGCACGGCCTGCAGAAGCCTAGGTCTGCCTCTGGTTGAAATGCCAGTTTGGGTTGGAGTTCCCCTTAAGTGTATTCTTACACTAAATAAACATAACACTGTGTTCACATTATTTATCTTAAGCAGCGACTTAGAACACCGCAATTAGAACAATACATTTAATAGGGCTTCTTTGTTACATTTTTTTGTAGCCTGCACTTTGTTCTGGGTTTTAATAGGCAATTTTGTTTATTCATTCCTTGGACTTATTAAAAAGCTAAGTAGCATAGGAGTGATAAGAAAAAAACTACGTATTGAGGTCATCTATCTCAATTCTCTGCTTGACAGCGCTCTTGACCAACTCAGCAGTCTTACAGTTTCACACGAGATGAACCAGAAATTCTCATTAGAATCAAACCATGCTTAAATTATGAAAATAATTTATCTTGTAAAAATATAGTAAATATATTGGTTTTAATCATAAATTTAGATTTACTCGTAAAGAAATAGTTTGACCTAAAACAATTATGCAGTGTCACTATCAGGACAATTTATTCTGCTCCTGTACAGCAGATGTGGAATTTCCAGCCCATCCTGCATCCCGTTACGAGCCTGGGTTTCTCGCTGTGGTTAGCGATAACATAAGGACTTACAAGCATCTACAGCTGCATGGGGTGGAATGGTCTTATGTTTAAGGCTAGTTTCACACTGGGAAGAGGGGGAGGGGAGGTTGCATTGCTTTACAACATACATATGAGTATAACACAACCAAAAGACCAATGTGCACCTTCATTGACTTATTTTGTGTGTGTCAATGTGTGCGGTCTCTCAGGGGGTCACATAGTCATGAACGCCAGTAGACACCCCCTCCCTCGAGTTATTCCCCCAGACCCGGCAAGATGTTACTTACCTCCTGGCTACAAGTGTCGGGAGATCTCTACCAGTTGCTCATCCAGAGTCCTATCTCCATGGCTACAGGTGTAACTTCTCATGCGACCTGCCAGCATGTACTGGGGTGTAACATGATGAGGGACACTGTGTAGCCATAGAAGGGACACTGTACTCGCGGTTGATAGAGAACCACTGTCACTAGATGCAGAGAGGTGAGTAACCTCTCATGCTCTGACTCTACATGGTAGTTGGGGGGGGGGATATCTGCTACCTATACTTAGTGAAACTGTTTAATACCAAGGCACATCTGCTGCTTATATTGGGGGGTATAAATTCTGGGGCACATCTAGCTACTTATAATGGGGGGAAATGATTAATACTGGGGGCACATCTGCTATCTATATTGGAGGAGGCAGGGGGGCATTCAACATTTAATACTGGGGGCACAGCTATCTACCTATACTGGGGGGGACATCTGCTCCCAAGACTGGGGGCCTACCTAATACCAAATTTGGGTACCTCTAATGGGGCATATCTAGAATTCATACTGGGGGGGGGGGGGGGGGCTGATTAATACTGGGGCAGATCTGCTACCTGTGCTGAGAAGACTGGGGAACTGTGATGAGATCATTATATCAGAAGGGACCCTAACCACTATTTAAATGACCCAACAACCGACATGCAAACACAAGTGTTCAGTTCACCTGGGAGCAGCTAGCCAGTAAAATGAAAAGATGGGGTGCAGCGTGAGCCACGCACACCATCCCAGATTTTTTACACAATAGGAAGGTAGAATATACATTTTAATGTGTACAAAACTGTAAGGTATACCTTTTTACTGTGTAAAAAACCTGGAAGGGGGTGGCAGGCCAAGCTGCAACCCTTCCTTCCATCTTTATTGCTAGCTGCTCCCAGGTTAACACTCATGTTTGCATGTCAGTTTCTGGGTCATTTTAAATAGTGGTTAAGGTCCCTTCCGATATGATGCACTCATCGCGGTTTAAGGGTCTAGTACAAAATCCTTTGCATGCAAATTATTTTGGAAGTGAACATCCTTCATTAAGCTCAACACAGAGGCATATCTAGAGGGGTGCAGGCATGGCTCGTGCCATGGGCGCTACAGCACCAATGCCTGCCCCTGTGCTGCACTGCTATGCCTGCCCCATGCCTCCCCATCACTCAGACCTCAGATCAGATTGATTCTGTTATCTGGGTAACATGGCTACTTAACTTATGTATGTATGTAGGGTGCACTTAGCTTAGTGTTAGAAAAGATGACAGAGAGGGAATAAGAAGAGAGAGTTCCAAAAAACTTCAGCAATATCCTGAGCCAAAAAAACACAGGCAACCGTAACACATGTATGCGAGAAAGGATGCTGTGTTTAGAGGTAAAAGGGGCTCTGATGGGGGAGGGGGGGCACAATTTCACTGCTTGCCATAGGCTCTATATTACCCAGATACACCCCTGGCTCAACACACACCATACAATTTTGGTTGTACAGATTTACCAAATCTATGTAGTATAAGGGCCAACGATTGAAAATACCTTGAATGATTGATTGGACAAGCTCTTATACTACATGAAAGTGGTAAGACTTAACAATCAAGATTGTATGGTGTGTGTTGAGAGCCTTATGTAGGTGCGTAGCACCTGTCTCAGCTTTAACAAGCACCGTTGTGAGGCCTTGCAGCTCTATGCAGCTATTGACAGGCAGATGCAGCTTGGTTTAGATGTTCTTTTTATGCATAGATTGACAAGTTTATGCTCAGAGTGAACTTTGGAAAACACATTATGGGTTTTGCTTGATTTCTGGCCTGGAATCATCTCCTGTTTCTCTCTTCTTGTTTCTTGGTATTGCTTTATTTGCTAACTGACCCTTATATGATGACAATTGCACGTTGACCCTTAATGCTCTCGTTTAGCAATTAAGTACAGTGGGATGCGAAAGTTTGGGCAACCTTGTTAATCATCATGATTTTCCTGTATAAATCGTTGGTTGTTATGATGAAAAATGTCAGTTAAAATATCATATAGGAGACACACACAGTGATATTTATGAAGTGAAATGAAGTTTATTGGATTTACAAAAGTGCACAATAATTGTTTACATAAAATTAGGCAGGTGCATACATTAATAAAAAACAAGTGTCAGCGCCAAGGCAGAAGGCGACCGCAGCCGAGAAGGACAATGTCCAAAAGTCCACACAAGCAATGAATATATAAAGTCAGCGCAGGTCTATAGTAATACAGCTTTCATCATTTTTTGGTATACAGGATCTTCGAACAAAAGGGTAAAGAAGCAAGGCTTACCAGATTCCAACAACCCACATTATAAGGTTGTAAACGAGTTTGATAGGTGGTCCGCAGAACTTTCAAATGGTGTCGTTTCACCAGCGATGTTGCACACTACAGATTCCTCCGGAATATAGTAGATATCCTGAGCTCGCAGAGACTCACCAAAGGGGAGTCCAGTAGGATAGTGACATGAAAGAGATATACGGCACATCTAAGTGTAAACCGTCTTTATTACATAACAAGTAAAACAATTAAAAACAAGGATAAAGGAAAACTCACATACGGGGCCCGTGCACTGGGAACCCCGAAAAAGTAGCGCGCATAAAATGGTCAATAGAAGACCTCAAATAAAATGGTGCCGCCTGTCGCCTTCCCGTATTTGCTAACTGACCCTTATATGATGACAATTGCACGTTGACCCTTAATGCTCTCGTTTAGCAATTAAGTACAGTGGGATGCGAAAGTTTGGGCAACCTTGTTAATCATCATGATTTTCCTGTATAAATCGTTGGTTGTTATGATGAAAAATGTCAGTTAAAATATCATATAGGAGACACACACGGTGATATTTATGAAGTGAAATGAAGTTTATTGGATTTACAAAAGTGCACAATAATTGTTTACATAAAATTAGGCAGGTGCATACATTAAATCAATATTTAGTAGATCCTCCTTTTGCAGAAATGACAGCCTCTAAACGCTTCCTGTAGGTTCCAATGAGAGTCTGGATTCTGGTTGAAGGTATTTTGGACCCTTCCTCTTTACAAAATATCTCTAGTTCATTCAGGTTTGATGGCTTCCAAGCATGGACAGCTCTCTTGAACTCACACCACCGATTTTTAATTATATTCAGGTCTGGGGACTGAGATGGCCATTCCAGAACGTTGTACTTGTTCCTCTGCATGAATGCCTTCGTGGATTTTGAGCAGTGTTTAGGGTCGTTGTCTTAATGAAAGATCCAGCCCTGGCACAGCTTCAGGTTTGTCACTGATTCCTGGACATTGGTCTCCAGAATCTGCTGATACTGAGTGGAATCCATGCGTCCCTCAAATTTGACAAGATTCCCAGTCCCTGCACTGGCCACACAGCCCCACAGCATGATGAAACCACCACCATATTTTACTGTAGGTAGCAGGTGTTTCTCTTGGAATGCTGCATTATTTTCCTTCTATGCATAACGCCCATTGTTATGCCCAAATAACTCAATTTTAGTTTCATCAGTCCACAGCACCTTATTCCAAAATGAAGCTGCATCACCCTTGCATACAGAATCTCCTTGTGTAAAGTGTAAAGTGTGCCGAATGATTGAACGATGCACAGTGACTCCATCTGCAGCAAGATGATGTTGTAGGTCTTTGCTTCTGTCTATGCAAGATTTTTCTTTGTGTGCCACTTCAAGAATTAACTTGAACTGATCCTGTGGCCTTCCATTTCCTCAATATGTCCCTAACTGTGGAAACAGACAGCTGAAATCTCTGAGACAGCTTTCTGTATCCTTCCCATAAACCATGATGGTGAACAATCTTTGTCTTCAGGTAATTTGAGAGTTATTTTGGGACCCTCATGTTGCTACTCTTCAGAGAAAATTAAAAGAGGAGAGAAACTTACAACACTTGACAATCCAACCCTGTGATCCCGTCTAATCTGCTCCCATTAGCATACGCAGGAAGTACGGTGAGCAGACTGACAATAAAGACCGGTTGCTGGATCATCAGAAGAAGGTAGTTAATGTGACAGAGCATGCCAATCCCGTCTAATCTGCTCCCGTTAGCATTAGCAGGAACTACTGTGAACAGACTGACAATAAAGATTGGTCGCAACGCTGTTGACAATATGTAATGTGACAATCGCTCACCAATCCTGTATTACTAGGCCACTGTTGCCATGCAGGTTTTATGCACGAGAGACTTCTGGATGCAAATTCACTGTGTGCGTAGTAAACGGTTAAGATTGGTTGGAGGTGCCCAAATAATGTACAATCCCAATTATATGCATGATCGGTAAATGAAAAATATCGATTTCACGCTGGAAATCGGGTAATTTCACTGCCCCCCCCCCCCCCCCCCCTGTTTGGTTGCATGGTGCGGACAGTCTCCAACTAGCTACTCCTAAAAGGAAGAAACGGTTATTTACAACCTAGTTAGCAAATCAACAATTTATAAGAAATTGATAAAACAATGCGGTAGTATGACTATGACTCTTCAGAGGGCAGATTCGTTGTAGCAACAATCATATGACCAGTACAGGCACAAGACTGAACGATAAAATCGTTACTTTTTATTCTAAAACTACATACACACAGCCTACTTTAGCCCACAGATAAATACTGTATACCTGTCCGGCAGAACAGATTGGTTTGATAGAAAGAGAGTAGAGATGAAAAGAAACAGAATGTCTTAATGTACAGTTCAAATACCGTTATTGGTAGTCCATGCGGCAATCGCAAGTCTTTAGCGGAAAGTCTTAGATGGCGATTGCCATGCCTGTGTGAAATAGTGAGAAATAATCCAAGAGATTTGCGCACGTGTCCAGCTGGCTGCCGGGATGTTATTCGACAAGATTTTAGATGAAGGACGCATCCAGAACTGCCTCCAATGCTATTGCTAAACATGCCACTGCTGGTTATATGTTGCACAGCCAAGTAGACTCTGTTTCTTTATTTACACAGGTTTGCTTGCACTAACTGCATACTCATATAAACTGTTTAGTGGTTAGAAATTTCCTGGTTATAATCAGAGACCCTTACCATGTTTACTGCACGTTTTCTTATGTTCTGCCTGTCTGCCTGTCTGCAAACATCTACAAGTTGCATTGCAATCCTCCCAGTGTAACACACTCCATATTAATTTCACCTGTTCTGCTTTCCTCACCTTACTCAGCTTCTCATGAACTGTTAGCTCTCCTGAAATCTCTCTCTCTCCCCAGCAGCTCAAAAGCCTCACAAACTTTTAAATCCCATGACATTTGCTTACTCTCTCCCTCCTGCTCTTACTTGCAGCTGGTGATATATCACCTAACCCTCCTCGCCTGCTTCACACACTCTACAGTCCTCTGTCCACAAATAACCTCAACATCCATCCTCGCCCCAACCTTATTTTCATCCATCCCACCCACAAACACATGTCCCCCCTACCCTGCGGTCTCTGGAATGCCAGGTCCATCTGCAATAAACTTACAGCGGTCCACAACCTCTTCCTCTCCAAATCTCTCACCATCCTCGCACTCACATGCGACATGACATGGCTCAACCCCTCTGACTCTGCCGCAGAGGCTGCCTTCACCTACGGTGGCCTTCACCTCAGTCACACCCCCAAATCAGACAACAGGACTGGGGGAGGGGTGGGTCTGCTCCTCTCCCCATCCCGCACGTTCGTGTCCTCACCCCACCTACCTCCCTACAATTCACATAATTCGAGGCCCATACCATCCGCCTCTACCACCCCCTCCCTGCCATTGTTGCGGTCTTATACCGCCCTCCGGGCTCCACGCCACAATTTCTCGATGACCTTGCCTCCTGGCTCCCACACATCCTCTCCTCTGACCTCCCCACCATCATCCTCGGGGATTTTAATATTCCCATCGATGATCCCCAGAACTCCGTTGTGACCCGGCTACTCACCATAGCCAACTCACTTGGCCTAGTACAACACACCAACACCCCCACCCACACTGCAGGTCACACTCTCGACCTTATATTCACTAAATCCATCACCATTGCAGACCTTGACATCGCACCCTTTCCACCCTCAGACCATTACCTTCTCACCTTCAACCTCCTCACGGAAGGCACCTCCAAACTACCCGCCCACCCACCTGGTCGATGGCAGCGAAACCTACGCAAGTTCAACCCTAGTGTCCTTGCTGACCCCCTCCATGCCCTCTCCTCCACTCTCCCCACCCTAACCTGTCCTAATCTTCCTGCAGCTCAGTATCGCCAAACTCTCTCATCAGCCCTAGAGAAAGCTGCTCCACCAATATTCCGCTGCAACTGACCCCCTAACCCCCAGCCCTGGCACACTACCCATACTCGCAAACTCCAGAGGGAAACATGCACCACTGAACAGAAATGGAGGAAAACTCAACTTAACCAGGATTTTCTACAGTACAAGACTAACCGGCTGCAGTTCCACACTGCCCTTGCTCATGCGAAGCAGGAATACTTTACCAAGCTCATCGGAGCACAAGCTTCCTTCCAACCCCCGGCGTCTTTTTGCCACTTTCAACTCTCTGATTAAACAGCACCCCCACCCTCCGTTTCCATCCTCTTTGCCACAGATTTAGCCACCCACTTCACCAACAAAATTGTTTCCATCCGTCAGGAAATATCCAATCTTCAATCTTTACCTCCCACCCCCTCCCAACCAGCTCCTCCTCCATCCTATCCTCCCCTCACCTCCTTCATTCCCACTACTATAACTGAGGAAGTCAACCACCAACTGCAGACTTCCCATACCACTACTTTCCCCCTTGACCCCATCTCTTCTGATTTACTCCAGCCTCATTTCACGGAATTGGCGCCAGTGCTCACTACCCTGTTTAACCTCTCCCTATCCACAGGCACCTTCCCCTCAAACTTCAAGCAGGCCATTGTACTACCCTTGCTCAAGAAACCCTCCCTCGACCCCTCGCTACCCTCCAACTACCGCCCTATCTCCCTCCTCCCTTTTGCCTCAAAACTCCTTGAGCGTCTGGTTCACAAACGCCTGACCCACTACCTCAATGCCAACTCACTGCTAGACCCACTGTAATCTGGATTTCGGCCTGCCCACTCAACCGAAACTGCTCTCACCAAAGTGGTCAATGACCTTGCCTTAGCTAAAGCTGAAGGTAAATACTCCATTCTCCTCCTCCTTGACCTATCAGCAGCTTTTGACACAGTAGATCATCCCCTACTCCTCCAGTCCCTCCAGTCCATGGGCATTCATGACCGTGCCCTGACCTGGCTTCCACCCTACCTCTCCAAACGCTCCTTCACTACCTCCTTTAATGAGTCCTCGTCCACCCCCAACCACCTCTCAGTGGGAGTCCCCCAAGGCTCGGTCCTTGGCCCCCTACTGTTCTCCCTATACACATCCTCCAATGGCAAGGTTATCTCCTCCACGGGTTTTAACTATCATCTGTATGCAGATGACACCCAAATCTACCTCCACACCCCTGACATATCCACCACTACCATGGACAAGGTCTCCTCCTGCCTATCAGCTATCTCCTCCTGGATGTCCGCTAGGTCCCTGAAACTAAATCTAGACAAAACTGAATTTATGATCTTTCCACCCCGGCCATCCATGAACATCCCAGATGTGCATGTCACTGTTAATCACACTTCCATTCACCCTACCTCGCAAGCCCGTTGTCTGGGTGTCACCCTGGACTCCGCACTCTCCTTCACTTCCCACATCCGAAACCTCACATAGTCCTGCAACTTCCACCTTCGTAACATCTGTAAGATTCGCCCTTTCCTGACCGTTGCCACCACCAAACTCCTCATCCATGCCCTCATAATTTCCCGCCTTGACTACTGCAATGCCCTTCTGTCTGGTCTCCCTATGACCCGAATAGCCCCACTGCAGTCCATCATGAATGCGACAGCCAGAATTATCCACTGCTCCCATCGCTCCACCACAGCGGATCCCCTCCTTGAATCCCTCCACTGGCTTCCTATCCAGTCTAGAATCAGATTCAAGATACTGTGTCTGACCTACAAATCTGTCCACAAAACCTGTCCAACCTACATTTCTGATCTTACTGAGAGGTACACACCTAGCCGCTCACTCCGCTCTTCCAATGAACTTCGCCTGACCGCCCCCCCGCATCACCCAGTCCCATGCACGCCTTCAGGACTTCTCAAGAGCTGCTCCAACACTATGGAACTCCCTACCTCCACCCATTAGGGCAGCCCCCTCCTTCAACATCTTCAAGAAGGCCCTCAAAACTCACCTTTTCACTCTGGCCTACTACCCCTCACAAGTGCTCTAAACCCACAGCTGAACTCTGGTCCCCTACCTTTCGTGTCCCTACCTCTCCCTCTAGATTGTAAGCCTTTGGGCAGGGTCCTCTTCCTTTTGTGTCCTACCTGATCATGCACCTCCATTACTGTAAACCCATGGTATGCATTTGAGTGAACCTAACTTGCCTAATCTCCATGCTCCCATCCAGTGACTGACTAAGCATTACCTTGTACTCATACTATGGTGTGTGATCTGGTTTTCTTGTATTCCTGTATTGTCATATTGCTGTATGTTACCCCTAAATATTGTCTGTAACCTAAACTAATGTCCAGCGCTGCGTAATATGTTGGCGCTTTATAAATACAATAAATAATAATAATAATAATAATAATTGACCCCCTTAATACTCTTTATTTAGACTGACAAGATGGCGCCGTAAGAGGTGCCTCGGTCACATGGCTCCTTAGCTTTTCCGGCTTTTTAGCTTCTTTTTAGCTTCTTTTTAGCTCTTTCTAGCTCCTTTAGCACGTTTAGCTTTAGCTTGTTTTGCCTAGCCTAGTTTCGCTCAGTTCAGTCCGACCTAGAGTAGTACAGCCACCCATCTGCGGCACCCGCCTCCCAGCCCAGGACTCCACATCACCGCCCGCAGACCATCCGGAACCCTGCACGGCAGCATCTCTTACCTGCCTACCTGCCTCCTGGATCTCCACAGCAGCGGCACCAGCACCAGGCCTGCTCGTCCTGGCCCCCCCCATCAGCCGCGGACAGCAGCGTACCGCTCCGGCGCGCCTCCCGGCCTCCACGCTCCAGCTGGCTCCATCCTCAGGTCTGCTGTCCCCCCACCAGCCGCGGACAGCAGCGCACCGCTCCGGTCCCAGTCACGCCTCCCGGTCTCCAAGCCCCAGCAGCGGCACCATCTCCAGGACTGCTCCCCCCTCCAGCCGCGGACAGTGGCGCTCCGCTCCGGCCCAGGCCCGCCTCATTCCAGAAGTGGCTCCATCTTCAGGCCTGCTCGCCCCACCAGCCGCGGACAGCGGCGCACCGCTCCGGCCCCAGGCCTGCCTCCCGGACCCCAAGCTCCCAGCAGCGGCACCATCACCAGGCCTGCTCCCCCAACAGCGCACCTCGATCTCCTCGGCAGGGGACAGCAGCGCTCCGCTTCGGTCCCAGGACCGCCTCCCGGTCTCCACACTCCACACAACTACCACCTCCAGGCCTGCCACCCACAGCAGCCGCGGCCAGCTTCGCTCTCCCAGCTCACACACAAGAGGGGGCCCTGAGTCACTGCCCGAGGAGGAAGATCCCCGTGTCCCTGCAGGCACGCCGGGCCTTCCACTGCCGGTATCCAGCCGAACCTGCACGTGGCTGCCTGCAAGCTGCTGCCTACCACCACCAAGGGGCTGCACTCCGCAGCCTTGCCTGCCACTCCAGTGACGAGGACATGGTGAGCCTGCCAAATTTATCAACTTATTTATCTATTACTAACTGTGCCACTGTGATGCATTCAGCGCATGATTCCTCTCTGGGCCACCCCATCTGCGCCTGTTCCCACCTGTGCTTGCGTACACTTGCGCCACCACCAGCCTACCCTGCCTGCTGCTCCCCATGCACTTTTTGACCGTACCCGGAAACAATGCCTGCTGCCCGCACTGTCCTCCCAGGCTTCACTGCCCCAGTCGCTGCCCTAGGCAGGAGCCCGGGGGAACCTCCCTCACGGGGGACAAAAACCGTACGCTTCCTATCCCGCACCGAACTCCTGGAATGGGAGCCCCGTGTTTGCTGCGAAAGGCCATTTGTAGACATCCTGCGGGAGACGGTCAGCTCCCACATTGCGCTCCTAACTAGTAGCGCCAGGGGCCCAAAGAACCGTCGCCACAGGGGGAGAAGGGCAGGGGCTCGGATGAGGCTGAAGAGAAGAGGACTACTCTCTTCCATACCGGCCATACTCCTAGCGAACGTCTGCTCACTCCCAAACATGGTGGATGAACTGCTCCTACTGCTCGGCCGCAAACCCTCGCTAAGCAAGAACACCCCTGTGCTCTGCTTCACGGAGACCTGGCTCAACGGAAACGTCCCGGACAACACTGTACAGATGCCAGGCTACCTCCTCTTCCGAGCAGACCGGGACCGTGACCTCTCCGGGAAAATGAGAGGAGGCGGCATATGCTTCTACATTAACTCCGACTGGTGCACCAACATCTCACTCCTCAGCAAGTTCTGCTCCCCTGACGTTGAACTCCTAGCCATCAACTGCAGGCCCAGGTACTCACCTAGGGAGTTCTCCTCCTTCATCCTAATAGGAGTCTACATCCCACCGGACTCCGACACCAGGAATGCCCTGAGAGCACTGAGCGACTATATCTCGGGGTGGGAAACTGCTTCCCCTGAGGCCCTCATCATCACCCTAGGGGACTTCAACAGTGCAAACCTGCGACAGGAACTGCCCCACTTCCAGCAGCACATCACCTGCCCCACCAGGAACCACAACACCCTGGACAAATGCTACACGGCCCTCAGAAATGCCTACAAGGCCTCTCGAGGCGCTCCCCTAGGGAACTCAGACCACTGCGTGATCCACCTGATCCCCACTTACAGAAGGCAGCTGGAGACAACAAAGCCCATCACTAGAACTGTCAAAAAGTGGTCCGAGGATGCAAAATTGAGGCTGCAGGCATACCTGGATTGCACCGACTGGCCGACCCTGGAGGCACCCACCTTGGAGGAATGGTCTGAAAACATCCTCTCCTACGTCCGCTTCTGCGAGGATGCATGCATTCCAACCAAAACCTTCAAAGTCTTCCCAAACGATAAGCCCTGGTTCAACAGCAACCTACGACGTCTCCGGAAGATCAAGGAGGAGGCTCACAAGTCGGGCACCCCAGAAGAGTACAGGGAAGCCAGGAGTACCCTGAACAGAGAACTGAAAGCAGCAAAAAGGACCTACTCTAATAAGGTAGGCCTCAGCCTACAGTCCAACAACTCGCGGGAAGTCTGGAAGGCTCTCAAGGCGGCAACGAACTTCAAACCTCCCCTTCACCAAGCAGCTTCCAGCTCACAACTGGCGGAGGAACTCAACGAGTTTTATTGTAGGTTTGACCTCCAATCCAAGCAGCCTGTGGCCCCAGCATCCCAGCCAGCTCCAGACTTCATGGCATCCGCGACAGAGGACGCCCAGGGCCCCCCAGGGGCCAGTGGAATCCCCGCTCTGACCGCAGTACAGGAAGAGGATGTGCTACGACTCCTCCGCAGACTCAATCCCAGGAAAGCCTCGGGCCCGGATGGGGTGTCCTCACTCTGCTTGAGAACCTGCGCAATCCAACTAGCTCCCATCCTCACCTCCCTCTACAACAGATCCTTATCAGAAGGAAAGGTCCCCCCCTGCTTCAAAAGGTCCACAATCATCCCAGTCCCCAAAAAACCAGGGAACACGGAACTCAACAACTTCAGACCCGTAGCCCTGACCCCCATCACCATGAAAGTATTCGAGAGGCTGGTGCTGGCCCACCTGAAGCACTCCACCAGCTCCCTCCTCGAACCACTCCAGTTTGCCTACAGGGAAAACCGATCAGTTGACGATGCCATCAATTTCAGCCTGGCATACATCTCGGAACACCTCGACAGCCCAGGGGCCTATGCAAGGGTCCTTTTCCTGGACTTCAGCTCGGCTTTCAACACCATCTGTCCGGACATTCTGATCAACAACCTTGCGCATCTTGGGGCAGATTCCCTCCTCTGCAGGTGGGTGAAGGACTTCCTCTCCAACAGAACTCAACGGGTCAAGCTTGGCAGTCGCATCTCCAGCGAAAGAACCACCAACGTCGGTGCTCCGCAGGGCTGTGTGCTGTCCCCTCTCCTGTTCTCTCTGTACACGAACAACTGCACCTCGGCCTCAGACTCCGTCAAAGTTATCAAATACGCAGATGATACCACGCTTATCGGCCTCATCGACAGAAACGGAGAGGACAATTACCGAAACGAAGTTGCGAGGATCTGTAACTGGTGCAAGGCCAACAATCTTGTTCTCAATGCGGCAAAGACTGTGGAACTTATCGTGGACTTCCGGAAACTCCCTCCGGCCCCCCTACCTGTGTACATCGATGGGTCCGAGGTCTCCAGAGTCCAAAGCGTTCGGTTCATAGGCTCAACCCTAACAAGTGACCTCAAATGGGAGCAGAACACCTCCAGAACCCAGAAGAAAGCTCAACAGCGGCTTTTCTTCCTACGCCAACTGAAAAAATTCGGAATGTCACGGGATTTTCTCACCAGCTTTTACTCCGCGACCATCGAATCCATCCTCTGCTGCTCCATCATCGTCTGGTACGCAGGAGCAACCGCCAAAGACAAGTATAAACTCCACAGAGTGATAAAGTCAGCAGAAAAGATAATTGGCGCCCAACTGCCCTCACTAGATCTCCTCTACTCCATGAGAATGAAGACAAGAGCCTCCAAAATCTTACTCGACCCCTCCCACCCGGGCAGACGATACTTTGAGACCCTTCCACTGGGACGTCGTCTCAGATCCATCCCCGCCAAGACCACTAGGCGCATGAACACCTTCTTCCCCCAAGCAGTTCTCTTCTTGAACTCACTGAACTCAAAACACCTCCCCCCGGCCTACATTACGGGGACACTTTAGCCCCAGGCATTCCCTCCTCCCAGCTGTAAACTCGGACTGAAACATGGACCCCCACAGCAGCAATCCCTGCCCCCCCCCCCCCCCCCCCAGGACTCTAATTGAAACTAAGATGCTTTAAATGTATGTATGTCCTGCTTGCCTCCGCTATGTTTGCAAACATGTGCTGTTATATGTTCCGGTTTTACTCTTGCCATGTGAACCACAAGCAATTCCGGGTACACCTCTGGTGTGCTTGGCGATAATAAAGATGATTCTGATTCTGATTCTGATTCTCTTTCTCATAAATGGATTTACCTGTGTATGTAGGTCAGGGGGGGTCACTGAGCTTATCAAGCCAATTTGAGATCCAATAATTAGTTCCAAAGGTTTTGGAATCAATAAAATGACAACAGTGCCTAAATTTATGCACCTGCCTAATTTTATTTAAACAATTATTGCGCACTTTCTGTAAATCCAATAAACTTCATTTCACTTCTCAAATATCACTGTGCGTGTCTCCTATATGATATATTTAACTGACATTTTTTATTGTAACAACCAACAATTTATACAGGAAAATCATGATGATTAACAAGGTTGCCCAAACTTTCGCAACCCACTGTATTCAGATAGTTGGAATAACTGCACTATATGAGGTTATGGGGTAGATCATCCTGATCTAAATATGTTTCCAAATTATATCAAAATCTATTAATAATTACATTTTTTCATAAATATTCAATTATGTGTGTATATGTTATACTTTGGGGGAATATATATATATATATATATATATATATATATCCTCTTAAAATTCCATTTTAACTAAAAATATGTTTTAATTTAATTCACAAACACATTAAGGATCAATATGGTCTCATAAACCCAAGCAACACAGGAATGCCTTTAAGTTACTTCGACTGTCCAAATACTCAATTGCTCCATTACTTGTAAGTCCCTCGGAGGCCTCCGGCACTGGTTGTTGCACATTACATTTCCTCTTTTGTTTAATCCTGCATGCTGGTATTGGGTTGTTTACTATAAATGCCCCTCCCGCCCCACACCGTACATACAGATGGATTTCAGGCTTGCAATGGTGTTCTGGATCATATTATTATACCATCTTTGCTCCATTAGTAGGATGAAAGCTGAAAATTGCCTGACATTAAAGTAAACAAACATGTATAGTGGAGCTTTAATAATTGACACACTGCCAGCATACAACTAACCAAAAAAAAAGAACTTCTGGTGTGTTAAAGATGTTACCTTTATTTGATCATAAAAAAGGCAAGTGATACAGAGAATCCGGAGGACATCAGAAACCCAAACCCCAGATTTTGGCTTTATTGGCAATCCCGTCTCTCCCGTTCTTTCATATGTGGGAAGCTGAGCTCGGTAGAGCCTTCTCATCTCCTCAGAAAATGAGCATTTGCACCTTTGCACATAAGTCCTCAAGAGCAGCCAGAATGCAGGAAATTAATTATAAAATACTCACTCAATGGTATTACACACCCAATAAGCTGCATAAAATCTTCCCTGATATAGAGGATAAATGCTGGAGATGTGGAGAGATGCCAGGCACCTTATTTCACATCCTATGGTCATGCGATAGATTGGCAGATTTTTGGAAGAGGATTGAGAGATTAGTTAAAGCTGTGACAGACAGAAATTCCCCATTTGTCCCGGAGTTCTACCTACTCCATTTAAATGATTGGTCAATGAAACAATACAAGAGATCAGTAGTACGCCATATACTTAATGCCGCTAAGAGAATTCTGATCAGACATTGGAAACAGGCTGATCCCCCAGAAGCTGAGGAGCTGGTGAAGGAAATAGACGAAATTCAATTCATGGAAGATCTTTCCCATACTGCATTAAACTGCACAGAGGCATATAGCAAAACCTGGTCCTTTTGGACATATTTCAGGCACTCTGAGGATTTTGAGGGGGTTCTACATGGCTCTGAATAAAAAATTTGGCACATCACGGTTTTCAGATGAGGAAAGAAATTGGAGTTGAAAGGGTCTATACTTACCTTTTTGTATTTTCACACTTTAAAATACATTAGTAAATCGATCATACTGCTAATTTTGTCACACCTGGAGGAAAGGGGGGTGGGTTGTGGGTAAGGGAGTTAATAGGAAAATAATTGACATATGTCTGCTTACAATACTGTTAGTACATATTTTAGTTCTGTTGAACAATGTTAGTTGCTGGTTAGGCAATATTCAGATATGACTTAATGTATAGTCTGTATAGGATGACCAGTTTCAAATACCATCATTCAGTATAGTCCTATTTTTGACACCTATGGTATATATAATGATGATTTATTGGGATGTATGCTTATAAGGGTCATATACTTATAACGTCTACATTATGTCATACTTATACTTCATTTATAAATATATGCTGTATGTGAATGATATGTTGGAATTTGCCAATAAAAAGATTTTGAAAAAAAAGAAACCCAAACCCACCACACCCCACTGCACATGTAGTAGCTACGGTCTCTCTGGAAGCACTGAAAGTGCTGCTAACTGATATTGCCTTTGGAAGGATTCAAGGCCTGTACCCACCTCGCGATTTTTCCGATGATTTTCCCAATGACTGGTGATTTTTTTTGAGCGACGAGCGGTCGTTTCTGGGATCTCAGGACGTGGGTACAGGTACACGATCAAATGAGCGTCGCTAAGTGTCTCGCTAAGTGTCTCGCGCAATAACGCGTCCATCACGGCAGATTGGATCTTTAAGTCCCCCGATGACTCCTGCGCAAAGTCCCGCTATTCCTTGAAGTCTTGTTTGCGCATACCCGGCGGTCGGAAGATGGATTGGGGATCACTCGTCATCAGGGAGATGTCGCTGGATCCATCTTCCTGCATCACAAGGTGAGTATGCAGCTTTAGACAGACTGAAATGGACTGTTCCATGACAACATGCTCTAATTACATTGAATTTTGACAGTCTTAAAGAGAACCTGAATTAAACATAAACTTATGAAATAATGAAGTGTATGTGTAGTACTTATGATAAACTAAACGTCTGTGGAATCTTATATTTTTATTTTATGTTAAAAGGCATTTAAAGAAAGACGTCCTTCATAACGTTGCTTAAAACAAAAACTGTAGCATAAGTGAGTGAGTGAGTGCGTGAGTGAGTGAGTGAGTGAGTGAGTGAGTGAGTGAGTGAGTGAGTGAGTGAGTGAGTGGGAAGATACCGAACAGAGCGGCGATAATTCTATCTGCTCCAAAGATGCTTGTTTATATGACCTTTGCTGCTCATTTGGTCTTATAAGGTGGGGAATGAACACTTTAACAGTTATATTACACTATCCCAAGCCTCATTGCATTTGTATGTACACCTCACCAGGGTTGAGACCTTTGCCCAGGTATGAATTACCAGAAGGTACTTTTCATAGCCAGGGAGACTAAAGGATTATATAAGCACTATTTGACTTTCCTTTCATTACTTTGGGTCAAAGGAAGGTTAGATAACTATACAGTCAGTAACAATTTTTTAATTATGTTACAACAGACTGTAGTTTCTATTCAAGGCTAGCATTAAAGAGACTCTGTAACAACATTTTCAGCCTTATTTCTTCTATCCTATAAGTTCCTATACCTGTTCTAATGTGGTCTTTCTTACTGCAGCCTTTCCTAGTTGCACAGTGGCTGTATTATCTCTGTTATATAATCTAATCTTCTTTCCTCTGATGGCTTTGTCAGGCTCAGGCACTCAGGCAGGAATGTGCTGGTCTGCTTGTGATAGGATAGAAGCTATACACACCCTCTCCACGCCCCCTGCAGGCTCTGTGTGAGTAACAGACTGAGCTCCTCTCAGCCTATCACACTCTGGTTAGCAGCCATGTCTTTTGTTTGTAAACACTGCCTAAAACTGACAATTACAAGCCAGGATTGCAGCAGGGAGTGGCAGAAACAGCACAGAGGGGCCCAGGAGAACACAATAAATAGAATGGTATGCTTTTTATTGTAAGAATTTTAGAGTACAGATTCACTTTAACCTCTTGAGGACTGCAGTGCTAAACTCCCCTAGTGACCAGGCCATTTTTAGTAAAATAGGCCACTGCAGCTTTAAGGCCAAGCTGCAGGGCCGCACAACACAGCACACAAGTGATTCCCCCCCCCCCTTTTCTCCCCACCAACAGAGGGCTCTGTTGGTGGGGCCTGATCGCTCCCCCCATTTTTATTTTTGTTTATATATATTTTTTTTTTAATAAAAAACCTTGTTACTTTAAATATTTCCCCTCCCTCCCTCCCCACAGCCGGCCAATCATTGCGATCGGCTGTCATAGGCTTCTGCTTATGAGAGCCGATCATTCTCCAGTGTCCCAGGGGGACAGCCGTGTCACACTCGGCCGCTCTGAGACTGAACAGGAAGATCTCCTGCACTGCGAGCCCCAAGGACTTTACGCTGATCTGCGTTAGGCGTTCCTGGGGCTGCCGCCGCGGCCACGCCCGTCGGCGTGACGCGGTCGGCAAGCAGTTGAGCATTAGTTTATACTTTTAAGAGTGAGGTATCTTAGGGGTTAATGGCTTGTGTGAAGCTTTGGTTTGGGGTTAACATTTGTGTTAAGATCAGATATGTATGAATTAGATCGGTTTAGATGGCAGGTTAGTGTTTGACATACTCAGGAATTGAGGAGGTCAGGATTCAGCAGTGGTTAAAATTAGTGGCAAAAATCGTCTGGGTAAAAGCTTAGTGCTAGGCATAGGTTTAGGGGGTTAAAAGGATTAAAAATGATTTTGTTGATTTTTGCCAACATTTAGTGCAATATTATCTGTACTACCGCCAGAAGTGTATCGCAAATTACGCTATTAGCCCGACCCATGGTATACCAGTGATGCAAGCATTGGTATAGTCATGCATGTTAATAATGCACATTAGCGTCAAAACACTTGGGTTTCTCAAGTACCAGGAGTTGGCGGTAGTACCGATAATGTTGTCGTGCACGGTCAAGACATTGCAATATTACTGCTAGTTAGTGCATCAGGTCCACTGTCTGTTATTCCTGTTCTTATGTCACTTACTTTTGGCCGTATGTTTAGATGTTTAATTGTCTCATATTTATATTCACTTCTTCATAATTCAGAATACCTCCTTTTCATTTCATACCAATATCTCACTCTGTATTTACTGAGGATTCTGTGTTAAACCACATAGTAAGGTATTTTAGTGTCTGACTGGCTGCCAGGGCAGAGCAACAGTCTCACTCAACCAATAAAAATTGATTTTGTTTCAGGGCAGGAATCAACACATTTATTTTTTTTATCATTTAGGGTTTAAAATAAAATTACAGACCTTACTCATCAAGCTGTCCTGTAGTAGAAGTAAATCTTTAGCAAATACTGCAAAAAAGCATAAAATCTAGCTTTGTCCTGTATGATCTAAGTATTGTGAATAAGAGACAATAATTATCCCCAGCGGTTTAATGTGAGGAAAGTCAACCTTCTGCAAGAGTGTGATGAACAATAGCCACACAGAATTGATTACAGCCCTCCCCCCATATGGTGCTAACGTAATAGGCCTCCAGTGTATTCCTCTGTCCTCTCACATTCCTGATTGATTTATTACATTTCAATTTATCATTTCAAATTTGTCTCCTCAACTCTAGCATTTAAGGAAAAAAAATAAAAACGTATGTTTTTTATCATATTCAGTTTCTGGCTCACCACAACTTAAAGCCTACTTCCACAAACAGGATGCCTCACTGTGGGACTTAACCACTTCACCACTGAGGGGTTTTACCCCCTGACCACCAGAGCAATTTTCACCTTTCAGCGCTCCTTCCATTCATTCGTCTATAACTTTATCATTACTTATCGCAATGAAATGAACTATATCTTGTTTTTTCCGCCACCAATTAGGCTTTCTTTAGGTGGGACATTATGTCAAGAATTATTTTTTTCTAAATGTGTTTTAATGGGAAAATAGGAAAAATGTGGGGAAAAAAAAAATTATTTTTCAGTTTTCGGCCATTATAGTTTTTAAATAATGCATGCTACTGTAATTAAAACCCATGAAATTTATGTGCCCTTTTGTCCCGGTTATAAAACCGTTTAAATTATGTCCCTATCACAATGTTTGGCGCCAATATTTCATTTGGAAATAAAGGTGCATTTTTTTCAGTTTTGCGTCCATCCCTAATTACAAGCCCATAGTTTATAAAGTAACAGTGTTATACCCTCTTGACTTAAATATTTAAAAAGTTCAGTCCCTAAGGTAACTAATTATGTATTTTTTTTAATTGTAAATTTTTTAATTTTTTTTTAATTACAAAAAAAAAAAAATGGGGAGTGTGGGAGGTAATGAGTTAATTTTTTGTGTAAAAGTCATTTATTTGTACGTGAAAAATGTGTAGGGTGTAGTTTACTATTTGGCCACAAGATGGCCACAGTAACTTTTTGCTTTATTGCGACCTCCAAGCCTCCTTCCGGAAGCTTGGAGGAAGAATAAGGAGGCTGGACACGTGAGTTTCTTCTCACAATGATCGCGCTGCCCATAGAAGAGCAGCGGGTCATTGTGGGGCTTAGATCAACGAACGGGAATGGATTTTCCCGTTCATTGATCTCCGGGCGAGCGGGCGGCGGCGTGTTTACTAGCGGCGGGCGGCGTGTTTACGAGCGGGAGCGCGGACAGCGTCGGGAACGCGGAAAGTACGTGTTTCTCCGTCCCTGGTTTTTAAAGGATGGAAAAAGGGGCGGAGAAATACGTACGCGCGGGGGTAAAGTGGTTAAAACAGCATCAACCGGGGCTTAAACTACAGAAGATACTGGAATACTGGGATATATCACAGGGGCTATGGAAGGCTGTAATACAATGTGTTTTGCCATAAAGACTCCCTGAAAGAGAGTTGCATTAATGTTAAGGGTGCAGTATTGCATAAGTATTGCATAATGTACAATGGAGGGCACTCTAGGCATTTGCCTGGGTGGACTGTGCGCAGAAACAGTCCTGCTGCTACAGCTTCTAGATAACACTACTAATGTTTGCATGGCTACCTTCTGGCTGTGCCGCTCCAGTACCATAGGAAAGAAAAAGAGGGAGGCTGTATGGCTGGCCAGCTTCAACCCCCTTCCTGAACCCTCTGCAATGTACAATATTGCACCGCTCCTCCACTTCACCCATTCCCCATACCCCCCCCCCCCCCCCAACACACACACACATACTGTACCTATAGGAGGGGGGTGATACATTTCTATGTTCAGGCACAGTATGCATTACTGTGAAATAAACTATAGAGATTAATGTAGGATGACTATCTCTAGGCCTTTCACACCATGTATCATCTACATACAAGGGGCTCGGTTCACAAAGCGGTGCTAACCCAGTTAGAGACTTTAGGCGTGATACCCATTGCACCACACTGGTGAAAAGCCAGTTTAGGCGTGATAAGTTTAGGCGTGATAAGTTTAGGCATGATAAGTTTAGATAAATTTAGATCGCCCGCAAAATCCCGCATGCAAGGCAGCGTCATTAAACTCTATGCAAAGTGCACCAGACTTTGCTAGCGCAAAACTTTTGATCAGCTGTGCACTGCGGTGCTAACCCAGTTGGTGCTTAAATTTATCACGCCTAAACTTATCACACCTAAACTTATCACGCCTAAACTGAGTTTAGGTGTGATAAAGGGCTTTTCACCAGCGTGCTAACTGTTAGCACCGCTTTGTGAATCAGGCCCATTGTGTTCTTTAACCTCTTGAGGACCGCGGAGTTAAACACCCCTAGTGACCAGGCCATTTTTTGTTAATTGGGCCACTGCAGCTTTAAGGCCAAGCAAAACACAGCACACAAGCACACAGCACACAAGTGATTCCCCCCCCCCCTTTCTCCCCCCCCCCCCCCCCCCCCGCAGTGTTTATTTTTTTTTTACAAATATTTATTATATTTATTTTTAGATACATTTATTTATTTTCCCTAAATCCTCCTCCCGATAGCCAATCACTGTGATCAGCAGCCCATGACAGCGGATCACCGCCGACACTCTGGAGGGGACAGCTGTGTCACACGGCTGTCGCCAGTACTGGCTGTCGCGGCAGATTGCAGCGCTGTACAAGGTAATTAGACGGCGGTTTTGCCGTCTAACAGTCTCTGAGCGGCGATCGCCACTGGGAGACTGAAGGCGGAGCGGAGCGGAGCTCTCCTGCTCCTCCCATAGAAGGCCGTTCACGCCAATCGGCGTGGAGCGGTCCTGGGGCTGCCGCCAAGCTCACGCCAATTGGCGTGGAGCGGTCGATGAGTATTTAAAGAACCACTATCGCTAAAAAAAAGTAGGCAGTTAAAATCTGACAGAACCGACAGGTCCTTTAAGTAGGTGTTTTAACAACAAGTCACAACTTCATCCATGTAACTTAAAGAGGAACTCCAGTGAAAATAATGTAATTAAAAAAGTGCTTCATTTTTACAATAATTATGTATAAATGATTTAGTCAGTGTTTGCTCATTGTAAAATCTTTCCTCTCCCAGATTCACATTCTGACATTTATTACATGGTGACATTGTTACTGTGGGCAGGTTATTTAGCTGTTTCTAGCTGTTAGACAGCTGTAAACAGCCATTTCCTGTCTGTGAACATTGTTACATTGTGGCAGTTTGCCAGGCATACCGCGGTATTCAGAGCCTCTTGTAGGAGGGGTTTCAGCACAAAATTAGTCACACAGCGCCCCCTGATGGTCTGTTTGTGAAAATCATTATATTTCTCATGTAAAAGGAGGTATCAGCTACTGATTGGGATAAAGTTCAATTCTTGGTTGGAGTTTCTCTTTAAAGGCCTTCAACAATTAGTTTCAATAACAACTGGAACCCATAACTGCCCACAGAAACAAATCCATCATGCTATCCTAAAACTGGCACTGTATTCCATTCTGATGTGAGCAGATTCTCCCACAATGCAGCTCTACAAAGTTATCCTGAAGACTGCAGTGTGCCACCTCCAGTTATGGTGAGTGATACCGATGCTACCTGTATAGCAATGTAAAAAGTAATTATTGACCTACATACAAGGGAGCCTTATAACCATTTTGGAGTTAAATGTTAGTAAAACAGTAAAAAAATAAGATAAGATTTAAGCAATAACAGTAAACTTGGGTGTAGTTACAACCATAGCAGCCACAATGACTGCTATGCATTAATTGAGCTGGGGGAGGGGTTTATGTGGTCTTTGGAGCTTATTCACACTATGTGCTAAATGCAATACAAAAATGCATTAGAACTGACAGCCCAACAAGTACATTTCTTTAGATGGATTTTTGTAATAATCGGTGTAACACAGAGAGAGTCTGATTACCGGTGATCTGCAGTATCACCGAGGATGCAGAATATACCCGATTATTGATGATCTGCAGTATCACCGATAATCAGATATATTTTCTAACTTCTGGACACCTGAGAGATGAGAGTGTTTGGTGCAACAGTAATACTTTGAGGAAAGCACCTGTAGGGTAAGTGCTAGACAGTAAGAGCTACTGCTATGGATCAGCTTCCTTCCGCAGGCCTGATGCTCCCCAAGGGGCGGAGCCAGGCTGAGACAGTGGGAAGGACAGAACGTGAGTGACACCAATGAATAGTGTCACTAACAGATCTGTGAACTATCTCCTAACAGGAGAGATAGTTCTCGAGGTCGGACAGGCCAGGTCGTAAACACACGGACAGATACAGTACAGAGACAGGAGACAGATGCAGAATCCTGGGACTAGCAGAGTTTGGCAACAAGGTATCAGAAAGACAAAGGTACAGAATCAGAGATCAGAAGAATGGTCAGGAAGGCAGAAGGTCATAACAGATAATCGACAATGCCTAGACTTGAGTGTGAGCTCCAAGATTCTCACACTCCAGGAATTGGACTAGATGATAACAATAATACAGATGGTACAGAATTCCTAGACTAAGGTGTGAGTTCCTTGGCCATCAACACCTTGGAAACTGGTCTAGATAATAATACAGATAATAACAGAATTCCTAGGCTAAGGTGTGAGCTCTGTGATCATCAACACCTACAAAACTATCTAATAAACACAGATACTGACAAGGTCTGAGTGCTACCACGTAGTGATCGCAACGCCAGACACCAGATGAATGACCAGCACCCAGTATATATACACTGGCGCTCTCCAGCGTCACCCCTAAGTGCTGAACCAATGAAAGTTGCTGAAATTGTCAGCTGACCGGCTTGGTCAGCTGACCCCCTTCTGACTGCCATAAAGGCCCTGCCTCTTTGCGCGCGCGCGTCCTCCTAAACCAGCGCGGACTATCAGTCCCAGCCACACCAGTCATGTGTTGTAATGTTCCTGCTGTGTTGGATGCGGAATCCACCGCACCGCTGTCTATGCGTGCGGCGTTTTCTCTACATTACGCACTACTGAGAGGAGCAGGCCTATGCGTGCAACTTACCGCATTGGACGCGGAATCTGCCGCCCTGTTGTTAGAGCATGCGGCGGTTTCTCCGCGCTCTGACTGCGCGCCAGCTGCCATGTTGAACGCGGAATCAGCCGCCTCACTCTGAGTATTAGCGGCGGCTTTTTCGCGTTTTCTCACAGTACCCCCCCCACCTGAGGAGTGGACTCCGGACAACTCCTACCAGGTTTCTCGGGATATCGAGTGTGGAACTCCCTTCTCAATTTGTCCGCATGCATGCGACACTCAGGTACCCATGTTCTCTCTTCCATACTATACCCCTTCCAGTGAACCAGATACTGTAGTGAGTTCTGCACTACTCGTGAATCTAAAATTTTCTCTACTTCATACTCAGGTTGGTCGTCTACCATCACCGGAGGAGGCGGATTGGTACCCACATGGACTGCTGGTTTAAGCAGGGATACATGAAAAGATCTTACACCCCGCATGCTAGCAGGAAGATCGATGGCATAAGTAACATTGTTGATCTTCTTAGTCACAGAAAAGAGGCCCACAAACCTGGGACCTAACTTGGCCGAGGGTTGTTTCAGGGTCAAATGACGTGTGAAGACCCAGACCAGATCTCCTGGTCGGAACCTCCACTCTAAGGATCGTTTCTTGTCAGCTTGACCTTTCTGACTTTGAAAAGCCTTTTCCAAATTGCTTTTCACGATCCCCCAAATGACTTTGAATGACTTTTGCCAAGCCTCCAGAGCTGGAAACGGAGTGGAGGCTACTGGCAATGGGGAAAACTTGGGCAACTTTCCAGTTACCACCTGAAATGGAGAGAACCCAGAGGAGGAGCTTTTCTAGTTATTGTGCGCAAATTCTGCATATGGCAAGAACTTGACCCAATCAGTTTGCGCCTCTGCAACATAACATCTCAAAAACTGTTCCAATGACTGATTAACCCTCTCCGTCTGACCATTGGTCTGTGGGTGGTAGCCTGACGAAAATGAGTTCCATGCCCATTTGATGGCAAAATGCCCTCCAAAATCTAGAGACAAATTGGACTCCCCGATCCGACACTATGTTTTCCAGAATGCCATGAAGTCGGAAAACGTGGATGGTGAAAAGATCGGCCAACTCCTGGGCCGAGGGGAGTCCTTTCAAGGGCACAAAATGGGCCATTTTACTGAAACGGTCGACTACCACCCAAATGACCGACATGCCTTCAGACCTAGGAAGCTCACCTACAAAATCCATGGACAGATGGGTCCATGGTTCACTCAGGGTGGGCAAAGGCTGCAACGTTCCCACAGGTGCCAGACGGGAGGGTTTGCTTTTAGCACATACTGCACACTCTCTGACATACTCCTTGCAGTTTGTCGCCAAAGAAGGCCACCAAGCACATCTAGCAACCAAGTCTTGCGTTTTGGAGGCCCCTGGGTGCCCTGCATTCTTGTGTGAGTGAAACATCTGCAAAACCTGGAGACGAAAGGGCAGTGGCACAAACATAACCCCTTCAGGCTTTCCCTCAGGGACATCCTGCTGGAAGGGACCTAAAGTCTCCGTCCAGTCTTTCCAATTTTCTGTGGCTCCCAGTACTATCTTCTGTGGAACAATGGTTTCAGGTTCTGAGGGCTGTGCTGTCTCCAGCTCAAAACATCTGGACAAGGCATCTGCCTTAATGTTTTTACTACCTGGAGTGTACGTAATTACAAATCTAAATCTCGAAAAAAACAGTGACCACCGAGCCTGACGGGGACTCAATCTCTTAGCCCCCTCTATGTATTCCAAATTTTTGTGATCCGTGTAGACTGTAATCGTATGTTCTTCTGCTCCTTCTAACCAATGACACCATTCTTCAAAGGCCAACTTAATGGCTAGAAGCTCCCTGTTGCCTATATCGTAGTTTTTCTCTGCAGGAGAAAACCTCCGAGAGAAATAGTCACACGGGTGCAATTTTCCCTGCAGCCCAGAGCGTTAAGACAGCACAGCCCCTACGCCAACCTCTGAAGCTTCAACCTCTACAATAAATGGATAAGAGGTGTCCACGTGTCTCAATATGGGTGCAGAGCAAAACAGTTCTTTCAGAGTGGAGAAAGCGGCCAGAGCTTCGGGGGCCCAATGGTTGGTATCTGCCCCTTTTTTAGTGAGACTGGTGAGGGTTGCTATGACTGTGGAGTACCCCTTTATGAACCTTCTATAGTAATTCGCAAACCCTAGAAATCTCTGAAGAGATTTGAGTCCTACTGGTTGGGGCCATTCCAGGACAGCAGAGACTTTGGCGGGGTCCATAGAAAGGCCCGAGGTGGAAATTATGTATCCCAGAAAAGCGACAGATGTCACCTCAAAAATGCATTTCTCCAATTTAGCATAAAGCCTGTTTTGTCTGAGCTTGTGTAACACAAATTTAACATGAGCCCTGTGCTCAGAGAGATTGTCTGAGAAGATCAATATATCGTCCAGATATATTAGGACAAATTTACCCAACACCTCCCTGAAAACTTCATTAATGAGTTCCTGGAAGACGTCTGGGGCATTACACAACCCAAAGGGCATCACCAAATACTCGTAATGCCCGTCGGGTGTGTTAAAGGCCGTCTTCCATTCATCGCCCTCCCTGATCCGCACCAGATTGTATGCACCTCGCAAATCCAATTTTGAAAAAATCTTAGCGTTGGTGACTTGAGTGAATAAATCGTCTATCAAAGGTAACGGATAACGATTTTAACTGTGATTTTATTCAGTCCCCGGTAATCAATGCATGGCCGAAGGCCTCCGTTCTTTTTCTTTACAAAAAAAACCCCTGCTCCGGCAGGCGACCGGGAAGGACGAATGAATCCCTTAGCTAAGTTTTCACGGATATATTCTTGCATGGCCACCTTTTCTGGCCCAGACAAATTGTAGAGGTGACCTCTAGAAGGCATACAACCTGATCGGAAATCAATCGGGCAATCAAAAGGGCGATGTGGAGGTAATTTATCGGCAGCTTTGGGACAAAACACGTCCGAAAACTCTGCATATTGTTCCGGAACACCCTCCACATGAATCCTGGTTTGGCCTAAGGTCACCTTCACTAAATAATGACGAAAACAGTGGGGTGACCAGCTAGTTAGCTGACCAGTAGCCCAGTTTATCTGAGGGGAGTGAAGGTGCAACCATGGCATACCAAGGATGATTGTGGAGGTTGTCATGCGTAAAACAAAAAACTGCAACTTTTCTTTATGCAGCACCCCTATAGTGACTTCCACCTCTGGTGTTTGAGACAGAGGACGGTTACCCTGCAGGGGGGAGTCGTCCACTGCCGTAACCTGTAGAGGTGGTTTTACCGGGGTGAGCGGAATACCTTATTTCTTAGCAAATTTGTAATCTATAAAATTAGCCACTGAGCCTGAATCAATGAAGGCCTCAGAGACTTCAAATTTATCTTCCCAGGTAATCATACAAGGAAGAAGTAACCGCTTATCCTCTAGGGGTAAGAGCTGTACGCCTAGGGTATTACCCCCAACTACTCCAAGGCAGTGGCGTTTCCCGACTTTTTAGGGCAATTTCATACTCTATGCCCCCCCCTGCACAATAAAGACACAACTGCTCAGAAATCCGGTGTCTCCGCTCCATTTGAGACAGTTTTGACCGACCAATCTGCATTGGCTCGGGGGGAGGTGAAACGGGGGGAGATGGAGTCACCGAAGGTGTAGCGTAGGTCAACATCTTAACATTGTTTCTACCCCTGGTCTGCCTTTGATACCGTAACCTGCGATCAATCCTGATTGCCGATGAAATGGCCTCATCGACGGTTTTAGGTTCAGGCTGACTTAACATTAGATCTGAAACCTTATCTGATAATCCTGATAGGAAACAGTCTAAAAGGGCATAAGTGTCCCACCTGGCTGAAACTGACCACCTCCTAAATTCGGCAGCATAATCCTCGACCGGACTCTTGCCTTGACGCAACAATTTGAGCTTCCGTTTAGAAGTCGAGGCAATGTCTGGATCATCGTAAATTATCGCCATGGCTTTAAAAAATTCATCTACCGAAGTTAAAGCTAAATCTTCGGCGGGTAAACTGTATGCCCAGGTCTGGGAATCGCCTGATAACAAAGTCTTAATAAACGTGACTCTTTGCGTCATGGTTCCTGAAGATCTAGATCTCAACTCAAAGTAAGACAACACTCTACTCCTAAAATTTCGAAAGTCAGATCTGTGACCAGAAAATTTTTCAGGTACAGGCATACGTATGTCTGTGCTAGGAGGAGATCGCACCTCGTCCACTGCCGTCTGGAGGATACATAAAGAACCGGACAAAGCGTCAATCATAGCTTTGTGGTTACCCAGCACTTGATTGATGGAGTCCACCGAAGTGGTAAGTGCGCCCAGGCGGTCAGTGTGTGCGTCCATTTGCATTTTGGGTCTGGCGTTCTGTAACGATCGGTGTAACACAGAGAGAGTCTGATTACCGTGATCTGCAGTATCACCGAGAATGCAGAATATACCCGATTATTGATGATCTGCAGTATCACCGATAATCAGATATATCTTCTAACACCTGGACACCTGAAAGATGAGGGTGTTTGGTGCAACAGTAATACTTTGAGGAAAGCACCCGTAGGGTAAGTGCTAGACAGTAAGAGCTACTGCTATGGATCAGCTTCCTTCCGCAGGCCTGATGCTCCCCAAGGGGCGGAGCCAGGCTGAGACAGTGGGAAGGACAGAACGTGAGTGACACCAATGCATAGTGTCACTAACAGATCTGTGAACTATCTCCTAACAGGAGAGATAGTTCTCGAGGTCGGACAGGCCAGGTCGTAAACACACGGACAGATACAGTACAGAGACAGGAGACAGATGCAGAATCCTGGGACTAGCAGAGTTTGGCAACAAGGTATCAGAAAGACAAAGGTACAGAATCAGAGATCAGAAGAATGGTCAGAAAGGCAGAAGGTCATAACAGATAATCGACAATGCCTAGACTTGAGTGTGAGCTCCAAGATTCTCACACTCCAGGAACTGGACCAGATGATAACAATAATACAGATAATAACAGAATTCCTAGGCTAAGGTGTGAGCTCCGTGATCATCAACACCTACGAAACTATCTAATAAACACAGATACTGACAAGGTCTAAATGCTACCACGTAGTGATCGCAACGCCAGACACCAGATGAATGACCAGCACCCAGTATATATACACTGGCACTCTCCAGCGCCACCCCTAAGGGCTGAACCAATGAAAGTTGCTGAAATTGTCAGCTGACCGGCTTGGTCAGCTGACCCCCTTCTGACTGCCATAAAGGCCCTGCCTCTCTGCGCGCGCGTCCTTCTAAACCAGCGCGGACTATCAGTCCCAGCCACACCAGTCATGTGTTGTAATGTTCCTGCTGTAATAGTCCAATTTTAGCTGCGCTCATTCATACGTCCTCAGGCTACTTCGCCGTTGCGGTCACCATTTGAGCATGAACACCTCAGAGAAACGATATAAAAAAACATATGGCAGATAATAGTGCAGACTGTTTTGGCCACTGACACCCCTCTGGTGCGAACATATATACACAGGCTTACTGACACAGTGAGGTATGGGATTTTGGGAACCGTCACCAGTTACAACCAAACACTCCCCTCCAGAAACTTATGTTCTCCCTGCTCACCGTCGTGTAGCTAGATATACACTTGTCCGATAGCCTCCTTTGCTCAGCAGTCTCCAATATGTCTCATCACCACTTGTTATCCCATTCAGTTTATGGTCCTTATGCAGTACCTCAAACAGTAACAATATCGCCAATGTGTAAAACCAATTGCTTTAATATCAATTAAAATAGTAATGCGCGTACATCATCACACTTTTCCATAAGCATATCACATAGTTGTTACCGATCCCTTCATCCTGGGTTACGGCACCGCTCGTCTTTCGCCGTACTCGCCTAGCGTGACGAAACCGGTAGGGCGTGGCTGGAGAGCAGCGAGGAGGACGCTAGTACGGCGAAAGACGAGCGGTGCCGTAACCCAGGATGAAGGGATCGGTAACAACTATGTGATATGCTTATGGAAAAGTGTGATGATGTACGCGCATTACTATTTTAATTGATATTAAAGCAATTGGTTTTACACATTGGCGATATTGTTACTGTTTGAGGTACTGCATAAGGACCATAAACTGAATGGGATAACAAGTGGTGATGAGACATATTGGAGACTGCTGAGCAAAGGAGGCTATCGGACAAGTGTATATCTAGCTACACGACGGTGAGCAGGGAGAACATAAGTTTCTGGAGGGGAGTGTTTGGTTGTAACTGGTGACGGTTCCCAAAATCCCATACCTCACTGTGTCAGTAAGCCTGTGTATATATGTTCGCACCAGAGGGGTGTCAGTGGCCAAAACAGTCTGCACTATTATCTGCCATATGTTTTTTTATATCGTTTCTCTGAGGTGTTCATGCTCAAATGGTGACCGCAACGGCGAAGTAGCCTGAGGACGTATGAATGAGCGCAGCTAAAATTGGACTATTACTTTGAAAACAGGACTGGTAACTGTGATTAGCGCGCACCACCTCTAATTGGCAAACTATATGTGATTTTAGCGCTGTATTACTTTGATTAAATGTTCCTGCTGTGATGGATGCGGAATCTGCCGCACCGCTGTCTGTGCGTGCGGCGTTTTCTCCGCATTCCGCACTACTGAGAGGAGCAGGCCTATGCGTGCAACTTACCGCATTGGACGCGGAATCCGCCGCCCTGTTGTTAGAGCATGCGGCAGTTTCTCCGCGCTCCGACTGCGCGCCAGCTGCCATGTTGAACGCGGAATCAGCCGCCTCACTCTGAGTATTAGCGGCGGCTTTTCCGCATTTTCTCACAATTTTATTTCCTATACTCCAATTTTTAAAGCAACCTGAGGGTTGCAAGAGATTAATTTAGATAATTACCTCAGAAGGAAGAAGCCTCTGGAGCACAGGTGTCGAACTCCAGGCCTGGAGGGCCAGATCCATGCCAGTGTTTAGGATGGGCTGAGAAAGAGAGGAATGGGCTCTACCTGATGGACCACACCTTTCCTGATTCAGACCCATCAATTAATTTGCCAAGCGATTTCTTGACTCTGTACTGTGTATCACTCCTGTCCTGTTATTTATTGCCTGAAGAAGCGGGACTTTGCCTGCGAAACGCGTTGCAACTTTTCTTGGGAGTATGTGAATAAATTGCGTATTACTTTTCATCGACAGTACACTTGTCTGTTTTTGGCTAGCTGGTCCACCGCCACAGCCGAAACGTTTTAAACATTTTAGCGATTTTTATCCTACTGGCGCCTGTGTACTACCCTGTGTATCCAGAAGTCCACCCTTGGTGGAAGGGTAGTTTACCCTTATCTTTCTCCTATCTACAGAGAGCAATGTCTTTATCCTGAGGGGGGACAGGCTTGTTCTCCCCACCTGCTCATTCAGTGGTTGCCTTGGAGGTAACCCTGGTTTGTAAGTATAATACTCACACTACATTTACATCCCCCCTTGTCTTTTACTTACTACACTATATTGGGCTCTCGGTCTTCTACCCTTTCTGTATTCTTTCTTCATCAATTAATTTGAGCTGTGTCAAAAATGTGTGAGGATCTCAGCCCTCGTAGGACTGGCTTGACATCCCTGGTCTAGAGGCTTCCCCTGTCTTCCTCCTCCAGGCTTTTCCAGCATCAAAACCCTCAAAGCATGCCGCATTGTGCCTGCACAGTAGCACGGACCTGCTCGGGCTTTGAGAGGAAAAGCAGAGCCAGATTGGGTCTCTGCTACTGCGCAGGCTTAGTATGCACGGATCCAATCGGGCTTGGCTGTTTCCGCCCAAGCCTGATCAGGTCCATGCTACTACTGATGCACAAGCAGTCAACAAGTGCTTCTCAAAGGTTTTCATGTGGAGACAGCGCTTCATTAGGCTGGTGGAGGAAAATGGGGGGAGCCTGTAGAGGATCCAGAGGCTTCCCTTTCCTGAGGTAAATACCCAAATTAATTTAATAAATTCACCATCAAATGTCAATTGTTTAATTGCGGGGCTCCACATGCCTCAAGACACATGTATTTCATATGAGGGAGAAGGCAATGGCCAGTCAGAAGTGTGTTGATAAAAACTTATTTGTTGCACAAGTCTTGTATATCAATGATGTAAACCTTTTTTCTTACCTTTTATATGTATTTTTTTAATATTATTTGGGGATGCCTCTTCCCTTCACTTATAAATTGCTAGTTTGGAACTGGGGGCCCAGCATTCCTTAGAGAACAGTGATGCTGCAGTGATTTCATTCTGACTGAACTCTTCTTGCTGTACCTATTCTATATAATTATGTATTACTTGCTGGTTTTGCTTTGTGTTTTCTGAGAGATAACTGCTGCTGAATTTAGAAGCTTATTGGCTTTTTACTGCTGTCGTTTTTTTCACTGCTGTAAACAAATACTACTGCCCTTGTTTCCGTGTGCAGCCTCTTGGACTAAACAGCACAGACTTGAGTCACGCCCGTATGGTTGGTAACAGTTTGTGAATTTGAGTCATTCCACTTTAAATGTAAGGGTCAATTAAATATACCTTGAAAGAGAAAGAATAAAGCTGCATCCCTTCCTTCATCACTTTAGTTTCTTGCATCCATTGGGATCTCATCAGATAGATGCCCCGGGTTAAAAAAGCTGCTTAATTGGACCCCATGAGAAGATGAGAGAACAGAGAAGCAGGAGAGAAAGGCCTTTCTGTTTTATATATAATTGATCAGATTGCAATAGAGAGTCTCTGCAAAACAATGTAGATATTTCTTTATAGAGAAAGGAGGTGTTGTTTTCTATGGGACATGTAGTGGCTTGGCATGTGTATATGTTAGTGTAGACAAAGAACGCTTGAAAGGATTTACACAGCGCTCTAATCTAGTACTGTTGTATCTTATTTAACCCTTAGTGACCACAGTATGCAGATGTCTCTTGCAATGAGGAAGGAAGGTGAAGGAGAAGGCAGGGGGCAGCCTTGATGACCCCAATGTGCTGTGGGCCCATCTAGCCGAGGATCAGATTTAAAGGGTGAGTGCCCACTTCTGAGGGTGAGGTGGTGGTGTCTCACTTGAAAAGTATTCAAAGGTTAAATCCTCTGCTGTAGACCAGGAACCTGCTGTAGTGCGATTCGGTGGAAGAGCTCTGTTTTTACGACCTTGTATAAGGACTTGTGAACTATGGGCTCGATTCACAAAGCCGTGATAAGCTTAGAGCGTGGGTTAGCACGCGTACAGGTTTGCGCACGTAATAGTAAAGGTTTGCGTGCATTAACTTTCCACGCGCTAACATATGGGAAAATTAATGCGCGCAAGCCTTTACTATTACGTGCGCAAACCTGTACGCACGCCAAGCCAAGCGCTAAGCTTATCACGACCGTGATAGCATTTATCACGGCTTTGTGATTTAAGCCCAATGTGTGCATTCTTATTGTGTATGTTATGGCCAGAACCCAAATTCTGGCCACTTCGGGTTCTGACTGGTCAAAACTAGAAGTGGGCATCTCACTGCAGCCAATACCCGGAATGAATTGGTTCCTGGCGGCTCAGTTATGCTGTTACTAATTCGGCTCCTCCCCTTTCCCGCCTCCTATTAGGCCTAGGGCACCGCATGAGCAAGGGCACCAAAGCAGCAGGCTAAACTAGTGCAGCATTTGCAAGCTTGCAAATGCCGCAATGCAGGGAGATCCGACGAGTGCCTGACCGCGGTGCTCTGCTGCTAGCT
Source organism: Hyperolius riggenbachi (assembly GCF_040937935.1). Taxonomy (NCBI): domain Eukaryota; kingdom Metazoa; phylum Chordata; class Amphibia; order Anura; family Hyperoliidae; genus Hyperolius; species Hyperolius riggenbachi. The sequence continues at coordinate 245,570,062 of NC_090652.1, read as the reverse complement.
GCCTGTGCAGCAGCCATCTTGCTCTCTGTCCACGTTTGCATTGTGGCTGGCGGCTATGGACTTGAGCAACATTGGAGAGGGAAAGAAAGAGGAAGCTTCTGCACTGGAGATGAGTGATGAAATGAGTGGCACTGATGGCTGCTGTGTTGTGAAGGTGAGCTGGCTACCTATACTGAAGGGGGATGGAAAAGGGAGGGATTAAAGGAGTCATCTGGCTACCTATGCTGGAGGGAAAGGGGGAGGGGGCATCTGGCTACCTATACTGTGGGATCATCAGGCTACCTATACTAGAGGGAAAAGCGAGGGGTCATCTGGCTACCTATACTGGAGGGAAGGGGGAGGGGTCATCTCGCTACCTACACCGAAGGTGGCAGCTAGTGACAGTGGCCTTGGGCAGTAAAGAGTACAAATCCGGCCCTGCGCTGTGCTGGCATACTTCAGCTCCCCGTGCCTGTACCCTATATTGCCCCAGCTTTCTGCCATAGTGCTGCCTCCATGCTGGCTAATGTGCTGTGGCAGCTGAGCTCTTTGGACTATGCTGAGGGAGAGCAAGGTTTCATCCGGACATTTGCAGTGAGATCCCCAAAAATGCTTAGTGGCACTGCGAAGAGGGCTTTCTGTGCATTTGCTTGATGCCATTGCTTGATTTCATTCTGCTATTGACCTATCTTCATGGGTGTTCGTAGAAAATTTTCCAGGGGGGTGGGGGCAAAAAGGGGGGAGGACAAAGTGGGGCGGCGCGCCGAAAATGTGGGGGGGGGGGGTCATGAACCAGAATGTGGGTGTGGTCGTGGGTGGAGACAAGTTTACATGAACTAAGCAATGGTGGGACATTAGATTAGGACAGTGGTGGCGAACCTTTTGGAGGTCGAGTGTCCAAACTGCAAAGTCACTTTACTATCACAAAGTGCCAACAGCAATTTAAAATAAATACAAACGTTTGAACTCATACATGAACATTATGGAAAATCCAAGTTGAAAATAAACTGTGAAGATAAACAATTTCATCCATCCTACTCCTGAAAAATGTATTCATTTTTTTAGACCTCCCAGTTTTATTTTCTGTTTTAAAAAGCGAAAAAGGTAGGTTTAATGCTATTGTCTCATATGATGTTGATTCAGCTTTTTCCATAGTCTCGCAGTTAGCAATCATGTGACCCCCAACAAGACAAATTCAGCAATCATGAGGCCCCCCCCTCCCATCAAGACAAATTCAGCAATCATGCGGCCCCCAACATGACCAACTCAGCAATCATGCGGCCCCCAACAAGACAAATTCAGCAATCATGAGGCCCCCAACAAGACAAATTCAGCAATCATGAGGCCCCCAACAAGACAAATTCAGCAATCTTGAGGCACCCAACAAATCATGAGGCCCCCAACAAGACAAAGTCAGTAACCATGAGGCCCCCAACAAGACAAATTCAGCAGTTATGAGGCACATAAATAGACAGCATTTCACATAAATAGGCAGAATGCCCCCTTAATATGGTAGACACCTCTCACCTGGCAGCAGTTCCCAAAAATACACTCAATCTGACAGCAGTGGTTCCCCAAATATAGGTAGCCCCAGGTCTATAGGTGTCCCCAGAATAGGTGGCCAGCGGTATAGATGTCCCCAGAACTGGTAGCCAGGGGTAGAGATGTCCCCAGAACGGGTAGCCAGGGGTATATGTGCCCAGTATATGTAGGCAGGGGTATATGTGCCCAGTATATGTAGCCAGAGGTATATGTGCCCAGTATATGTAGGCAGGGGTATATTTGCCCAGTATATGTAGTCAGGGGTATATGTGCCCAGTATATGTAGTCAGGGGTATATGTGCCCAGTATATGTAGTCAGGAGTATATGTGCCCAGTATATGTAGTCAGGGGTATATGTGCCCAGTATATGTAGGCAGGGGCATATGTGCCCAGTATATGTAGGCAGGGGTATATGTGCCTAGTATATATAGCCAGGGGTATATGTGCCCAGTATATATAGCCAGGGGTATATGTGCCCAGTATATGTAGCCAGCGGTATATGTGCCCAGTATATGTAGCCAGTGGTATATGTGCCCAGTATATGTAGCCAGGGGTATATGTGCCCAGTATATGTAGGCAGGGGTATATGTGCCCAGTATATGTAGCCAGGGGTATATGTGCCCAGTATATGTAGGCAGGTGTATATGTGCCCAGTATATGTAGGCAGGGGTATATGTGCCCAGTATATGTAGTCAGGGGTATATGTGCCCAGTATATGTAGGCAGCGGTATATGTGCCCAGTACATATAGCCAGGGGTATATGTGCCCAGTATATGTAGGCAGGGGTATATGTGCCCAGTATATGTAGTCAGGGGTATATGTGCCCAGTATATGTAGGCAGCGGTATATGTGCCCAGTACATATAGCCAGGGGTATATGTGCCCAGTATATAAAGCCAGGGGTATATGTGCCCAGTATATGTAGGCAGGGGTATATGTGCCAGTATATGTAGCCAGGGGTATATGTGCCCAGTATATGTAGGTAGGGGTATATGTCCCCAGTATATGTAAACAGGAGAGGGGTATATGTCCCCAGAATAAGTAGCCAGGTGTGCCCCAGCAGGAGGGGAGCAGCGCAGAGAAGAGAGAGAGCTATTGGCACAGTGGGGAAGGGCGGACGTCCCCCCCCCTTCCCTCACCTTAGGGGGCTCTCTCTCCCTTGCTCTCCCCTCCGGAACGAAGTGTGCAGCGGCTGGGCAGCGGGCAGAACTTACCTCGTCTCGTCGCACGCGCCGGATGGATTAGCCGCTACTCTGGTCTGGTCCAGACCAGAGTGCGGCACCAGAACTTCCGGCGCAGGAGCGAGACGAGGTAAGTTCTGCCCGCTGCCCAGCCGCTGCACACTTTGTTCCGCTGCACCTCAACTGAGGACTCTGTCAAGGTCATCAAGTTTGCAGATGACACCACAATCATTGGTCTCATCAGTGGCAACAACGAGGATGCCTACCGCAGCGAGATAGAAAGGATCTGCAACTGGTGCACAGATAACAACTTGGTCCTCAACGCAGCAAAGACAGTTGAACTGGTTGTGGACTTCAGGAGACGCCCACCCCCTCTCCACCCAATTCTCATAAGGGATACCGACGTCTCCAGGGTCCCCGGCATTCGGTTCCTCGGCACAACCATCACTAAGGACCTAAAATGGGGGCAGAACACCACCATAACCCAGAAAAAGGCACAGCAGAGGTTATTTTTCTTGCGCCAACTGAGAAAATTTGGCATCCCACGCGAGTTGCTCAGGAGCTTTTACACTGCCACTGTGGAGTCCATTCTTTGCTCATCCCTCATCGTCTGGTACGCAGGGGCAACTGCTAGCGATAAGTACAAACTCCACAGAGTAATCAGCACTGCAGAAAAGATCATCGGACTGCCACTGCCACCCCTCGATCTCCTCCACACGGCCAGAATGAGGTCGAGGGCCACCAAGATCTCGACCGACCCCTCCCACCCGGGCAGTCGGTTCTTCAAGCTCCTTCCACTGGTCCGCCGCTACAGGGCTGTCCCGACCAGAACCACCAGACGCTGGAGTACCTTCTTCCCCCAAGCGGTACTCCAACTGAACTCAAACCTTACATGATAGCTTGTGTTTTTCTTTCATGCACATTTCCCCTGATTGATCGTATGCCTCACTATGTTCACGTTTATGTTCATGTTATGTAGCCCATCCTACGCCGTATGTATGTAGGTCTTATGTATGTATGTACAAACTCCATGCCATGTGCTCCAAAAACAATTCCGAGTATGTCTCTGGCATACTTGGCGAATAAAGCTGATTCTGATTCTGATTATTTGTATACATGGTATTTCATGTTTGAACTTTTCTGTTAATATAGCTTTTTCTTACATTATGGTGGCTTATGCCCTATGTATGCGAAAACATTTGTAACGGACTGTCCCACTACTTGCCTGTATGCAGACTCATCCCCATTTTGTATTCGACCAACTACTTTTGTGTCACCTGCAAACACTTCTAAGTTGTTCAACCAATGTTCTTTTGTTCTTGTGGGTACCCCTTATACTTTCTCTGTTGTAGTTCCAGCATAGAGGATTGGCCAATGGCCATCTATACCTCAATTTTTACCCAGGAGTGATTCTGAGAAAGACCTTAGGTGTGAGAGATGGATGAATTTCTCTATTAGGTCCAAGGCTAGGTTGCCATCTGCTCTGGACCATGATCAGCCAGTGAGAGCAGACAGTCCAATAGTTCATTTTGGTCTGGCTTGGGGTACATGTGTTGCATCCACAGCTATATGGGAAATGTCTCCGCCTGTCAAAAATCGAGGACAGCACAAAAGTGTGGCGTGCTTAGGTTTCCCCTACAGTCGGATTCTGGGTGCAGAAAAAGGACTACAATGAATGTCTATGGGCCTGTTTCCACTAAATGGAATTTCTGATGCAGATTTCCCATAGGCATTGATTGGAGTCCGCGTCTAGTGGAAATAGTGGGCCACACTTTTTTTTTTCTGATGCAGAAAAATTATGTATGGCATGTTGCAGATTTCTGCATCAGATTCTGGACTCCAATGACTCCAATGAATGTCTATGAGCCTGTTTCCACTAATGTGTTCATTGTATCGGAAACAATGCATGATGCAGAAATCTGCAATTCGCATTTAGTGGAAACAGGCCCAAAGGCTTTCATTTGAGTCAGTTTTTCTGTATCCAGAATCCGCATGTAGTGGAAACAGGCGCTAAATAGCCACATCCAGAAATCTGGATACAGAAATACTGATGCAGAACTGATGCAGAACTAGTGGAAATAGGCCCTTACTGCCAGGTCCGGGCCGAGGCATAGGCTGGAGAGGCTCCAGCCTCAGGGCGCAGTGTAGGAGGGGGCGCACAATTCATTCAGCTGTCATTCCTAATTGTGTATGAAGCAGAAAGAAATAAGAAAAGGGGATACATAGCAGTGACTGCAAGCCAGATAACTAGAGATTAAGGCGTGGGGGGGGGGGAGGGGGGGAATTGGGTGCCCTGGAGCACCTCTTAGTGTAATAGCAATCAGTGTGTGACGGCTGGGGTGGAAGGGATGGAGGGGCGCACTTTGCTGTCTCAGCTTTGGGTGCTGGAGGACCTTGTCCCAGCTCTGCTTACTGCAACGGATCCATTGCAGTCTAAAAAGTGTGAACTGATCCTATTTATAATGTAGGATCCCCTCACTATCAGTTTTGCAATGAGACAAAATAGTGTCCATTTTCCACTCTAATGAGAACACAGCCATTTAGTGGTTGCCTAATTGGTGACCCAAAAAGATGTAAGCACCATCCCTTCTAACAGGGGGCACATTCCAATACAAATAATATATATATATATATATATATATATATATATATATATATATATATATATATATATATATATATATATATATGTATATATATATATATATATATATATATATATATATATATATCATGTTTCCCCTAAAGTAAGACATCTCCTGAGAATAAAACCTAGCAGGAATTTTAAGAATGCTTGGAATGTAAGACATCCTCCGAATTTAAGCCCTAGCTGGCAGCCCACATGACACCAGTTCTATATATGGTTCAGACAATTTTTGTTGGAGCCAGCCCTCCTGATCTGTTGTGATAAGCATCAACAGCACTTCACCTCTTCCCAGGACACACACACAGCCTATCCTATGCTCTGGGGAGCCTGACAGAGTCCTCTGTCTGCAAGAAATAGACTTACTCACATGATCAGCAGAATCAATTTCTTGAAAGTGAGAGCCAATATCTGCAAACCACAAGCTCTGTGTATGTTGCACGTGTTTCAGCATGGCATACAGTATGTACATTTTGTATAGGAAAATTACCAGTGTTTGCCCCCAAAATAAGACATCCTCTGAAAATAAGCCCTAGCACATCTTTTAGAGCAAAAATTAATATAAGACAGTGTCTTATTTTCGGGGAAACACGGTATATATATATATATATATATATATATATATACATATATATATATATATATATATATATATAAACAGTATGCATCATTCTCCAAGGATGAACACTTTTGAGTGGGGCTGTCCTATACTTTGAGCCTTTTGAGGCCACCAGTGGTCAGATGGCTGGTAAACAGTTTGGTGACAAAGTATTGTTTGTAAACTATGTACCTGCCTCATTCTGGTAATGCTGTATTTCCATGTACACTGTTGGATCGATAAGATAATTCACAAGCCTAAAGGTGCGCACGCACACGTGATTACTTCAAAGGACCATCGTTTGAAGTAATCACGCGTGTGTACATAGCTTTACACATAGTTACACCCAGGGCATTTTCTATGCTAAGCAGCTCTTATTGCACGAAGGATATATTACATGGGTTCCACAATGCTCAGTGACATGGTGCACTTCTTCTGCCAGGGTGTCTGGGTGTTTTATGGCACACTTATAAAATGATGCAATTGTAAAAATAATTTAACAAGATAAATAAATAAAAATAAACATAACTTTTCTTCTGTTTTTCATCTATACTCTTCTGTATTTTCTTCACATCTGTATACTTTTTCTTCTTCTGTATGTCTCCATCTTCTTCCACCATTTCTTCTGTAGACTTTTTTTCTTCTTCATTTGTTCTGTTTCTGTCAGTGGGAAATTCAAATCAACCCCCAGCAGGAAATTCACTCATTTTGGACCAATAGCGATGCTCGTGGGAAATTCAGTGCAAAATTTAAATCCACCCCCAGTTCACACTAACAGCTTATTTATAATTTCCTCCTGCTGATTAATATTGCCCCCCCCCCCCCTCCCCACACACACACACACACACATACACACACTGCCTGTAGCATTCTGATGGCTACTTACCTTAAAAAAATTGCTACATGTGTTTTTTTTCTACAGCAGCAGCTGTGGTAGGGTGACTGTAACCTATGGCTGCTTCCCTCCGATAGCCGGGTCCACCATACAACATCCAGACACCATGGCAGTCACTAGAAGGAGAATCGTAAAACACAATCGTTGAAAAAACACCAGAAAAAGTAATACAATTCGTTTACGAGTGTGGACGGGGCCTTAGTAAAGTAGTGATGATCGAACACCTAGATGTTCGGGTTCGGTTAGGTTCGGCTGACGTCATCCAGCTCGCCTGCCCCCTCCCGACTCCTGAGAGCCGGCCTGCCCCCCCGCCACTGCTGCCTGGCTCTCGGGAGGACTGGCGCCCCAAGGTGGCGGGAGGGGGCAGGCGGGCTGGATAACGTCAGCCGAACCTAACCGAACATGTAGGTGTTCGATCATTACTAGTAATCAGGACCCACACCAATATCCCTAATCAGATATGATGTATGTGTCTCATTTTTATCCTTCTTCTAACACTATCCTAACACTTACCTCAACATTTTACCTGACCCTAACTCTAACCCTAAACTTACCCCAACACTAACCTTACTTCTCACCTTAGCCTAATCTCACATACTAATCTTTGCAGCTAATAAAAATGAGCCAAACAGATAAATTAACAATACTTCTGCTTCTGACATTTTTCCTAACTTTAATAATGACCATAATGTTATTATAGCTCAAACATAAGCCTCCTTTTCGCCCTATATTTTTTTGATGAACAGATTATGTTCAAATTGAGAATCAATAATGAATAATAATGGCATAAAAGTTAGTGCTGCTGTTATTAGCACTATTAACAAGACAGCAAATAAACTTCAAGCCCTGAACTAATTTTCTATATAATAAAATAAAACAATTTTATGTAAAATAAAAGTGAAAAAAAATCCAGGAAAATGCAAAGCTAAAATTAGGTTAAGTAACAAAGGCGTTCTGTTTCCTCGAGTTCTACAAACGTGTTATGTATTTTAACATTTATAAGTATGAAATATTAAGTAGAAAACCATTTTGCGCTGGCTCTTTTGGGCATTTCACATTAGTTTTGCAATGAATCATTTATGAGCAATAAAATTTGGTGTTTTGATACATTATTTCATGCTACTATGCTTTAGTGCCCATTACGCCGTGTTGGAATTAAAGCAAGGAAGTTATTGGATGGGAAAAACATTCAGCAAGATCTTGTAACATAAGAGCTACACATTAAAATAAATTGCAAATTGGAATAACACAATTCCACATTCTGTGTTTAGAGCGAATTAGCAAAGCAGAGTCAGTAATAGAAAGCAATGCAGGTGCCGGCGCCTACACCATAGCGGCTAATTGCTCGAAATACGTTTTGCAGAACGCAAAGATTGCTGAGAACTTCAGGACTCCAATGATCCAGATCTAGTTATGATTCCTATGATATCAGCTTTCTACTTATAGTGTAATTAGCAAGTTCAAAATACATTATTTTGTTTGACTTGTTCGAAAAATTAGTTGCACACAAAAAAATTGTTACGGATAATTCAAAGAATTATGAAATTCGTTTTTAGACTTATGAATAAAGCTGTTTTTAAGTTAATGTACTATGGAGCGTTCCTTCCTTGTCTAGATATTACAAGCACACCTATGCAAATGTGCTGACCCACTGCTCCGGATTCTGTCAGTGAATGAAAGGGAGTTTCTCAAGTTAGGTTTATAAGATGCAAGGAAGAGATAAGGAGGAACACATTTACAGCAGTACTAGAACAGCTAGACAAGCTATTCCCATCCAAGTTTAAAAAACATGTGTATCAATAGTTATCCTTTAAAGAGAAACTGTACACTCCGATTTGTACAATAAAAAACATACCAATTGAGTCACTGTGATCTCCTGGGTCCCTCTTTGCCATTTCCGCTGCTCCCCGCCGCGATCCTGGCTTTTAATTGCCAATTTTAGGCAGTGTTTACAAACAAAAAACATGGTCGCTAACCAGAAAGTTTCTCAGCATGTGACAGGCAGCTCCCTTCCCCCTCAGCCTCTCAAACTGCATCACAGACCAGCTGAAACTGAGAGCGGATGTGAGGAGTAAACAAAGCACACAGAGCCTGCAGTGGGCGTGCAAAACTTGTATTCATTACAACAGAGGCAGCCCATTCTTCCCTGGGTACACAAAGCTTGACACAGAAAAGAAGATTAAATATATTACAGAGACAGTGCAACTAGAAAAAACTGCAGTAATCCAGACCACATTAGAACAGGTATAGAAACTTATAGGATAGAAGAAATAAGGCTGCAAATGTTGTTACAGAGTTTCTTTAAGCCTTGTACATAGGCTGGAAGGTTCTCTCGGCTAAGGTGGTGGCCAGTCAGGGCATCTATACCAATAATCTAACATAAGTACCATGGCCCAATGTGTTGCTGAGAGATCTGGAGAGCTGGATTGCCCCAGCTGAGCTTTTTATTCTACTTCTTATCCATCCCCCAACAAAGTTCTGCAGTGCACCATTACATCGACCTTCCTTCCCCCTGTGTAGCAACAGGACTTGTTGCTAACCTGTAGGTTAGTGACAGGTCTCTGTCTACAGCACTTGGTTCCAAATGATCACCCAAGAGATAGAGTCTCAATTCCTGTGGGCAACAGTAATTGTGTTTGTGTAGTCTTTAGACTATGGCTATGGTAGGGATTAGGTTGTGAGCTTTTCTAAAGGGCAATTGAATTTGTATTTGCTGGTACCTGAAAGTAAACCTGTGAGGACAAAAAGATAATTACTTACCAGGGTAGATGGAAGCTTTTGGATGATCCTGAGGTTTTCCTTGTCATCCTGGACCCCACCACTGCTTGTACTGCATCCCTTTAAGAGAACGGAGTGTTATGAGGGAATGTATTTGACATGTGTAATGTAATATTAGCATGTTAGGCTAAAATTCGCCTTGAGATTCAGCACTGTGGAACCAAATAGGCGCATAGTAGGCCTTAGGCGAGTATTTGGGCGCATGTGCTTGGGTTGCTAGGCAACCATATGCACAGAGTGGGAAACCTTCCAGAGACCGTGCGAGCATCCATCAATCGGCTGTTGTTGCTCCACTGCAGCAGGGACACCTCTGTTTCAGCCTCCCTATGATGCCAGCCGCTAAACCGGAAGTAGCCTCAGCCGGATGCTTCTGTAAAAAAGCCAGATTATCTTGACCAACCCTGCTGAATTCTGCCCAGGAGTCTGGACCCACCACAGAAATGAACACCACTGCACCTTCTGAACTGGAACACCTTGGTCAGCGCTGCAAGATGTCAGCAATCGAGATCCTTTTCAGCATCAGCCATGAAGAACTGGGTCATCACTGCTGAAACTACGCCTCCCTCTGCACCCACCCCCCCATGTTTCCTTAGGGATGACAGATGATTGTCAAGTGCGACTGGTGGCGCCTTAGTATGGCAGCCTCAGCTTTTGGCTTTTGGAGACTATACCCCGCCCCCCCTTCCAGAACCTGTGTGGGCCAAAACCAATTCCAGGTAAAACCCCGTTTGTACCTGCCGAAATAAAGAATTCTGATTCTAATTTACGGCCATGCTCATACACCTGCATGAGTCATGTCTGCGCCAGTGCAGTAGCAAAGAGCCGTTCATGCAATCATACACAGAGGGGAATTCAGGCATGAGAGCAAATTCTACAAGCTCTTGTCAGATTTGTAAGTCAGTCCCATCACTGGATTGGTGGGGTCAAAGATGATGAGGAAGCTTCAGGATCGTCAAAGATGATGTGGAAGCTTCAGGATCGTCAAAGATGATGAGGAAGCTTCAGGATCGTCAAAGATGATGTGGAAGCTTCAGAATCATCAAGAGGCTTCCCTCTACAAAGTGAAGTATTCAACTTTGATCAAAATTTTCCCTTGTCGTACTAGAGTTTCAGATGAGAATGGAGTTTGTATGATCAGCCCATGTTTGCAGGGGTTTCCACACTCGATGCAGAATTATAGGCTACCTGGCGTCTACCCAAAACTATCCCTAGACCGTGATGGTGACATTGGGTTCTTAGCTTTGTTAAAGGGGGCAGTAATTTTTTGCAGTGGCATGGCAATAGGGGTGGTGAGGTTGCGACATCACCAGGGCCCTTGGGCCAGAGGGGCCCTCCTTCAACTGCAGTATTAGCTTTTTGTTGGTCCTATAGTGGTAATAATCACTTCTATAGATGCTTTGAATAGTAGTAATCATTAACAAACTGTTACACATTTCCTTCTCGCACCTCTAACTCTGTGGTTGTCCTTGGCAGGTGTTAGTGTACCGTATCAGTTGTTATGTATAGAATGCTGGGGGGGCCCATGTAAAACTTGCACTGCGGCCCATAGCTCCTTAGCTACGCCACTGATTGTTTGACATAATTAGTAAAGCAATGCTGAAAAATGTGTCAGCATTGTATAAACATAATAATAATAATACAAAACATAAACACAAACCACTCACAGTAATCATAGTCACTGCCAATATGTGATCACAACTGCAAAGGTGAATTTTATTCAACACTATTTGCTATTTCTCAATTTCCATATATTTTTTTGTCCCTGCCACCAAGAGTAATTTTAGCAAGCCAGTCATTAAACATGTCACATTACATAATAAATTACTGAAGTGTGTCTTGGGCTTATCCCATTCTCTCTCCTGTAGAGACACCGCTGTGCACTACTGGCTGCATTTGTTAAAACAACATTGCCAT